>NC_138225.1:21578404-22081904 GCF_964197995.2 Scardinius erythrophthalmus | reverse complement strand
CAGCCACTGACTACAGAAGCGAAATGAAATTGAGCGGAAGTAGGAAGTCTGACGTAGTCAGGCTAGTTCCCATAGTGTTTTGGAGAAAAACATTTATTTCATAATGTGATTTTCCCCCCACTTTCAATTATTTTACTTCAATGAAAGGTTAGGTTTTTATATATATATATATATAAAAGCTTTATAATGGCAAGCGAATTCCTGCCCTATCTGCATCACAGGTGGGGATACACATGTAGTGTGTGTTGTTTGCTTGGGAGCACAGCACGCTCAGTCAGCACTCAAGGGGGCTTAAGATGAGCATTGTTGTGAGACAGTTGAGAACGCTGTGTCCCGCCGGGTGCTCTTTGAGTAGTGTAGTACCCCAGAGTGCAGTCTGGACGATGGGACGGGGCGGCACATTGGGGCGGTGTGTGGTGGGGAAAGGAAAAAAACGATGCTATAGAAATATATGGTTAGCATCTTAATTTAATCTTTATTTTTAATAGTTTATCAGCTAATTAGAATTGTCCCTAACAAAAGATTTTTGTTTTAAGAATTACAATTACAGAGCTCTCTAATTCAATTATTACTAGTAAAAATAACAATTACAGAGCTCTCTAATTCAATTCTTACTAGTAACAATTCCAATTAGAGAGCTCTACAAATGAATTTTTACTAGTCATATATCTCCATTGACTTCCATTCATTTTTAATTACAGAGCTCTACAATTGAATTGTTACTAGTAATAATTACAATTAGAGTATGGCAAGCCGTTTTAGCTTAAATTGTACCCAGCGTTACTCGTCGTAATTGCATTTTTACTAGTAAGAATTCAATTAGAGAGCTCTACAATTCAATTCTTACTAGTAGCAATTACAATTAGAGAGCTCTCTAATTCAATTATTACTAGTAAGAATTACAATTACAGAGCTCTCTAATTCAGTTCTTACTAGTAAAAATAACAATTACAGAGCTCTCTAATTCAATTCTTACTAGTAACAATTCCAATTAGAGAGCTCTACAAATGGATTTTTACTAGTCATATATCTCCATTGACTTCCATTCATTTTTAATTACAGAGCTCTACAATTGAATTGTTACTAGTAATAATTACAATTAGAGAGCTCTACAACTGAATTGTTACTAGTAAGAATTACAATTAGAGAGCTCTACAACTGAATTGTTACTAGTAACAATTGCAATTAGAGAGCTCTACAACTGAATTGTTACTAGTAACAATTGCAATTAGAGAGCTCTCTAATTAAATTCTTACTAGTAAGAATGCAATTACAGAGCTCTCTAATTGATTTTTTACTAGTAAAAATACGAATTAAAGATATGTATAATTGCAGAGCTCTGTAATTGAATTAAAGAGCTCTGCATTTGCATTCTTACTAGTAACAACTGAATTAGAGAGCTCTCCAATTGGAATTGTTACTAGTAATAATAGGATTAGAGAGCTCTCTATTTAAATTGTTACTAGTAAGAATTGAATTAAAGAGCTCTGCAATTGCATTCTTACTAGTAACAATTTAATTGTAGAGCTCTCTAATTGTAATTCTTACTAGTAACAATTCAATTGTACAGCTCCGTAATTAAAAATGAATGGAAGTCAATGAAGACATCTGACTAGCAAAAATTCATTTGTAGAGCTCTCTAATTGGAATTGTTACTAGTAAGAACTGAATTAGAGAGCTCTGTAATTGTAATTCTTACTAGTAATAATTGAATTAGAGAGCTCTGTAATTGTTATTCTTACTAGTAATAATTGAATTAGAGAGCTCTCCAATTGTAATTGCTACTAGTACACTGTAAAAAATGATTTGTTAGCTTGACTAAAAAAAGTAAGTTACCTGGTTGCCTTAAAATTTTGAGTTCACTGAAACTAAAAATGTGAGTTTTTACAACAAGTGATTTTATTGTTTCAACTATTATTTTGTTGTCATAACTTAAGATTAAATATTGTATCAACTTATTCAAGCAATCAAAGGGATTAAGTTAACTTACAAATTTAAGTTCACTCAACTTAATTTAATATTATATGAACAAACTATTTTAAGTTCACTCAACTTAACCTTAACTACATATAGTTTGTTGTAACAATTAACTAAGAAGTTGACACGGTTGCCTTAAAATTATGAGTTAAGTCAACTACATATAGTTTGTTGTAACAATTAACTAAGAAGTTTACACGGTTGCCTTAAAATTATGAGTTAAGTCAACTTCAACACAACTTAACATGACAAAATCTTTTTTGTTAAAACAAATTCTGGAATAACAGCACAAATAAACCATAATTTTAACATTTATTATAACATTCACAAAAATATTAATTCATTGAATTGTCTGACAAGTATATCTTAGTATAAATGAGTATGACAATTAACTGCTGCTTGAAAAAAACAACATTAAAACACATTAAAGCAATAGGATACAAGCTGGTGCTATAAATGTCAAGCATTTGTGAGAATAAATTAAGCGCAATAGAATTAAAAACAAAAACCCATTTAATGATCATGACACATGAAAATCATTTGCTCAAAACAATATTTTGTCTGTTCAATAAAACAAAACAAGTATGGAGTATGCGAGTATGTACAACCTCATAAAGTGAATGAAATAAGAAAATTGTTGACAAGCAAACCACAAAATATCAGGCCACTATTCATAACAAATCTCAACGAATATTAAAAAGCATTTCTCAAACAGCATTAAAAGGGTTAGTTCAGCCAAAAATTAAATTTGTCATTACTCACCCTCATGTCGTTCCAAACCTGTAAGACATTAATTTGTCTTTGGAACACAAATTAAGATATTTTTAATGAAATTTGAGAGCTTTTTGTTCATTCATTGACAGTCTATGCAACTACCACTTTCAAGCCCCAGAAATGTAATAGACATCATTGAAGTAATCCATGTGACTCCAGTGGATTAACCTCAAGTTTATGAAGCGATGTGAGTGCTTAGTGCAAAAATAATGAGCCTTTAATATATCAATCTCCAACGCACATTCACGTTTTTTTTTTTTTTTTTTTTTTGTGCAAACAAAGCACTCAGTTCATTAACTTGAGGTTAATCCACTGGAGTCACATGGATTCTTTCAATGATGTATATTACATTTCTGGCGCTTGAAAGTGGTAGTTGCATAGGCTGTCAATGGATGGACAAAAAGCTCTCAGATTTCATTAAAAATATCTTAGAGGGTTAGTTAGTTCACCCAAAAATGAAAATTCTGTCAGTAATTACTCACCCTCATGTTATTCCAACCATTTTAGTCTTTCGTTCATCTTTGGATCACAAATTGAGATATTTTTGATTAAATCTGACAGCTGTCTCACTCCTCCATAGGCTTTCAGAGGGACCCAAACTCTCTGGCCCATTATAGTTATTAAAAACATCGTTAAAATAGTCCAAGTGACTACAGTGGCTCTACATTAAGTTTATCATATGAGTAGTAATTGACAGAATTTTCATTTTTGGGTGAACTAACCCTTTAGAACTAACTGATCCCCATCAGTTGGGGATACTTAATTTAATTAATCAATCAACAATACTATTGATCAGCATTATCAAACATGGATGTTTTACACTAGAAACAAACACTGATGTACTATTTTATTTAATACTGTGAAGCTGCTTTGATACAATCTGTATTGTGAAAAGCGCTATATAAATAAAGTTGACTTGACTTGACTTTAATTTGTGTTCCAAATACGAATTAATGTCTTACAGGTTTGGAACGACATGAGGGTGAATAATGACAAATTTCATTTTTGGGCGAACTAACCCTTTAAAACTAACCCTGCGAAACAGGTTTCTTCATCTACTCCACATTTGTTAAGGCTTAATGTGAATGGATGAGCGAGTGCAATGAAAGAAGAAAAAATAAACACTTAAATTGAAGTTGCATATCTTTGAACAAAATTAATTTCTCCTTTTCATTAGAGCTAGCAAAGAGTTATATTTGTTTCTGAGATTGTCTTCAAAGTTGATGAATACAAACATGTCAGAATGTCAGTGAGTGTGAGTAGGGGAGAGTAAGATCCTCTTCCACTAAACACTGAACAGTTTGTTCCTTATTCCGTGAACTCTGGCCGAACATACCTCGCCACCAACTTTCATGAGCACTTTTTGGAGTACTTCAAATGTATATTTGACCTCCTTGGGGTAAGTGATATTCAGAGCATAAAGAAGCCCCATTAGTACAGCAAAGGCATTTGACACGTCCTTTAAGCCATCAAGCACAATCTCCTCCTCTAACACCACAGCCACATCAATTTTTTCCTTTGGAAGGAGGTTTGCAGTGTTCTCCTCTGGGACCACCAAGAGTCCAACATTCATCCCCTTCACCACCTCTTCCTTATCAGTTGGCTAATAAGAGAAAAAGGAAATTACTATGAATCATAAAATTACAAAATTACAAAGCATTTGTAGGTTAACAATGAATGAGTTTTAAACAGAGGTGAGCCTGCATTGTCCATAGAATCTATAGTACAATTAATGGTAAATGTTCTTTAATGTTTTAATTATTTTAAACCAATAATGCTTTAATAAATTTAGGTTTTGGCCATGTCAGTTAAAAATAGCTTAAAATTATTTCAGTTACTCCAAAGAACTTTACATTTTACAAAGGGTAGACCCCACCCCCATAAAAAAACAGATATGACTAATAATGTGAAATAATTTTACTGAAAAACTAGAACTTTTAGGCTTTGCAGTCCAACAAAGTGCAATGTGTCGATAAAATATTTTAAAACACAAAAATAGACTTTTCTTAGTCTGGACGATATATCGTTTAAGCATCGATACTAGGGGTGTGCGATATGATGATTTTTGATCGTGGACTGCTTTTGAAGAAATATCGTAGTATCGTGCATTCTATCAGTTGCTGTTCTGGCGCCTCTGACTCCCAACATACTGAACAACGCAATGTATATTCACATAAAATGTTAATGCAGCCGAACGGGACACTGCAGTTCACAAAAGTTCATAATTTGCATGTGCTTTAATGGCTTGTCGGTTAAACATTTAATTCGCGTGCTGATGCGCTGTTCTAACGTGTGTATTTCTCAGTGCGTACATGTGAAGCTCACAGGCACTAAAAGCCTGTCTACCAGCGCATGTATACTAGCCTAGAAACTAGACGCACCCTAGCGGCAGCAAAATGTATTTTGCAGCCAGGTGGGTCTATACACTCTCAATAGACCTTCTAGCTGCAAAAACCCAAATTGGGTCAGGCCAATCACAACGCGTATAGAGTAGGCGGGGCGGGCTTAACATAATGATGACAGAGATGTGACGTTCCCTGGCTTGAAAACAAAGAATGGCTGCTGGCGAACAGTATTTCGAATCGGCTTTGGCCACGACTCTGGAGGACTTGGAGTTAAGTTTTTCTTTAAGAATAGAGCAAAGAACGGCACTTAAGTCATTCTTTAAAATGGAAGATGTGTTCGTAGTTTTGCCGGTGTTACACCAGATTCTGTGACCGTCATAATATGTGACCGTAGTGGGTGCGGTTGTCACTGCGTGCTCCGTGATCTACGCAAACAGCATAACTTCTGACTATAAGCCAAAGGTGAAGTATTTACGACACGTTTGTTTAGAAATGCTTTTTTTTTTTTGCCTGTCAGATATGGCAAAAGTTGAATCTATCATCTAACGTTAGCTCAGCTGTTGGGAAAACGCTCTGGTTGGTTGTAGCGCTGTCCTATTGCGTGCAGAGGGAATTTGAAAGACAGCCGTTTATCCCGCCCCTCGGATTGAGCATGTCTATGGTGAGTTTCCAGACTAAACATCTTGATGTATGTCTGGCTTGCCAGGCTACATGAATACTGGACTAAGCCATCTTTCGAGGCTTATTGTGCTTATTCTGTCAAATACACAAGGTTTACATAGGTTATGTCTTAAGTGAAAGCAAACTTGAGAAAATTGAGAGAAAATCTGCTTGTCAAATGCGTATAATAGACGCGTCGCACGCAGCTCTTACTTAAAGGGATAGTTCACTTTGAAATAAAATTTTGGTCTGTTTTAGCTTACCTCAAGGGCATCCAAGATGTAGGTGTCTTTGTTTCCGCAGTAGTTTCAATTTTGATATTTTTAGGTCAAACCGTTCTTGTCTGTCAGTCATATAATGCAGGTCTATGGTCACAATCTGAAAGAGCATGCACAGAGAAGTCCAAATTAAATAATTTCCCATCATAAGTACACATTGATGGCCTAAGACACGAAACGAGCGCTTCGTGTGAGAAAATGAACCGTATTTATATCGTTTTTTTGCCCTTGAGGTAAGCTAAAACATACCAAAATTTAATTTCAAAGTGAACTATCCCTTTACAGAGACAGTAGTAATAGTAAACACGCTGCCTATTGTCCTTAAAGAGATAGTTCACCCAAAAATAAAAATTCTCATTATTTACACACTCTAATGTTGTTCCAAACCTGTATTAATTTCTTTCTAATATTTTTTCTAATATTAATATTTTGAAAAAATGTGGCTATCCAAACAGTAGCTGGTCCCCATTGACTTCCATAGGAGAAAAATATACTGGAAGTCACTGGGGTACATCATCTGTTTGGTTACCCACATTCTTCTAAATAACTTTTATTTTCAACAGAAGAAAGAAACTTATTCGAGTTTAAAACAACTTGAGAGAGTAGTCTAAATTATGACAATTAGAATTTTTAGGAGAAAGTCTATCCCTTTAATGTTAATAAAACAACAAAATGCTAAGAGAAAACCACTTACTGCTCTTGACTGATAACCTTTAATAGTAGCTTTAATAAGTATCAATGTATAATTTATACAGGGAGTGAAGTCGGTTTTGTTTTGTTTTCATATTTGTTCATTTAATTGCTTTCTTCAATTCTACTGTTAAAGGGATAGTTCAGCCAAAAATGATATTAAAGGGATAGTTCACTTTGAAATTAATTTTTGATATGTTTTAGCTTACCTCAAGGCCATCCAAGATGTAGGTGTCTTTGTTTCCGCAGTGGTTTCAATTTTGATATTTTTAGGTCAAACCGTTCTTGTCTGTCAGTCATATAATGCAGGTCTGTGGTCACTGTTTCAAAACACAAGCACAGAGTCCAAATTAAAACAATTCCCCATCGTCCAAATGAAACAATTCCCCATCATAAGTACACATTGATGGCCTAAGACACGAAACGAGCGGTTTGTGTGAGAAAACGAACAGTATTTATATCGTTGTTATCTCTTGAAAACAACACACGTCCAAATGATCTGACGGCGCGGGCGGGTATAGATGTAAACATAGATGTCGCCTTGGCTACTGCAGTTCATTGGAACGAAACCGTAGCCAAGCGACTTCTAGTGTATACATCTATACCCGCCCGCGCCGTCAGATCATTTGGACGTGTGTTGTTTTCAAGAGCTAAAAACGATATAAATACTGTTCGTTTTCTCACACAAACCGCTCGTTTCGTGTCTTAGGCCATCAATGTGTACTTATGATGGGGAATTGTTTCATTTGGACGATGGGGAATTGTTTTAATTTGGACTCTGTGCTTGGGGTTTGAGACAGTGACCACAGACCTGCATTATATGACTGACAGACAAGAACGGTTTGACCTAAAAATATCAAAATTGAAACTACTGCGGAAACGAAGACACCTACATCTTGGATGCCCTTGAGGTAAGCTAAAACATATCAAAAATTAATTTCAAAGTGAACTATCCCCTTTAAACCCATGATTTACTCACCCTCAAGCCGTTCGAGATGCATATGTTAATAATTTTTCAGACGAACACATTTTCAGTTATTTTAGAAAATGTCTTAGATCTTTCAGTGGTTATAATGTCAAGTTATGAGGTCCGCTCCTTCAAGTCCCAAAAATGTGCATGCATCCTTCACAAAAGTAATCCATCCAGGGGGATAAATGATGGGCTTCTGAGGGTAATCTGTGCAGTTTTGTCATAAAAATATACATATTTAAAACTTTATAAACGAAATTAACTGGCTTCCGGCAACGGTCGACGCACGTTCACAGGAGATGGTGTCACGATACCACACACGGGAAACAGGGAGATCCAATAGCAGTAAGTATTTATTAAAGGGAAATCCAAAATCAGTAGTCAAATCCAGGCATGGGTCAAATTCCAATATAACAATCCAAAAACAAAAGACAAGTGCAGACTAGAAACAGACACTGAAGTGGAGTGATAAATACAAGGACTCCGTGACACTAAAACAGACAGGGTTATATACACAGGGAAATGACAATGCTAATGGGGAACAGGCTGAGTGCAATGATCAGTGATAAGGGACAGCTGAGTGCAATGAAAAGACAAGGATCATGGGGGATGTAGTTCAAGAGTGTGATGGACACCGTGGGGAAGGAGGACATCTAGTGGTGACCCAAGGAACATAAACCAGACACTCTGACAGATGGATGCTGGCGTATGACGTAGCGTAGTAAGCGTCGTGACGTAGAACGAAGTATAGCTAAATCAAATGCTATGTCCTACATCATACGCCGGCATCCATCTTCCGTGAACGCGCGTCAACTGTTGCCGGAAGCCAGTTATTTTCGTTTATATCGCTGGTAGCCTGATAAAATAACATAAATTTATTTTATAAAATAAAAAAAAACTCCAAAAAGCTCTGGCCATTTCCCCCCGAGGAAGCCCAGATGAGGCCTGATCAAGCCCTGGAAGTGACAGTGGAAGCGAGACTGGTCCTGGCACGCACTAGCATGCTCGATTTTGGCCCAATAGTATGGCGTCATTTTTTAGTCAAATGTTATGAGCGTGTAAGACATGCTCACGAGCACATTATGTTATTTCACGCGCGCAAAAATTAACCTTCAGCTGGCATGATAAAAGTACTCGCGCACAAATTCAACAACCGAGAGGTGTACAGGTAGCTGCGAGCGAGCGCCTGGCATACTCTCATAGATTAACTCTGCTTGTATAGTGGAATCCTGCTCGCGCGCAGCGGGCTTCTGCTCGCGGAATGCTGTTTTGCTCGTGCAGTGGATTTCTGCTCGCTCAGCTGATTTCTGCTCCCTCGAGTCTACACGACTTTTGACAATTTGGGGGCGGAAACCAAGGAGGGCACTGACCCTCTTATGATTGGTCACTTTCATCATGGAAAATCTTGGGAAATCCTAACCCCGCTCACCTTCAGACGCAGCGCGAGTCACTCAGCTCGCTCTGCTAGTCCGGTTATCTCTGTATATTTTTAGGCAACGAAATATGTGATAAAACACCTTACTAACTATTTTCGTTTTCATTTAAAGAAATCTTAAACATGATAGCCACACAAATGTGGTTCAGGCAACGCGTATTGATAATATTCACTGCACATAACGTTTGCCTATTAAAAAAAAAACAAAATATAAAACACAAACCTGCCTCTTGTCATTTTAAATATAATATAAAAACATTAAACATTTTAATATGGTCCAGGCAATATGTGTATTTGTACTAAACAACAGATTTTGCAGTAAACAACATTACAGTTTTTAAAATTTTAAATACAATTATTACAATTTAAAATGACAAAACTCAACCCAGTCTCTTTTTGTTAAATTTCAGTTTGATCAATATTAGCCATTATAAAAGTATAAGTAAAAGGTATACAAATAAAGCAAACAATTCAGTCAAACACACAAAGTCAGCGCTCTAGTCTAACCATACAACGGTAATGTTAAATAGCTTATAAAGTTATGAAACTTCCCCTCAGCCAAAACGATTGGCCAGGGAATTAATTATAGATTCACGAGACCAAAAATCGCCCGTTAGATATACACAAGACGAATTATATCTTATGTTTAACCACTACAGAGATGCCAGAGAAAGCGGCGAACGTCAGAAAGACTATAGCCGAGGAAAGGCTGTTCCAGGCGGGGTACATGAGCGCCGAGCACCCGGTCATCGTTGTATGGTTAGACTAGAGCGCTGACTTTGTATGTTTGACTGAATTGTTTGCTTTATTTGTATACCTTTTACTTATACTTTTATCATGGCTAATATTTATCAAACTGAAATTTAACAAAAAGAGACTGGGTTGAGTTTTGTCATTTTAAATTGTAATAATTGTATTTAAAAACTGTAATGTTGTTTACTGCAAAATCTGTTGTTTAGTAAATGCACATATTGCCTGGACCATATTAAAATGTTTAATGTTTTTATATTATATTTAAAACGAAAAGAGGCAGGTTTGTGTTTTATATTTTGTTTTTTTTTAATAGGCAAACGTTATGTGCAGTGAATATAATCAATACACGTTGCATGAACCACATTTGTGTGGCTATCATGTTTAAGATTTCTTTAAATGAAAACGAAAATAGTTAGTAAGGTGTTTTATCACATATTTCGTTGCCTAAAATATACAGAGATAACCGGACTAGCAGAGCGAGCTGAGTGACTCGCGCTGCGTCTGAAGGTGGGCGGGGTCAGGATTTCCCAAGATTTTCCATGATGAAAGTGACCAATCATAAGAGGGTCAGTGCCCTCCTTGGTTTCCGCCCCCAAATTGTCAAAAGTCGTGTAGACTCGAGGGAGCAGAAATCAGCTGAGCGAGCAGAAATCCACTGCGCGAGCAAAACAGCATTCCGCGAGCAGAAGCCAGCTGCGCGCGAGCAGGATTCCACTGTACAAGCAGAGTTAATCTATGAGAGTATGCCAGGCGCTCGCTCGCAGCTACCTGTACACCTCTCGGTTGTTGAATTTGTGCGCGAGTACTTTTATCATGCCAGCTGAAGGTTAATTTTTGCGCGCGTGAAATAACATAATGTGCTCGTGAGCATGTCTTACACGCTCATAACATTTGACTAAAAAATGACGCCATACAATAGTGAAAACACTGTTGCATGGAAATTTTAATTAATCAGGCATGTGACACTGGAACCATTTTTCTAAAAATAAATTAACATTTACTTACATCATCTTCAAGAGACTGAATCAGGGTCTTGAGTTCTCCAATGTCTTTGGCTTGGTACAACCGCAAAAATCCTTTCAGGTACTCATCAAGCCCATGGAAAAAGGTTGTCTTAAGGTCTGTGGACACTATGCATCGAAATTCTGCAGCAATCTAGTAAAATGCCAGACCCACAATTAGAATATACAGTTTTTTTTTTAACAATTGCTAGGACACATTTCTCAATACTTAGGTCACCTTTTCAGTTTTCAAAAAATTATGTAAACGTGCAGATTGGCCTGTAGTTTTGGCAATGGTTGTCTGTAAGAGACAAGAATTCATGCAAAGAAAGATTCATTGAAACATATTTTCATTGAATTTATTTTGTGCCAAAGCAGTGATAAATTATCCACAGTTTAAAGGGATAGTTCACTTTGAAATTAATTTTTGATATGTTTTAGCTTACCTCGAGGGCATCCAAGATGTAGGTGTCTTTGTTTCCGCAGTAGTTTCAATTTTGATATTTTTAGGTCAAACCGTTCTTGTCTGTCAGTCATATAATGCAGGTCTGTGGTCACTGTCTCAAACCCCAAGCACAGAGTCCAAATTAAAACAATTCCCCATCGTCCAAATGAAACAATTCCCCATCATAAGTACACATTGATGGCCTAAGACACGAAACGAGCGGTTTGTGTGAGAAAACGAACAGAATTTATATCGTTTTTAGCTCTTGAAAACAGCACACGTCCAAATGATCTGACAGCGCGGGCGGGTATAGATATATACACTAGATGTCGCTTGGCTACGGTTTCGTTCCAATGAACTGCAGTAGCCAAGGCGACATTTGTATACATCTATACCCGCCCGCGCCGTCAGATCATTTGGACGGTGTGCTGTTTTCAAGAGCTAAAAACGATATAAATACTGTTCGTTTTCTCACACAAACCGCTCGTTTCGTGTCTTAGGCCATCAATGTGTACTTATGATGGGGAATTGTTTCATTTGGACGATGGGGAATTGTTTTAATTTGGACTCTGTGCTTGGGGTTTGAGACAGTGACCACAGACCTGCATTATATGACTGACAGACAAGAACGGTTTGACCTAAAAATATCAAAATTGAAACTACTGTGGAAACAAAGACACCTACATCTTGGATGCCCTCGAGGTAAGCTAAAACATATCAAAAATGAATATCAAAGTGAACTATCCCTTTAACCCACATAGATCACTGTTGTGCTTACTGTGTGAAATGTTTTGACATAGTAACCCAAGTATTGAGAAATGAGTTCTAAAGATAAAAATTAATAAATAAGTGTTTTAAGTTTTAGAATAGGTAGTTAATAAAGACGTTTATAATGCAAGGCAATACTGTATTACAAAAGTAACCCATGTTTTAGTAAAGAATGCTAACCTGTCTCTGGGTAAATAAAGCAGGCCATCTGCTCCTCACATCTTTAACCTGTTTAGGATCTGTTCACACAATCTCTAAAATGTAAAAAATGTATAAAAGGCTCATGTGTGAAAGCAACTAACGCTACGTTAACATTAAACCACTAAGTTAACGTTAACGTTATGTAGCCTATATTAAAATTGACTCAATGGAAACGGGTCAACGAAAGAGGAAGACATTTCTGAGGCAAAATTATAATAAATTTAAACCATTTTCAGACTTTTTGCCGCCTAGGAAATACATTAAATTAATCTTAGACAAAACCAGTTAAGATTAATTAGGCCTAGCAGCTAACGTTACTTACCATAAACAGCCTAGAAGAAAATGCCGCCTTTCCGTTCAGCTGCAACGTTAACGTTAGTCCAAGTTACGTCGTGTAAACATGTTCAAAAGCTCAACACGTCTGAAATATCACATAAAAAGATTCATTTGAACACTTATTGTTTAAGAAGCACATGTATAACAGTTCAATCTCTATTACTTATCGCCGTTTCCTTCTTCTCTTAAAGGTAACTTAACCTGAATGCATTTTATTTTAAAACGGGCAATTCATGTTTATCTAATCAAGACGAAAATGAAAAATAACTAAAATATTATTATTTATCGGGATTATTTTAAGGTTGAAACGCTTCACTAACAGCCTTACTAAACTGTAAAGATACGAAACACACTATTTTAAAATAACCTCAATGGAAACTTCTGAAATTTCTGAGGCACAATTATTAAAGATTTAAACCTTCTTCTGAATTTTCGCTGCCTAGGAAATAAATTAAATTACCCTTAGACAAAACCAGTCTAGCTGCTAATCTATTAAGACAGTGAATTTTAAAAGTACTTACCATAAACCGTCTTTGCTTGCTTCTGAAGAAGCTGAAGAGAAAATCGCGCCCTCGCGTTCAAGTGTCGTCTGTGTCATACTGCCGTGCGTCCGGCGCATGCGCAGGGAAAACTAAGACTCAGAGGTCTAGTGAACTATCTATTAGTAGAATCAACTAATGTTTTTATTTTATATCAGTGCATTGCCACCAAGCCATTAGTTTAATAAGCCTTAACTTAAAATGTTTTGTTATCTTAACAACATTAGTGCATCTTAGTTGATTTGACAAAAGAAAATATGTTGTGTTAACAAATCATGGAAATAATTTTTTACAGTGTAAGAATTGAATTGTAGAGCTCTCTAATTGAATTCTTACTAGTAAAAATGCAATTACGACGAGTAACGCTTGGTACAATTTAAGCTAAAACGGCTTGCCATAATTAGAGAGCTCTACAACTGAATTGTTACTAGTAAGAATTACAATTAGAGAGCTCTACAACTGAATTGTTACTAGTAAGAATTACAATTAGAGCTCTCTAATTCAATTATTACTAGTAACAATTGCAATTAGAGAGCTCTCTAATTAAATTCTTACTAGTAAGAATGCAATTACAGAGCTCTCTAATTGAATTTTTACTAGTAAAAATACAAATTAAAGATATGTATAATTGCAGAGCTCTGTAATTGAATTAAAGAGCTCTGCATTTGCATTCTTACTAGTAACAACTGAATTAGAGAGCTCTCCAATTGGAATTGTTACTAGTAATAATAGGATTAGAGAGCTCTCTATTTAAATTGTTACTAGTAAGAATTGAATTAAAGAGCTCTGCAATTGCATTCTTACTAGTAACAATTTAATTGTAGAGCTCTCTAATTGTAATTCTTACTAGTAACAATTCAATTGTACAGCTCCGTAATTAAAAATGAATGGAAGTAAATGAAGACATCTGACTAGCAAAAATTCATTTGTAGAGCTCTCTAATTGGAATTGTTACTAGTAAGAACTGAATTAGAGAGCTCTGTAATTGTTATTCTTACTAGTAATAATTGAATTAGAAAGCTCTCCAATTGTAATTGCTACTAGTAAGAATTGAATTGTAGAGCTCTCTAATTGAATTCTTACTAGTAAAAATGCAATTACGACGAGTAACGCTTGGTACAATTTAAGCTAAAACGGCTTGCCATAATTAGAGAGCTCTACAACTGAATTGTTACTAGTAAGAATTACAATTAGAGAGCTCTACAACTGAATTGTTACTAGTAAGAATTACAATTAGAGAGCTCTCTAATTCAATTATTACTAGTAACAATTACAATTAGAGAGCTCTCTAATTCAATTATTACTAGTAACAATTGCAATTAGAGAGCTCTCTAATTAAATTCTTACTAGTAAGAATGCAATTACAGAGCTCTCTAATTGAATTTTTACTAGTAAAAATACAAATTAAAGATATGTATAATTGCAGAGCTCTGTAATTGAATTAAAGAGCTCTGCATTTGCATTCTTACTAGTAACAACTGAATTAGAGAGCTCTCCAATTGGAATTGTTACTAGTAATAATAGGATTAGAGAGCTCTCTATTTAAATTGTTACTAGTAAGAATTGAATTAAAGAGCTCTGCAATTGCATTCTTACTAGTAACAATTTAATTGTAGAGCTCTCTAATTGTAATTCTTACTAGTAACAATTCAATTGTACAGCTCCGTAATTAAAAATGAATGGAAGTCAATGAAGACATCTGACTAGCAAAAATTCATTTGTAGAGCTCTCTAATTGGAATTGTTACTAGTAAGAACTGAATTAGAGAGCTCTGTAATTGTAATTCTTACTAGTAATAATTGAATTAGAGAGCTCTGTAATTGTAATTCTTACTAGTAATAATTGAATTAGAGAGCTCTGTAATTGTAATTCTTACTAGTAACAACTGAATTAGAGAGCTCTCCAATTGTAATTGCTACTAGAAGGAATTGAATTGTAGAGGTCTCTAATTGAATTCTTACTAGTAAAAATGCAATTACGACGAGTAACGCTTGGTACAATTTAAGCTAAAACGGCTTGCCATAGACACTTAGCGGCCTATTCTACCCCATAAGTCATTGCGCGCCGTTGACGACAGCATTTATTTATTTATTTTTAAAGGCGGCCGAGACTAGAGATCGGTGGTGGACAGCAAATTCACATTTAAATGTAAGTATTATGTTTTCATTTACTCAAATAGCTAGCGAAACCAGAGTTAAAGTTTCTTATAAACTTCTTCTTAACTCATTCGTCACCATTGCGTGGCTACATTTATCAGGTAGTTTTAGGCAAAACTTGTGGTAATAACGTTATTAGTTTAACGACCTATTTGTAATATTTGCACTTGTGTATTATAAGAAATATCACTCACCCAATAAAGCCCAAAACAATAAGAAAAGCAGTAACGTTAGATAAGGCAATGGGGTTTCACTTTTATGTGTTTTTGTAGTGCTGTCATGCAAGCTATGTGATTTTAACCAAATTTTAGTATATAGAAATATGATTTCTTAAAGGGACAGTAAGTGGGATTTTCTCCCATCTAGTGGTGAAATTGTATTTTGCAATCAAATGAATAGTGCTCTCTAGCGCCTCGCATTTTCAAATGTGTGTTGCATCTATGGTAGCCATTATGTACCAAAAAGCTATGACAGGATGTCCTCTAATAGCACTTCATCGAGTTTTCCTTTGGGTGAACTGGTTTGTTATTTCAAACAAACTACAACTTGACACAACGAACAAACGAATGTTACAGTTTTGAACAAACAAAACTTACAACCTTGTTTATAGGGCCTTCTCTACTTTACTCAATAGTAGAGATACTACTTTGATACTGTACCTTGAAATGTGCTGTTTTTTTTTTTTTTTTTTTTTTTTTTTTTGATGTGCACAAATAAATGACAGGTACCATAAGATTTTCTTCTTGCTGTTCCTTTTTTTTCTTCGTTCATGCATGTTACGAATGCATGAATGAATGAATGAATGAAACATTTATGTATGACTTGAGCAATAAATAAATAAATAAATGTATCAATTTTCAATACCACAGGGAAGAACTTATAGGCCTACTGTCATATAGATATTTTTATCTATTATTTTCTTATTTTTTTTGTCCATCCATTTAAAATCTAGGAAATCATTACTTTCTTCTGAAGAGATCACTTTACATAATGACATATTCAATTAAGGCTTTTTATTCATATATAAACATTGCTCAATTACCATTGCAAATCTCACCTAAATGTTTGCTCACTCAGTGTATGGGATAATTATTGGGATAATGTGATAATTATTGGGATAATTTTGTTATAATTGCACAAGATAGCTTGTTTTTACTATATTTTATGTAGCCTAATAATTTAGTAAATCAGTAAATCTCCAAATTAATGTAGAAACATCATAAAGACAGTATATTTCAAATAATTGTTTAATGGCATATTTTTATGAATGAAGTGTTATTTGATTCTGATGTCACTGCTGCACTGTCACATATGGATCCCACACGCGTCCCATTTTCTCACAACTCTTAACGTTCATTTAAGACTTTATTTAACTAATTTAAGACTGCTCTCATGCGGATACTCAAAGCGAAAGCGCGAAAGAGAAGTCGAGTCTGGCGCGCGTCTTGTCAGCATCACAGACAGCGCATTCTCTTTTGTATTTTCTCGCTTGCATGGTTAGAAGCATTTGCATGAAGAAGAACGTGATTATATAATGTAACGCTAGCCGAAGGATGACAGAAAAAAATGCTGCTTTAATTGCGTTAAATATTTTTAACGTGTTAAACTGAAAAACATTAATCGCACGCGTTGCATTGACAGCAGCACGGACATAACCGATGTGTTTATGTGAATACGCGGCAAGACGGACGTTGTGACAATGTTTTCGTGTGTATTTGACTGTAAGCGCATCAATGAAAAATAGGCAGCTTTATGTGGACGCACTGGGAATAAGGCACGGGAATAAAATCACACGCAAACGCAACCTCCGCAATTCAACGCCGAAAACTTATGATTTGCATTTTTATTATAAATTTGTGCGCATTATTTGTTGTTATAAGAGACTTCCGACGATCCGAGATTGATGGTAAAAATTTGTTTGTTTTTTTACACAGCACCCCTGCTCTCGCCAGAAGCACCCCAGGGTGCCGCGTCACCCCGCTGGGAAACGCTGGTCTATATAGGCTAATAAAAAAATAAATAAAAAAGCCTGTAATTAAGACCGTGACATTGACTTACCTGTCGAGAAGAAAGCAGGAAACTTCAGCGTCTCTTTTGAAAGCTTTCTCCTGTATAGCTATCCCGACATTATAATAACCCTTGTTTTTGTAATCTCCGATCACGTTTCCTTTTACGGTCTTATTGTGGACTTTTTCGACAAAGAGGACTCGTTATCCTGTGACTTAACCGTGCAGTGCAGCCTTTTAAACTTGCCGGGGCAGTGACAAAAGCGCCTCTCTCTGCTCTGCTCCTCCGCTTCTGTTGACTTCAGTCACGTGACGCGGGCTCTGAACGAAAACGCGTTGTGGAAACGCGTTGGCCTAGTACTTTTTGTCCCTCTCTGCTATTATAGTTTTTCAAGATGGCGGAACTACATGGAAGCCTCCGTGGACCTACCCGTCCTATGTATATAAAGATAATAAATTCTTCGTTTACGAGGATAAGTCAGATCATTGGCAGAGGTATTTGTA
The DNA here is from genome assembly GCF_964197995.2 of Scardinius erythrophthalmus. Lineage (NCBI taxonomy): Eukaryota > Metazoa > Chordata > Actinopteri > Cypriniformes > Leuciscidae > Scardinius > Scardinius erythrophthalmus. Next base: position 22,064,066 of record NC_138225.1, on the reverse strand, counting down.
CACCATTGAGGACATATTTATGAATAAAAATATTGATTTTAGATAATAAAATACCTAAAAAGTTACTTATTGTCCCTTTAAGTATTTTGTATGCATGTCTTGATGTGTCATATTTTGCAGTGTTAACAATGCACTTAAGATTGCTCCTCTGTGTTAAGTACCCTTTTCTGCTTTTTTAGAACAATTCAGGAAAAAATGGGTCTATATAAATATATATAAAAAGAAAAGTAATAGAACATCTTTGCTGAAATGTATTGTCCTGTTGTTGTTAACAAGCCATGGTTCATTTGCTCTGCCTTTAGGATTGCAAGTGTCCTGGGACAGGAGAGGGTGTGAGTGGGAAACCCACTGCTGAAACTTGGCCCTGGTTTGTCCTCATGGATGAGGTGTTGGGACAGAGGCATTGCACCAACCCCCCTGTCCTCATCGCCTCAATCCCTGAGGACACACCAGTACCGAGTTCAGTAGTGGGTGCCCACGGTGAGAAGGAGCCAGGGGCAGCAGCACCAGCAACACCAGTAGCAGCACCAGCACTAGCACCCACACCAGCAGAAGCACCACCACCAGCACCAGCATGAAGGCGGCGAGACAGGACGAGTTTTTGGACTTGATCAGAGAAGAAATGCAACTACAGAGGGAGGCAGAGGCGAGGAGAGCACAGGAAAGAAGGGAGAGGATGGACAGGCTGTTTTCTCTTCTTGAGAGAATGATTGAAAAATATATTTCCTACATATTCTTGTTTAACTTTTTTCACTTTTATTTTTTAAAAGAAAAATTATGTACATTTATTTTTATGCAACTCTAATTGTGTAAATAAAAGAGAAGGAATTGTTCTGGACATTGTTTATTTTTGTAATGACAGTAATACTTTCTGCATGAAACAAATTCTATACCTTTTTATTTTTTCAAATAAAATTGGTAAATGAAAATCATTTGTTCTATAGGCTACATTAAAGTACTTTTTCCAACTATTTACAAAATACGTTAAACATATCAAAATCAACATAAACATTTAATTTTACAATACATAAAATAAGAAAAAAAATTATGTAGACTCTGTTGAGCTGAGCTGCTGGACAGGGATGGGCTGCCCCTGGTAAGGCCTCCTGCTGGTGGGACATCATCTGGGACAGTCTCCAGAGTGTTTAAGTGCATATTTCCACTATCCACTAAGTTGTCTACCAACAGGTTTGCAGGGCTGATTCAATCGACGGCTTTCTGAAAAAAGTACTTTTAATAACTACTGCATTTATATTAGGCTACTACTGCATTACTGCGTAGGCTATGTTGCATTTTACTTCTGTATATTTTCAATATACAGTAATATCTGGTTGTTACATTATATACTTTTGTGTAGTGTAATGTAATCATATTGTGATGTGAGGGAAAAAAGTACTTCAGGTTACTTCACATTTGTAAGTGAATACTTAACGAAATATGCAGTTCCGAAAATTAAAGTAACAAAATGTAGGCTTATTGTCACAATATTAACCCCCTGGGGTCGACGGTATCGCCGGCGATACCAGCTCGCTTTTTTTCAGTTCAGTTCAAAAGAAATTAATTTTGCTCTGTGGACTTTGAAATTACAAGCAAGTTTCATACATCAATCGATTCTGTTAAATGTGTATTATTTTTGTGTATACGCACAATAAAAACAAAGTGTTGTGCTTTTTGCCAAATAAAGAAAAATAAACGTGATGCGACTTCTGCCTTCTCTCTCTCAGTGAAGACCAATCTGAAACGCGTCCGAAAATGAACTGTAACTCAGCGAATACTCAGTCAAACAGACATACAGATACACAGACATGAAGCTTGAATTCTATGCTTTTAAATGAGGTAATTTATATAAAAAACAAATATTCTCATCTTGTGAAATCTGTATTAAAAGAGAGCGATCCCAGTCGAGCTCATTAGAGCTAATTCAAAGGTAATGTGACTCCGCCCACGGAGAGCGCGCGCTATTCAAACGCAAACTACTGAGGCAATCCAAGCAAACCTGTGAACGCCCCCATACAGTGGTTAAATTGGGCCGGGGCTCTCCGGGGCTCAGCCCCGGCACATAAGCCTGCTCGTTTGCAGTCAGTTGCCTACCGGAAATTATGTCACATAAAATTTGATGAAAGTGATGCTTTTGAAAACATATTTCTGATTATAAATGAAAGATTTTGAAATGGCATGTCTATTTTGTCTCGAGGGAGCTGAGAACAATCGGGACACGGCCGTATTCGTGTTCAGCTGCTTAATCTCGTTGTCAGTTGATCGCGCACCGCTCGCGCATGCCATGCGCATCAAGGTAGGCTACTAAGTTACTCAGAACTCCGACACGGATAAATGTACGCAGCAATAATGAATGTTCCTGGGAGATCCGTAGTTGCGCGGGATGTGGAAGCGCGCAAAAGTTCCAGAACCTTCTACTGCCTTGGAAAAACAAACAAAACTCACAAGTTGCTGGCCGCCTGCTACAGCAGATCAATTTTGTCAAGTTCAGCACACGAACGCGCCGGCGAGTGAACTGGACTCTCGTCTCATAAATGAACCGAAACTCATCGTATAAGGGAGCCTACTTGCCTGACATACCTGATAAATATATCTATAGAAAGCTTGGAAGGTATTCTTTAAAACAGAACAATTCAAAACGAAAGAAAACAGACCGCTTGTGTAGCCTAATCCGTATGAAATGTGCATTTCTCTCTGGCGCGTTCTACTGCGAAGATCGCGAGGATAGCATCGTCAGCTTCATCTATGCAGGGCACTGACACAGAAAACACTTGTTTATTAATAAACAATTCAAATGTCTCCTTGCTATATTTTACATATTCATAATCATTACTTTTGCCGTTTTTTTGTGACAGCTTTTAGGTGCTTTATTGGCAGCGTCACCACCGCATCAGCCCAGAAAACAGGACATTTTTTTCAATCCCTGTTTTGGCAGGGGAAAAACTGATCAGAAAATGTAACGAAACGTTGTAGAAATGTAGTGGAGTAGAAAGTATAATAATTGCTGCAAAATGTAACGAAGTAAAAGTAAAAAGTATGCACTATTGATTCTACTTAAGTAAAGTAGGCCTACAGAAACGAAGTACTTCGTTATATTCCACCACTGCTGATTAACAGTAATGTAAATGCTAAATGTCATAATACCTGTTGATACTACAACAATGCAAATATGCTCTTAACCTTGCAGTTTTTCACAAATCATGTAAGACACAATTTCTCCATTTCTTTGCACAAAACTCTCCAGAAAATGCCATTTAATAGTTTATTTTTCAAAAAAAAAATTCCGGGGGGGCCTACCCCCGGACCCCCCTAGGGAGAGCCCCCCCACATAATAAATCCCAATTTAACCCCTGCCCCCATATCAGCTCGAGAAAACAAGTTTATTAAGACCATTGTAGCCTACGTGTTTACACCATCTGGCAGCGCTGTGAGAAATATTAATAATGGATAATCGACCTCAGAGTGCGGGTATTGCAGGAGAGAGGATCCGAATATGTAGTAAGTTTTTTTTCCTTCTCAAGTTAATCGCGTTTCTGTGAATGAATGAACGGCAGCCGCAGAGATGCGCGCTGTTTACCACAGCTCGCAAAAAGACAGTTTAAATTTAAAATTGCGTCTCTGTGTGAATGAATGATGATGTTTTAGCAAACTGTATTGCTATACTGAGTTGAGTAAAAATCGACAGAAATAGCCTATGTTGAAATAAAATGTAGGCTATTTGTATAAGCAACGTTTTAAACTGAAAATTAACATTTATATGCCCTAATATTTCATAAAAACAACGTTACAGTCAGGCGTTTCTGTTTGTGTATGAATGTTTCGGTTTTAGCAAACTGTATTGCTACACTCAGTAAATATCGACTAAAATATGTTGAAATAAAATGTATTTGTATAAGCAACGTATTAAACTGCAAATTAACATTTATATTTCTTATAATAAAAATGAAAGACCTATGTTACAGACATATGAAAGACAACATTTCGTTGATTAGTTTTGGATAGATTATACATTTTTACTGTAAAATATCTGCCACCTCAAATAAGCTTTTGTTTGCCAATATTTGCTTATGTTAAATATAATATGTTTTGTCAAAAATAAAGTTATCAAATAATCAATCAAATCCTTAACTTTGAAATATGTATGATAAAATATATACTTTAGTTTTTACAAAGAAAGATTCTTGAATTGTTGTTGTAATTGTAACCTTTTTAATAAAAAAATATATTTTCAAAGTAGATGTAAACAAACTATTAAAAGGTAAATATAAGCCCTTTCTTTAAATAACTTTTATTGTGTTTTATTATTGACAAATTTGGGGAGAAGATAAATATTCTTGTGGCTCAGTGACTCACCTGAATGAATGGCTAATTAAGTATGCGGCCCCATTGTCTCCTAAGGTGTGAACCACTACATATACATGACCGTTGACGCCCACTCCGCATATGGCCTTTCCAAACAGAAAGTGCTTTGCAAAATTCAAATCAATGTATTGTGTTATGTGAATGATAAGGCAGGGTGATTTTCACTTTATTTTGAAGAAAAAACACTAGGCGATGACATCTTTTAGACAAAAGTCTTATTGGCACATATTTAGAATGTGTTTTATGGCCTAATTTCAGAAACTTTAGTTTTTAGTTTTTTCAATAACCATGCATAAACATTATTCTCTCAAAAATGCAGACATGTACATTCTTGTTGCTCACATTTCATGGTATACCTGTTTGTGCTAAATAGTGTGTAATTTTTTTTTTGCCATTAACATGTTTATAAGCAACTGAAAAAAGCAAAAATGTCAGGGCATGTCAGAACATCTCAAGGACCCCAAAAACACCCCAGACCCCAGAGGGGTCTGGGGTGACCCAGAGCAACCAAATTGTTGCTAACTACAGCAGCGTCCCATATCAAAGGGCGCATCTGACGCGCTCGGACCGGTCTAGCCTACGGAGGATTGTTCTTGTCGCCTGGCAACCGTGACAGCTGCCGATGACGAGCGCGAGAAATACTGGACTTTTTATATTAAATTGGGTTTTGTATTCAAACAGGGCTAAACCGAAAATACATGATCCGGCAGCGCCGGGGCTCACCATGTCCTTCAGTAAAATATAAAACATAAAAATGACAATAGCCAATTCTGGCTCCATAGCTGTTTACTCAGTTATCAAAATGAATGATCAGGATAGCAGCTGTCCTCTTGCACCGTTGCTTGATGCCAGGAGCGGTGATCGGGAACACCTGGCTGCGGAATTAGGAAATCCTAAGAAGGCTACATGGTGCGTCCTTCAGAGGACGCATAGGCTGCATCCTTGAAGTCTGCGTCCTTCGAAGGATGCAGCCTTCAACATTGGGACACAGCTAGACTGTTACAGTGAAACAAGGGTACTCTGAAAACACCCCCATTAGCAGTTAGTGCTTTCCACCTGATGAAATGAGCGCGCCTCAGCGCGGCAAAACTGATGAAATAAACGCGGCAGAAAATCGACCAATCAGAATTTTGGTCGAACCAGAATGTTTCGACCAATTAATCGACTAATGGACTAGGACAGTACAGCCCTAGCTAGTAGTTTATTTTGCGTGATACAGGGCGCCGCATTTGCGCGTGATTGAAGGGTAAAACGGCTGACACGACAGTAAGTTAATTTTTCTGAGTTTTATAGCCTGACAACATCTGGTCTGACAGAAGAATAACTGCGTTATTTTTTTTTTTTTTTTTAATTGCTGTGAGATTGTTTGCTGTTGCGCGCAAATCCTGGAGATGAACTTGGATAGCTAAATCGCTCACGTGGTGCGTCTCTGTGTGAGAGTAACCATAGTAACTGATCTGCTTGAACACATTTTAATCGTCTTTAATACATGATTGATTCCGAAGGATAGATTAAAAGACCCGGTCATTTTTTTTTAAATAAATACAAAATTATAAAAAAAAATACTAATAATCAATAAAATCAATTTTTTTAGATCCGGGGCTATAAAAAAAAACATCCGGGGCTGACTGTGTTTAGGGCGGCGCTGAAGGCGCCGGCGAAGTTTTGGCACTCTGCCAGCTAGATGCATGAGTGTTTTCAACCAGGTCCGGTACCCTAATTGAGTGAGGCGGGGCTTTAGTTCTTTGTAGTATTCATCTGCTATGGCATGTGTAACATTTTTCTGTCAACTCTGCATAATCCTTCGTGATCGATATCGTTATTTAGCCCAGGGAAGCGAGGAAACGGAAGTGCCGCACAAAAAACGGATATTGGACCCATGTTTACTTCCGCGTTCGAAAATAAGGTGAATATAACTCCAAATGTTTTTCCCGCTGCGACTGATTAGTAGCATAAAGACCAAAACACAACCATTTTTCAGCAGCAATAATAAGTCAAATTTGCGAGTCCCTTCAGTTCGGTGGCGTTGTTTACGTTCAGTGCCGCCAATATGGCCGACTTCTGGATAGAGACAGAGGGCAACGCGTCATAATCTGAAGACCACGCCCACCAAGGGGGAAAACAAACCAACCGTCCCCATTGACTTTGCATTGCGAGAGGCTGCCTCCTTGTCATTTCTTTCTTCTAACAAAAGACAGAAAAATGCCTAAAAGCTGCTATGTGACAAGGTGTACAGCAAACAAGCTAAGAAACCCAGAAATAAGTTTTCATAAGCTGTCGACCCCAAAAAACGAGCGTTTGAGGACATAAAAGTGGATACAGGCTGGAACAAATGGGTAAATTGTGGGATCCTGACACTCAGTATGCACTAAAAATACACTACGTGTGCAGTAAGTTAAACATTTGGTCACTGGTGAGTCAAATATCAGTCTCAGTCTAAACTGCCTGTATCCACTTTTATGTCCTAAACACTCGTTTTTGGGGGTCGAGAGCTATAAAAACTTATTTCTGGGTTTTTTAGCTTGTTTTCTGTACACCTTGTCACACAGCAGCTTTTAGGCATTTTTCTGTCTTTTGTTAGAAGCAAGAAATGACAAGGAGGCAGCCTCTCGCAATGCAAAGTCAATGGGAACGGTTGGTTTGTTTTCCCCCTGGGTGTGGGCGTGGCCTAAATGCGCTCTGTCTCTATTGATGACGTGTTGTGAAAACCCTCTATGCAGAGCCATAGAGAGAAAGAGTTGCGACACTCCCATAGACCTCCGTTGTAAATAATGGCGGCGCTTTTAACCGCCTACTCCTGGGATTTGAAGAGCGGAATAGTTCCAAACACTGTCATTTTGGCGTTGGACCCCATTCACTTACATTGCTGCGCGTCGAGTTGTTCCAGAGTTAAGTTGTTGAAATATCGACCTCTTTTGAATTGTCAACTGTCTATTTTGTATCAGAGGCCCTTTGCGATGCTCATACTGGTCTTCATTTGTACATGCACAGCGTAATTATTTATATTTTATGTTAGTTGTTTCAACCAATTTTCAAGAACTGCCTGCTAACATAGCTAGTTAGCTAGCGCGACTTCGTCAGTTAAGAGTTTGGTAATGAATCGCTGCCACCTTTATAGCAACTTTTATTTAATTTAATTTTTTGGGATATACTAACTTTTCATTATGTTTTATTGTCTTGAGTGAAGCGGCTTGTGAGAACAGTGCTGGACCTCTAGGATTGTTATGGCCATCACCAGTCAGGGCTGGACTGGGACAGAAAATCGGCCCTGGCATTTTGGCCCAGACTGGCCCACTACATATGATCATAAACACCACCCATCTTTGCACGCCTTTGAATATGTTTTTGTTTAACTCCTATTCATTAAAACCGCTAATGCCATGTAATGAGTGAGTATAAACGAGTGAGAGTTAACAGATGAAATAAGTACAAAATTGTAATTTATTAATTACAGACAGTCGAACTATACTCCACAGTGATGAATCCAAAAAACAAGCTATAAGCTGCATTGACAGTGTTTCTCAAAGGAATTTTGGTAAAACTGTGGTGGGTGGACCTCTACGGGGGTTTGGGGGCATGGTCCCCCTAAGAATTTTTTTTGCATTTTAATGTTAAATTCATCAATCTGGTGCAGTTTGAGGGTTCAAAATTAAAAGCTCCAACCCATATTCAGTGTGCAAGTATAACAAAGAAAACAAATCAAACCTCTTTTAATAACAGTGTCTGTCTATATTACACTACTACATAATAATAGTTATAATATTAATCTCATGATAGTAGCCTATATATTGTAAAAAATAATGCACCGAAAAATAAAGAAAACTTTCATAATTAGTTTTGTACTAAACTTGAAAGAGATAAGCACATGATCTTTTATTTTGACGGAAACTGCATCGAGCTTTTATTTTGGCTGAAAACATGGATACAGACGTGACGTGTCTCATTAAACTTCTAGTAAATTGCTGTAATTGTCAACTATGCAGATGTGGAAATAATCTGTAACCGGGTTATGGGTTCCTTCACTCATAGCCAAAGTGTGTTGAAAGTAGTTCTGCTTACCGCGGACTCTACACTTTCTCATCTCTCTCTCCTGATCCTCCTCACTATCCTCATCATCGGCCACTGGAGCTGATGAAGGTCCTGCTGCTGCAGAAAACATTATATATCTTGACACATTTTACAGCGTCTGCTTGAAGGGCCTGTATCTATTTTTCACGCTATTTCTCTGCACATTCCTTGCGTTTCCTCTCCATCTCTCAGACTATTTTGACAGCACACACTTGACACTGCACGCTCACTCAAAGCCCAAAGGGGGAGGTGTTTAATGATGTGATTGGGCCAGCCCAGTGTCAATCAAGATAACAACCAATGGGCCGCTGATCTACGCGTTTCATGGGCCGGTCTGTCAGTGGAAAAAAAAACTAACGCTTACTTTTTTTTTGACCAATGCATTACACCGGCACTAACCCAGCGCTGTCAATTAAACAAAACAAAACGAATGGGCCGCCGATGTACGAGTTTTATGGGCCGTCAAAAAAAAAAAAAAAAAAAAGTATGAGATGTATCGGCCCAAAAGCACGTCGGCCCACCGGGCATTTGCCCGGTATGCCAGATTACCAGTCCAGCCCTGTCACCAGTCCTGTCTGTTTCATGGATCACCTGCCCCTGATTTTTGCTTTTCTTGTTCACACAAGCACACATTTTTGTTGTCTGTCATTGTTTAATAAAAATAGTTTATTTGAAAACCTTCATTTGTATCAGCAATGCTTAAATTCGTTTTTAATCTGTTATAGTTGATAATGTGTATGGCTTAATATTAAAATAATATTCTTAGTCTTAACATGATAATGTTTCACGTTGTGGTCCTGGGGTGGCCACTTTCATCAGAAGAAGTGAGCTAGCTTAAGCGAACTCTGAACGGACCGCCACGGCAGACCTCTTTGCGTGATCACGAAGGTAGGCTAATGGCTGAATCAAAATTTATAAGCAAAATCACGGGAATCAATAGCCTAATACAGCCCAGTTGTGCTAAAATAAATATCATGAGACGTCCATCATCAGATGAATGATATGGAAAAGTTAAGTTAGAGCTCCGCTAAAGCCAGTGCTACTACCCATGCGAACATGAACACTAAGCTTTTCCCTCCAAAAATATAGCGTAAAACCTGTCTCCAAATGCAAAACTGACATTAACAAAATGCAATAACAGCTGAAAAAGTATTTGGGGTGTGTTTTATATTTACCGTTCAATAATGCAATCGCTGCTGTCTGTCCCATAGAAGAACATGACAGCCAGCGTATGTTTTGGAACTATTGGGGCTTACATGAACCACGTGACAGCCATAGCGGCGACATCAGAGAGTGTCGCAACTCTTTCTCTCTATGGCTCTACTATGGGGTCGACAAACGCGCCGGCGCGTTTTACTGGATTTATTTTTTTCACATAGCAGCAAAATAGACTTAAAATAGGCCTACTCCGTCATTTATGGTCATACAGACTTAAGAAAAAATAAACTGTAAAATGTCTACTTTTTTATGTGTCCACTTACAATCGAAACAAAACATTGTGCTTTTGCAAAATAAAGAAAATAAACAGGGTATGCTTTCTGCCTCTGTCTCATGAACTTTTTTTCTGGAGCATGTCTCTAAACTTAAAGGGTAAGTTCGGTATTTTACACTTAAAGCCCTGTTTACATATCGTTTCTGATGAAATAGAACGGTTAAGATTAAAATTTGGACACATGCTGCTGTCCCAAGAATTTTAGGTTTCTTTCGTTTTCCCCAAAACCTCTAGAATGGGTGTATACGCTGATTTCACGCAGCCGCCATTTTGAAATCGAAAGTGAGGCTCCGGTGGGAAAAACCCCGGAAGTAAAGATAAACAACAATGGCTTTGGACTACCAGCCTGAAGCTGCTGCCGCGATTTACACTTTTGGATGTTAATATCCAATATAGGATATTTATATAGTTCATTCCTGCTTCTTTTTTTACTTTCTGAATAATATAAAAAAAATATTTTATTTATAAATGAATTTCACTGTATATAGTCTAAAGTATGAAAGAAATGTATGTACAGTTTTAGAATTGACAAAACATCATAAACACAACAATACGCCATCGCATTCACGACTCTCCTATGATTAAAGGCGACACTTCCGGTTTTCTTCCCACCGGAGCCTCGCTTTCGATTTCAAAATAACGGCTGCGTGAAATCAGCGTATAGGTGCACTGGAACAATACTTCATAAAACGCATTAAACTTTCGTTTACAAAGACCTGAAACTCACCGAGTGGTCAGGGATGTTCACTGATATGCTCACACATAAATCGCTGCAAAAGATGCTTTCCAACAGGTGTTTTACCATTCGTTGTAAAACTGTGGATCTATTTTTCCAAACGTCTCACACCCGTAGATTCTTCCGTTGAGAGCTTGAATAATAGACACTCCAGCCCAGTTGGTGGCGATAATGCACCTTTGCCAATTGCAAGCAAACCACTGGCATTTCATTGAATACACAGAAGAAGCAGAAGAAGAAGCGGTGGAGACTGGAGTAATACCTACCGTACCTCTCACAGCACATTCAATACAAGTCAATGTAGTTGGACAAAAACTACGATAAAACCTGTTGAAAAGCATCTTTTGCAGCGATTTTTGTGTGAGCATATCAGTGAACACCCCTGACCACTCGGTGAGTTTCATCTCTTTGTAAACGAAAGTTTAATGCGTTTTATGAAGGATTGTCCCAGTGCACCTATACACCCATTCTAGAGGTTTTGGGGAAAGCGAAATAAACCTAAAATTCTCGGGACAGCAGCATTTGTCCAAAATTTCATCTTAACCGTTCTATTTCATCAGAAACGATCTGTAAACAGGGCTTTAAGTGTAAAATACCGAACTTGTCCTTCAAACAAAACTCAGTGAATACTAGTCACACACGTATGAGCAATAAATCTTTATGAACATTTAAGTTTCTGCTATTAAATTATCTAATTCAAAAAGAAAACAAATATTATCTGTTTATGTAATCTGTATGAAAAGAGAGAGATGTCAGTCGGTCTCATGGCATCTCATTATAATGTGAACGCCTACAGAGAAGCGCGCACTATTGAAACGCAAATGATCTGAGGCAATCCATGCAAACCTGTCATCAGCTCGATAAAACACATCAAGTTTTATCAGATTAATGTACTTTACGTCGTCTTGCAATGCTGTGAGGAATAATAATAACGTAATAGTAATATAATCCTGGAAAAAATTTACCTCAGAAGTGCTGGTTTGGGTTTCATTTTGAGGAGCAACGGATCCATCTGAGGATTGTGAATAGTAAGTTCTTTATTCTGAAGTGCTTTGTTCTAATTGTGATATAGTGTATGTAAACTGCAAAAAGACAGCCGCCAGACTAAAAGACCCTCCAAAAACGAGCGTCGAAGTTTGGCGTGCTGGTGATTCGTGAAAAAGTCTAATCTAAAAAAGTCTAAATTCTTAACCAGTCCTAATTAGGACATTTGGGCCTGATGGGTAAAAAGTAAGATTTGGTTTCTGATGGTTGTATTATGTCATAAACAGCTTGAACAACTGACTTTTTATTCATATATTGGTACACACTGTGTTTATCTAGTTGCTTTTTGTCACTGTTTACACTCTTAATTGTGTTTATAATCAATAAAAAAAACCTGGGAGGAAAAAAATTCAATTAAAATAAATCAGGTGGTGTGCCAAAGTTGTAGACTGGGGGTAGTTGTGGGTGGAGCTGTGATTTCACATGAAGGTGAATTTATGTTTACACTTCTGTGAAGCCCTGACTCTGCCCCAAGTACAGTTTGTGTTAAGCCATCGCAAGTCTGGTTGTTTGATGAGAAAGAGATGAAATGTAGTTGAAATAAACGCGTTAAGAATCCGAACAGCTGTTGCAGCGGAGGAGGACTATTATTCTGTTGAGAAGAATCATAGAGAGGAACTGATGAACAACTGACGGCACGGTTTGATGTCTGGTTGACCAATCAGCGGAAAAAGGGGGTTTTCACTCCCGCCCACATGTAGAGATGAATATTCAAGCTGATTATTTGTTTTCAACCCCAGAACGTAAAAACGAAGAGACTTTTTTTTTTTTTAAATGATAAATAAAAAAGGCGCAGTGTTCTATATTTCTTTCAATATTAAGTAAAAAAGTGAATGTTCAGAAGATACCGTGTTATTCCTGACAAAGCTATCATGTACTTTTATAACTTTAGAAATATTTCAGTACTTAAGTGTGTCATTATTTTGATCAATTCATTATTATATTTTTTTATTTGTGATAACATTCCTCTAAAGATCACTCCAAAACAAATGTATGCACATGGTAAGGACAGATTTATTTCAAAAAGAATTTTAAAAGTAATTCTACAGAACAATCATATTATATGACTTCAGTAGAGGCTCCCTTTGGGTTTGGGGGTTTCACTCTTCTTTGGCCTAAAACAAAATGAAGCACATTCATAAGTCATGTAAATAATCAGTACATTTTCAAGAATAAGCTCAATACTTCATATGTTTCTACTCTGTAAACGTGAGAACGCATCTACTGAGTACAGATTCTGAAATTATGCAACTGACCTTTCCAGCATCACGGCTCTTGGCTCTGAGCTTGGTGACCTGAGACTCAGAAATGTCAGCACGCTCCTCAGCCTCCTCAAGCTCATGCTGCACCTTCCTCAACTTGGACAGGTGAGTGTTGGCTTGCTCCTCCTAAAGAGTAATTTTTTTACCATGCTTGTTAACTAAGCTGTGGAGCAGCAGTGATATCTCACCAGTAAATAAATTACTAATTAATTAATAATTAATGTGTAAAAATATATACATACCGCCTCCTCAGACTGCCTCTTGTAGACTTTGACCTTCAGCTGCAGCTTATCAACCAGATCTTGAAGTCTGTTGATGTTCTTCTTGTCCTCCTCAGTCTAAAAACAATTTCATAGATTTATTCTAAATATTTGACTATAAATGCATGTATGAATGACTCAATGGATTTAGTCAGACATGGTCATACCTGATAAGTGAGCTCTTTCACTCTCCTCTCATATTTGCGGACACCTTTAACAGCATCAGCTCCACGTCTCTGCTCTGCTTCAACTTCAGCCTCAAGCTCACGGACCTTTGATAGCACATAAAAATTCTCAGACAAGTACAAGTGTAGTCATTGGGAACCTGAGATAATGCTTTAATTTTAAAATGATGTTTGTTGTGATCCCTTAAAAGTTCTCACCCTGCTCTCCAACTTCTGGAGTTGTTTCTTTCCTCCTTTCATGGCCAGACTCTCAGCCTCATCCAGACGGTGCTGCAGGTCCTTCACTGTGACCTCCAGATTCTTCTTCATCCTCTCAAGGTGAGAACTGGTGTCCTGCTCCTTCTTTAGCTCTTCTGCCATCATTGCAGCCTTTTGCATTAATACAGAAAGTCATTAGATCCACATTTTTCAAGTATGGAAACATCTTTTGAAACATTTGGCAGCTACTGTTGCTCACATCAGTGATGGCCTTCTTGGCTTTCTCCTCTGCATTTCTGGCTTCCTGTACAGTGTCATCAACTTCACTCTGGACCTGAACAAGGTCAGCCTCAAGCTTCTTCTTGGTGTTCAGGAGACTTGTGTTCTACAAAATTAAAACAGGGTGGCCGCGGGTCCTTAAAAAGTCTTAAAATGTCTTAAATAAAGTTTTCCTAATAAAAGGCGTATAAAGTAGTTTAAAGTTTAAATTAGTTTGAAGTTTAAAGTAGTTTAAAGTTTAAAGTAGTTTAAAGTTTAAAGTAGTTTAAAGTTTAAAGTAGTTTAAAGTTTAAATTAGTTTGAAGTTTAAATTAGCTTAAAGTTTAAATTAGTTTGAAGTTTAAATTAGTTTAAAGTTTAAATTTGTTTAAAGTTTAAATTAGTTTGAAGTTTAAAGTTTAAATTAGGTAGTTTAAAGTTAAAAAGTTGTTGGGGGTTTTCTAGTGGGTTGCTAAGGTGTTCTCGGTGGTTGCTAGGCGGTTCCTAGGGTGTTCTGGGTGGTTGATATGCTGTTGCTAAGCGGTTGCTAGGGCATTTTGGGTGGTTGCTAGGGTGTTCTGGGTGGTTGCTAAGGTCTTTTTGGGTGGTTGCTAGACGGTTGCTAGGGTGTTCTAGGTGGTTGCTATGGTGTTGCTAAGGTATTTTGGGTGGTTGCTAGGCGGTTGCTAGGGTGTTCTGGGTGGTTGCTATGGTGTTGCTAGGCGGTTGCTAAGGTATTTTGGGTGGTTGCTAGGATGTTGCTAGGCGGTTGCTAGGGTGTTCTGGGTGGTTGCTAGGCGGTTGCTAGGCGGTTGCTAGGGTGTTCTGGGTGGTTGCTAGGCAGTTGCTAGGGTGTTCTGGGTGGTTGCTATGGTGTTGCTAGGTGGTTGCTAGGGTATTCTGGGTGGTTGCTAGGCGGTTGCTAGGCGGTTGCTAGGGTGTTCTGGGTGGTTGCTAGGGTGTTCTGGGTGGTTGCTATGGTGTTGCTATGGTGTTGCTAGGGTATTCTGGGTGGTTGCTAGGCGGTTGCTAGGGTGTTGCTAGGCGGTTGCTAAGGTATTCAGGGCGGTTGATATGGTGTTACTAGGTGGTTGGTAGTTGTCACAGATGGTTACTATGGAGTTTTTATAGAGTTCTTAGCATGATCTTGGCATGATTTAGCACTTAACTAATCGCTATTAGCATGTAGCTATTCACTGCTAGCATGTGTAGCATGTTGGAAGTGCTGTTTGCTAGCATGAGTCAAAAGAGCCAAGCCTCATCTCTATATGATGTTCTGATACAGAGATATAGGTCTTGCAAAACGGTTGCTAGGGTACTCAAGTTTGGTTGCTATGGAGTTGCTTGGGAGCTGGAAGCTTTAAACTTAAGAAGTTTAAAGTGGTTTGAAGTTTAAAGTAGTTTACGAGTTTTGAGTTTACAAGTTTACAAGTTTAAATGAGTTTAGAGTGTGTGTGTGTGTGTGTGTGTGTGTGTGTGTGTGTTCACACACACACACACACACACACACACACACACACACACACACACACACTCAGAGTTTATGAGTTTAGAGTTTATAAGTCTATAAATTGATGAGTTTATAAGTGTAAGAGTTTTTGAGTTTAGAGTTTATAAGTTTTAAATGAGTTTAGAGTTTATAAGTTTAAATGAGTTTAGACTTTATAAATTTAAATGAGTTTAAGAGTTCAGAGTTTATTAATTTATGAGTTAAAGAGTTCATAAGTCTATGAATTCATGAGTTTATAAGTTAATTAGTTTATAAGTGTATGAGTTTAGAGTTTATTAGTTTAAATGAGTCTCATTGGCTAATATAGTATATAGAACGGCAGTTTGGTTTAGTCTTCAAGGTATTTTGATTTGAATTTTCGTCGGTTGGTCAGTTTGAATCTAAATTTGAATTTTTTAGAACTCCCCAGTGTAAGTCAATGGGAGTTTTTCCGAGTTTTGATCGTCATTTTTAGGAAAACCGTAAGTCCGATCAGTCTAAAAAGATATAGCAACTAACTTCAGATCAGTTTGAGTGTCTGAGCCGAGTTTGGAGTATGTAGAGTTAAAGCTCTAGGACGAGTTTGAGTCAACAGTTTTTCACAGAAGAATAATAATAACTAGATTAAAAAGTTCGTCGAGACAAACTTTAAGTTGGCTTGAGAAAGCCGGACCAGAAAGTTTAAAGAAGTTTAAAATAGTTTGGAGTTTAAATTAGTTTAAAGTTTAAAGTAGTTTAAAGTTTAAATTAGTTTGAAGTATAAAGTAGTTTAAAGTTTAAATTAGTTTGAAGTTTAAATTAGTTTGAAGTGTAAATTAGCTTAAAGTTTAAATTAGTTTGAAGTTTAAATTAGTTTAAAGTTTAAATTTGTTTAAAGTTTAAATTAGTTTGAAGTTTAAAGTAGTTTAAAGTTTAAATTAGGTAGTTTAAAGTTAAAAAGTTGTTGGGGGTTTTCTAGTGGGTTGCTAAGGTGTTCTCGGTGGTTGCTAGGCAGTTCCTAGGGTGTTCTGGGTGGTTGCTATGCTGTTGCTAAGCGGTTGCTAGGGTATTTTGGGTGGTTGCTAGGGTGTTCTGGGTGGTTGCTAAGGTCTTTTTGGGTGGTTGCTAGACGGTTGCTAGGGTGTTCTAGGTGGTTGCTATGGTGTTGCTAGACGGTTGCTAAGGTATTTTGGGTGGTTGCTAGGCGGTTGCTAGGGTGTTCTGTGTGGTTGCTATGGTGTTGCTAGGCGGTTGCTAAGGTATTTTGGGTGGTTGCTAGGATGTTGCTAGGCGGTTGCTAGGGTGTTCTGGGTGGTTGCTAGGCGGTTGCTAGGGTGTTCTGGGTGGTTGCTATGGTGTTGCTAGGTGGTTGCTAGGGTATTCTGGGTGGTTGCTAGGCGGTTGCTAGGGTGTTCTGGGTGGTTGCTATGGTGTTGCTATGGTGTTGCTAGGGTATTATGGGTGGTTGCTAGGCGGTTGCTAGGGTGTTCTGGGTGGTTGCTATGGTGTTGCTAGGCGGTTGCTAAGGTATTCAGGGCGGTTGATATGGTGTTACTAGGTGGTTGGTAGTTGTCACAGATGGTTACTATGGAGTTTTTATAGAGTTCTTAGCATGATCTTGGCATGATTTAGCACTTAACTAATCGCTATTAGCATGTAGCTATTCACTGCTAGCATGTGTAGCATGTTGGAAGTGCTGTTTGCTAGCATGAGTCAAAAGAGCCAAGCCTCATCTCTATATGATGTTCTGATACAGAGATATAGGTCTTGCAAAACGGTTGCTAGGGTACTCAAGTTTGGTTGCTATGGAGTTGCTTGGGAGCTGGAAGCTTTAAACTTAAGAAGTTTAAAGTGGTTTGAAGTTTAAAGTAGTTCACGAGTTTTGAGTTTATAAGTTTACAAGTTTAAATGAGTTTAGAGTGTGTGTGTGTGTGTGTGTGTGTGTGTGTGTGTTCACACACACACACACACACACACACACTCAGAGTTTATGAGTTTAGAGTTTATAAGTCTATAAATTGATGAGTTTATAAGTGTAAGAGTTTTTGAGTTTAGAGTTTATAAGTTTTAAATGAGTTTAGAGTTTATAAGTTTAAATGAGTTTAGACTTTATAAATTTAAATGAGTTTAAGAGTTCAGAGTTTATTAATTTATGAGTTAAAGAGTTCATAAGTCTATGAATTCATGAGTTTATAAGTTAATTAGTTTATAAGTGTATGAGTTTAGAGTTTATTAGTTTAAATGAGTCTCATTGGCTAATATAGTATATAGAACGGCAGTTTGGTTTAGTCTTCAAGGTATTTTGATTTGAATTTTCGTCGGTTGGTCAGTTTGAATCTAAATTTGAATTTTTTAGAACTCCCCAGTGTAAGTCAATGGGAGTTTTTCCGAGTTTTGATCGTCATTTTTAGGAAAACCGTAAGTCCGATCAGTCTAAAAAGATATAGCAACTAACTTCAGATCAGTTTGAGTGTCTGAGCCGAGTTTGGAGTGTGTAGAGTTAAAGCTCTAGGACGAGTTTGAGTCAACAGTTTTTAACAGAAGAATAATAATAATAACTAGATGCAAAAGTTCGTCGAGACAAACTTTAAGTTGGCTTGAGAAAGTTTGGACCAGAACGCTTTTTGCTAGGCGGTTGCTAGGGTCTTTTGGGTGGTTGCTATGCTGTTTCTAGGCGGTTGCTAGGGTATTCTGGGTGGTTGCTAGGCGGTTGCTAGGGTGTTTTGGGTGGTTGCTAGGCGGTTGCTAGGGTGTTCTGGGTGGTTGCTATGGTGTTGCTAGGCGGTTGCTAGGGTGTTCTGGGTGGTTGCTATGGTGTTGCTAGGCGGTTGCTAGGGTATTCTTGGTGGTTGCTAGGCGGTTGCTAGGGTGTTCTGGGTGGTTGATATGGTGTTGCTAGGCGGTTGCTAAGGTATTCTGGGTGGTTGCTAGGCGGTTGCTAGGGTGTTCTGAGTGGTTGCTATGGTGTTGCTAGGGTGTTCTGGGTGGTTGCTAGGCGGTTGCTAGGGTGTTCTGGGTGGTTGCTATGGTGTTGCTAGGCGGTTGCTAGGGTATTCTGGGTGGTTGCTAGGCGGTTGCTAGGGTGTTCTGGGTGGTTGCTATGGTGTTGCTAGGCGGTTGCTAGGGTATTCTGAGTGGTTGCTAGGGTGTTGCTAGGCGGTTGCTAAGGTATTCTGGGTGGTTGCTAGGCGGTTGCTAGGGTGTTCTGAGTGGTTGCTATGCTGTTGCTAGGGTGTTCTGGGTGGTTGCTAGGCGGTTGCTAGGGTGTTCTGGGTGGTTGCTATGGTGTTGCTAGGCGGTTGCTAGGGTATTCTGGGTGGTTGCTAGGCGGTTGCTAGGGTGTTCTGGGTGGTTGCTATGGTGTTGCTAGGCGGTTGCTAGGGTATTCTGAGTGGTTGCTAGGCGGTTGCTAGGGTGTTCTGGGTGGTTGCTATGGTGTTGCTAGGCGGTTGCTAAGGTATTCTGGGCGGTTACTAGGCGGTTGCTAGGGTGTTCTGGGTGGTTGCTAGGCGGTTGCTAGGCGGTTGCTAGGCGGTTGCTAGGGTGTTCTGGGTGGTTGCTAGGCAGTTGCTAGGGTGTTCTGGGTGGTTGCTATGGTGTTGCTAGGTGGTTGCTAGGGTATTCTGGGTGGTTGCTAGGCGGTTGCTAGGCGGTTGCTAGGGTGTTCTGGGTGGTTGCTAGGGTGTTCTGGGTGGTTGCTATGGTGTTGCTATGGTGTTGCTAGGGTATTCTGGGTGGTTGCTAGGCGGTTGCTAGGGTGTTGCTAGGCGGTTGCTAAGGTATTCAGGGCGGTTGATATGGTGTTACTAGGTGGTTGGTAGTTGTCACAGATGGTTACTATGGAGTTTTTATAGAGTTCTTAGCATGATCTTGGCATGATTTAGCACTTAACTAATCGCTATTAGCATGTAGCTATTCACTGCTAGCATGTGTAGCATGTTGGAAGTGCTGTTTGCTAGCATGAGTCAAAAGAGCCAAGCCTCATCTCTATATGATGTTCTGATACAGAGATATAGGTCTTGCAAAACGGTTGCTAGGGTACTCAAGTTTGGTTGCTATGGAGTTGCTTGGGAGCTGGAAGCTTTAAACTTAAGAAGTTTAAAGTGGTTTGAAGTTTAAAGTAGTTTACGAGTTTTGAGTTTACAAGTTTACAAGTTTAAATGAGTTTAGAGTGTGTGTGTGTGTGTGTGTGTGTGTGTGTGTGTGTTCACACACACACACACACACACACACACACACACACACACACACACACACACACACACACACACACTCAGAGTTTATGAGTTTAGAGTTTATAAGTCTATAAATTGATGAGTTTATAAGTGTAAGAGTTTTTGAGTTTAGAGTTTATAAGTTTTAAATGAGTTTAGAGTTTATAAGTTTAAATGAGTTTAGACTTTATAAATTTAAATGAGTTTAAGAGTTCAGAGTTTATTAATTTATGAGTTAAAGAGTTCATAAGTCTATGAATTCATGAGTTTATAAGTTAATTAGTTTATAAGTGTATGAGTTTAGAGTTTATTAGTTTAAATGAGTCTCATTGGCTAATATAGTATATAGAACGGCAGTTTGGTTTAGTCTTCAAGGTATTTTGATTTGAATTTTCGTCGGTTGGTCAGTTTGAATCTAAATTTGAATTTTTTAGAACTCCCCAGTGTAAGTCAATGGGAGTTTTTCCGAGTTTTGATCGTCATTTTTAGGAAAACCGTAAGTCCGATCAGTCTAAAAAGATATAGCAACTAACTTCAGATCAGTTTGAGTGTCTGAGCCGAGTTTGGAGTATGTAGAGTTAAAGCTCTAGGACGAGTTTGAGTCAACAGTTTTTCACAGAAGAATAATAATAACTAGATTAAAAAGTTCGTCGAGACAAACTTTAAGTTGGCTTGAGAAAGCCGGACCAGAAAGTTTAAAGAAGTTTAAAATAGTTTGGAGTTTAAATTAGTTTAAAGTTTAAAGTAGTTTAAAGTTTAAATTAGTTTGAAGTATAAAGTAGTTTAAAGTTTAAATTAGTTTGAAGTTTAAATTAGTTTGAAGTGTAAATTAGCTTAAAGTTTAAATTAGTTTGAAGTTTAAATTAGTTTAAAGTTTAAATTTGTTTAAAGTTTAAATTAGTTTGAAGTTTAAAGTAGTTTAAAGTTTAAATTAGGTAGTTTAAAGTTAAAAAGTTGTTGGGGGTTTTCTAGTGGGTTGCTAAGGTGTTCTCGGTGGTTGCTAGGCAGTTCCTAGGGTGTTCTGGGTGGTTGCTATGCTGTTGCTAAGCGGTTGCTAGGGTATTTTGGGTGGTTGCTAGGGTGTTCTGGGTGGTTGCTAAGGTCTTTTTGGGTGGTTGCTAGACGGTTGCTAGGGTGTTCTAGGTGGTTGCTATGGTGTTGCTAGACGGTTGCTAAGGTATTTTGGGTGGTTGCTAGGCGGTTGCTAGGGTGTTCTGTGTGGTTGCTATGGTGTTGCTAGGCGGTTGCTAAGGTATTTTGGGTGGTTGCTAGGATGTTGCTAGGCGGTTGCTAGGGTGTTCTGGGTGGTTGCTAGGGTGTTCTGGGTGGTTGCTATGGTGTTGCTAGGTGGTTGCTAGGGTATTCTGGGTGGTTGCTAGGCGGTTGCTAGGGTGTTCTGGGTGGTTGCTATGGTGTTGCTATGGTGTTGCTAGGGTATTATGGGTGGTTGCTAGGCGGTTGCTAGGGTGTTCTGGGTGGTTGCTATGGTGTTGCTAGGCGGTTGCTAAGGTATTCAGGGCGGTTGATATGGTGTTACTAGGTGGTTGGTAGTTGTCACAGATGGTTACTATGGAGTTTTTATAGAGTTCTTAGCATGATCTTGGCATGATTTAGCACTTAACTAATCGCTATTAGCATGTAGCTATTCACTGCTAGCATGTGTAGCATGTTGGAAGTGCTGTTTGCTAGCATGAGTCAAAAGAGCCAAGCCTCATCTCTATATGATGTTCTGATACAGAGATATAGGTCTTGCAAAACGGTTGCTAGGGTACTCAAGTTTGGTTGCTATGGAGTTGCTTGGGAGCTGGAAGCTTTAAACTTAAGAAGTTTAAAGTGGTTTGAAGTTTAAAGTAGTTCACGAGTTTTGAGTTTATAAGTTTACAAGTTTAAATGAGTTTAGAGTGTGTGTGTGTGTGTGTGTGTGTTCACACACACACACACACACACACACACTCAGAGTTTATGAGTTTAGAGTTTATAAGTCTATAAATTGATGAGTTTATAAGTGTAAGAGTTTTTGAGTTTAGAGTTTATAAGTTTTAAATGAGTTTAGAGTTTATAAGTTTAAATGAGTTTAGACTTTATAAATTTAAATGAGTTTAAGAGTTCAGAGTTTATTAATTTATGAGTTAAAGAGTTCATAAGTCTATGAATTCATGAGTTTATAAGTTAATTAGTTTATAAGTGTATGAGTTTATTAGTTATTTATTAGTTTAAATGAGTCTCATTGGCTAATATAGTATATAGAACGGCAGTTTGGTTTAGTCTTCAAGGTATTTTGATTTGAATTTTCGTCGGTTGGTCAGTTTGAATCTAAATTTGAATTTTTTAGAACTCCCCAGTGTAAGTCAATGGGAGTTTTTCCGAGTTTTGATCGTCATTTTTAGGAAAACCGTAAGTCCGATCAGTCTAAAAAGATATAGCAACTAACTTCAGATCAGTTTGAGTGTCTGAGCCGAGTTTGGAGTGTGTAGAGTTAAAGCTCTAGGACGAGTTTGAGTCAACAGTTTTTAACAGAAGAATAATAATAATAACTAGATGCAAAAGTTCGTCGAGACAAACTTTAAGTTGGCTTGAGAAAGTTTGGACCAGAACGCTTTTTGCTAGGCGGTTGCTAGGGTCTTTTGGGTGGTTGCTATGCTGTTTCTAGGCGGTTGCTAGGGTATTCTGGGTGGTTGCTAGGCGGTTGCTAGGGTGTTTTGGGTGGTTGCTAGGCGGTTGCTAGGGTGTTCTGGGTGGTTGCTATGGTGTTGCTAGGCGGTTGCTAGGGTGTTCTGGGTGGTTGCTATGGTGTTGCTAGGCGGTTGCTAGGGTATTCTTGGTGGTTGCTAGGCGGTTGCTAGGGTGTTCTGGGTGGTTGATATGGTGTTGCTAGGCGGTTGCTAAGGTATTCTGGGTGGTTGCTAGGCGGTTGCTAGGGTGTTCTGAGTGGTTGCTATGGTGTTGCTAGGGTGTTCTGGGTGGTTGCTAGGCGGTTGCTAGGGTGTTCTGGGTGGTTGCTATGGTGTTGCTAGGCGGTTGCTAGGGTATTCTGGGTGGTTGCTAGGCGGTTGCTAGGGTGTTCTGGGTGGTTGCTATGGTGTTGCTAGGCGGTTGCTAGGGTATTCTGAGTGGTTGCTAGGGTGTTGCTAGGCGGTTGCTAAGGTATTCTGGGTGGTTGCTAGGCGGTTGCTAGGGTGTTCTGGGTGGTTGCTATGGTGTTGCTAGGCGGTTGCTAGGGTGTTCTGGGTGGTTGCTATGGTGTTGCTAGGCGGTTGCTAGGGTATTCTTGGTGGTTGCTAGGCGGTTGCTAGGGTGTTCTGGGTGGTTGATATGGTGTTGCTAGGCGGTTGCTAAGGTATTCTGGGTGGTTGCTAGGCGGTTGCTAGGGTGTTCTGAGTGGTTGCTATGGTGTTGCTAGGGTGTTCTGGGTGGTTGCTAGGCGGTTGCTAGGGTGTTCTGGGTGGTTGCTATGGTGTTGCTAGGCGGTTGCTAGGGTATTCTGGGTGGTTGCTAGGCGGTTGCTAGGGTGTTCTGGGTGGTTGCTATGGTGTTGCTAGGCGGTTGCTAGGGTATTCTGAGTGGTTGCTAGGGTGTTGCTAGGCGGTTGCTAAGGTATTCTGGGTGGTTGCTAGGCGGTTGCTAGGGTGTTCTGAGTGGTTGCTATGGTGTTGCTAGGCGGTTGCTAGGGTATTCTGGGTGGTTGCTAGGCGGTTGCTAGGGTGTTCTGGGTGGTTGCTATGGTGTTGCTAGGCGGTTGCTAGGGTATTCTGAGTGGTTGCTAGGCGGTTGCTAGGGTGTTCTGGGTGGTTGCTATGGTGTTGCTAGGCGGTTGCTAAGGTATTCTGGGCGGTTACTAGGCGGTTGCTAGGGTGTTCTGGGCAGTTGCTATGGTGTTGCTAGGTGGTTGGTAGTTGTCACAGATGGTTACTATGGAGTCTTTATAGAGTTCTTAGCATGATCTTGGCATGATATAGCACTTAACTACTCGTTATTAGCATGTAGCTATTCAGTGCTAGCATGTGTAGCATGTTGGAAGTGCTGTTTGCTAGCATGAGTCAAAAGAGCCAAACCTCATCTCTATACGATGTTCTGATACAGAGATATAGGTCTTGCAAAACGGTTGCTAGGGTACTCAAGTTTGGTTGCTATGGAGTTGCTTGGGAGCTGTAAGCTTTAAACTTAAGAAGTGGTTTGAAGTTTAAAGTAGTTTACGAGAATTTGAGTTTTGATTTTATAAGTTTAAATGAGTTTAGAGTTTAAGTTTAAATGAGTTTAGTGTGTGTGTGTGTGTGTGTGTGTGTGTTCACACACACACACACACACACACACACTCAGAGTTTATGAGTTTAGAGTTTATAAGTGTATAAATTGATGAGTTTATAAGTGTAAGAGTTTTTGAGTTTAGAGTTTATACGTTTTAAATGAGTTTAGAGTTTATAAGTTTTAATGAGTTTAGAGTTTATAAGTTTAAATGAGTTTAAGAGTTCAGAGTTTATTAATTTATGAGTTTAAGAGTTCATAAGTCTATGAATTCATGAGTTTATAAGTTAATTAGTTTATAAGTGTATGAGTTTAGAGTTTATTAGTTTAAATGAGTCTCAATGGCTCATATAGTATATAGAATGGCAGTTTGGTTTAGTCTTCAAGGTGTTTAGATTTAAATTTTGTCGGTTTGAATTTTTTAGAACTCCCCAATGTAAGTCAATGGGAGTTTTTGAATGAGTTTTTTCGAGTTTTGATCGTCATTTTTAGGAAAACCGTAAGTCCGATCAGTCTGAAAAGATATAGCAACGCGAGTCAGATCAGTTTGAGTGTCTGTGCCGAGTTTGGAGTATGTGGAGTTAAAGCTCTAGGAGGAGTTTGAGTTGTAAATTTTTAGGGTCAGAAGAATAATAATAATAATAAGTTTAAATAGGATTTCAGTAAGTTGGCTCTCTCAAGCCAACTTAACTAGATGCAAAAGTTCGTCGAGACAAACTTTAAGTTGGCTTGAGAAAGTTTGGACCAGAACGCTTTTTGCTAGGCGGTTGCTAGGGTCTTTTGGGTGGTTGCTATGCTGTTTCTAGGCGGTTGCTAGGGTATTCTGGGTGGTTGCTAGGCGGTTGCTAGGGTGTTTTGGGTGGTTGCTAGGCGGTTGCTAGGGTGTTCTGGGTGGTTGCTATGGTGTTGCTAGGCGGTTGCTAGGGTGTTCTGGGTGGTTGCTATGGTGTTGCTAGGCGGTTGCTAGGGTATTCTTGGTGGTTGCTAGGCGGTTGCTAGGGTGTTCTGGGTGGTTGATATGGTGTTGCTAGGCGGTTGCTAAGGTATTCTGGGTGGTTGCTAGGCGGTTGCTAGGGTGTTCTGAGTGGTTGCTATGGTGTTGCTAGGGTGTTCTGGGTGGTTGCTAGGCGGTTGCTAGGGTGTTCTGGGTGGTTGCTATGGTGTTGCTAGGCGGTTGCTAGGGTATTCTGGGTGGTTGCTAGGCGGTTGCTAGGGTGTTCTGGGTGGTTGCTATGGTGTTGCTAGGCGGTTGCTAGGGTATTCTGAGTTGTTGCTAGGCGGTTGCTAGGGTGTTGCTAGGCGGTTGCTAAGGTATTCTGGGTGGTTGCTAGGCGGTTGCTAGGGTGTTCTGAGTGGTTGCTATGCTGTTGCTAGGGTGTTCTGGGTGGTTGCTAGGCGGTTGCTAGGGTGTTCTGGGTGGTTGCTATGGTGTTGCTAGGCGGTTGCTAGGGTATTCTGGGTGTTTGCTAGGCGGTTGCTAGGGTGTTCTGGGTGGTTGCTATGGTGTTGCTAGGCGGTTGCTAGGGTATTCTGAGTGGTTGCTAGGCGGTTGCTAGGGTGTTCTGGGTGGTTGCTATGGTGTTGCTAGGCGGTTGCTAAGGTATTCTGGGCGGTTACTAGGCGGTTGCTAGGGTGTTCTGGGCAGTTGCTATGGTGTTGCTAGGTGGTTGGTAGTTGTCACAGATGGTTACTATGGAGTCTTTATAGAGTTCTTAGCATGATCTTGGCATGATATAGCACTTAACTACTCGTTATTAGCATGTAGCTATTCAGTGCTAGCATGTGTAGCATGTTGGAAGTGCTGTTTGCTAGCATGAGTCAAAAGAGCCAAACCTCATCTCTATACGATGTTCTGATACAGAGATATAGGTCTTGCAAAACGGTTGCTAGGGTACTCAAGTTTGGTTGCTATGGAGTTGCTTGGGAGCTGTAAGCTTTAAACTTAAGAATTGGTTTGAAGTTTAAAGTAGTTTACGAGAATTTGAGTTTTGAGTTTATAAGTTTAAATGAGTTTAGAGTTTAAGTTTAAATGAGTTTAGTGTGTGTGTGTGTGTGTGTGTGTGTGTTCACACACACACACACACACACACACACACACACACACACACACTCAGAGTTTATGAGTTTAGAGTTTATAAGTGTATAAATTGATGAGTTTATAAGTGTAAGAGTTTTTGAGTTTAGAGTTTATACGTTTTAAATGAGTTTAGAGTTTATAAGTTTTAATGAGTTTAGAGTTTATAAGTTTAAATGAGTTTAAGAGTTCAGAGTTTATTAATTTATGAGTTTAAGAGTTCATAAGTCTATAAGTTAATAAGTTAATTAGTTTATAAGTGTATGAGTTTAGAGTTTATTAGTTTAAATGAGTCTCAATGGCTCATATAGTATATAGAATGGCAGTTTGGTTTAGTCTTCAAGGTGTTTAGATTTAAATTTTGTCGGTTTGAATTTTTTAGAACTCCCCAATGTAAGTCAATGGGAGTTTTTGAATGAGTTTTTTCGAGTTTTGATCGTCATTTTTAGGAAAACCGTAAGTCCGATCAGTCTGAAAAGATATAGCAACGCGAGTCAGATCAGTTTGAGTGTCTGTGCCGAGTTTGGAGTATGTGGAGTTAAAGCTCTAGGAGGAGTTTGAGTTGTAAATTTTTAGGGTCAGAAGAATAATAATAACTAGATGCAAAAGTTCGTCGAGACAAACTTTAAGTTGGCTTGAGAAAGTTTGGACCAGAACGCTTTTTGCTAG
Source organism: Scardinius erythrophthalmus (assembly GCF_964197995.2). Classification (NCBI taxonomy): domain Eukaryota; kingdom Metazoa; phylum Chordata; class Actinopteri; order Cypriniformes; family Leuciscidae; genus Scardinius; species Scardinius erythrophthalmus. Next base: position 22,037,537 of record NC_138225.1, on the reverse strand, counting down.
GCGGTTGCTAGGGTCTTTTGGGTGGTTGCTAGGCGGTTGCTAGGGTCTTTTGGGTGGTTGCTATGCTGTTTCTAGGCGGTTGCTAGGGTATTTTGGGTGGTTGCTAGGCGGTTGCTAGGGTGTTCTGGGTGGTTGCTATGGTGTTGCTAGGCGGTTGCTAGGGTGTTCTGGGTGGTTGCTATGGTGTTGCTAGGCGGTTGCTAGGGTATTCTTGGTGGTTGCTAGGCGGTTGCTAGGGTGTTCTGGGTGGTTGATATGGTGTTGCTAGGCGGTTGCTAAGGTATTCTGGGTGGTTGCTAGGCGGTTGCTAGGGTGTTCTGAGTGGTTGCTATGGTGTTGCTAGGGTGTTCTGGGTGGTTGCTAGGTGGTTGCTAGGGTGTTCTGGGTGGTTGCTATGGTGTTGCTAGGCGGTTGCTGGTGTATTCTGAGTGGTTGCTAGGCGGTTGCTAGGGTGTTGCTAGGCGGTTGCTAAGGTATTCTGGGTGGTTGCTAGGCGGTTGCTAGGGTGTTCTGAGTGGTTGCTATGCTGTTGCTAGGGTGTTCTGGGTGGTTGCTAGGCGGTTGCTAGGGTGTTCTGGGTGGTTGCTATGGTGTTGCTAGGCGGTTGCTAGGGTATTCTGGGTGGTTGCTAGGCGGTTGCTAGGGTATTCTGGGTGGTTGCTAGGCGGTTGCTAGGGTGTTCTGGGTGGTTGCTATGGTGTTGCTAGGCGGTTGCTAGGGTATTCGGAGTGGTTGCTAGGCGGTTGCTAGGGTGTTCTGGGTGGTTGCTATGGTGTTGCTAGGCGGTTGCTAAGGTATTCTGGGCGGTTACTAGGCGGTTGCTAGGGTGTTCTGGGCGGTTGCTATGGTGTTGCTAGGTGGTTGGTAGTTGTCACAGATGGTTACTATGGAGTCTTTATAGAGTTCTTAGCATGATCTTGGCATGATATAGCACTTAACTACTCGTTATTAGCATGTAGCTATTCAGTGCTAGCATGTGTAGCATGTTGGAAGTGCTGTTTGCTAGCATGAGTCAAAAGAGCCAAACCTCATCTCTATACGATGTTCTGATACAGAGATATAGGTCTTGCAAAACGGTTGCTAGGGTACTCAAGTTTGGTTGCTATGGAGTTGCTTGGGAGCTGGAAGCTTTAAACTTAAGAAGTGGTAAGTTTAAAGTAGTTTACGAGAATTTGAGTTTTGAGTTTATAAGTTTAAATGAGTTTAGTGTGTGTGTGTGTGTGTGTGTGTGTGTGTGTGTGTGTGAACACACACACACACACACACACACACACACACACACACACACACTCAGAGTTTATGAGTTTAGAGTTTATAAGTGTATAAATTGATGAGTTTATAAGTGTAAGAGTTTTTGAGTTTAGAGTTTATACGTTTTAAATGAGTTTAGAGTTTATAAGTTTTAATGAGTTTAAGAGTTCAGAGTTTATTAATTTATGAGTTTAAGAGTTCATAAGTCTATGAATTCATGAGTTTATAAGTTAATTAGTTTATAAGTGTATGAGTTTAGAGTTTATTAGTTTAAATGAGTCTCAATGGCTCATATAGTATATAGAATGGCAGTTTGGTTTAGTCTTCAAGGTGTTTAGATTTAAATTTTGTCAGTTTGAATTTTTTAGAACTCCCCAATGTAAGTCAATGGGAGTTTTTGAATGAGTTTTTTCGAGTTTTGATCGTCATTTTTAGGAAAACCGTAAGTCCGATCAGTCTGAAAAGATATAGCAACGCGAGTCAGATCAGTTTGAGTGTCTGTGCCGAGTTTGGAGTATGTGGAGTTAAAGCTCTAGGACAGGGAACGGCAACTGGCGGCCCGCGGGCCAAAACTGGCCCGTCAGCAATATTTTCTGGCCCGCCGGATTATTTTGGCAGTCCTAAATGCTGTACAAAACTCTTCCACTACTTGAGAAAAGCCGTAGTCGCGCGGCGATTTCACCGCCGCATACTGTGTGAAACGCCCATAGGGAATCATGCGGTGCAGGATTACATTTTAAAGTATAACTGTGCGTTCACAACGGACGCGAATAGCGCGTCAAATTCGCGCCTGCCGCGTCTAGTTATACGCTTGACCACTTTGTGTCCATTCGCGCGTCAAAAGACGGTAGCGGTCAGAACTCTGGTGTACTTTGGACGGAGCGTGCGGTCTGACTGACAATAGCCAACTCCCGACATCTTTTGACAGCGTATCCGCACTTAATTCTGACCGCCTGTACACCTATCTCTGAGGAGCTGTTTGGTACTGAAACCATTGTCAGTCAACAACATTCTTTTTTTGCAAGGATGTTTGAAATAGTTCGACAGAAAATAGCCTACTTCATTTCGTCAGTAGGGCAATATGTTTTTCGTTTATGTTGCTTAGAAACTTGAGTGATAGGCTTTGTCCTATTTAATTCATGTTATTTATATTTCATATTTTTTTTCTGTGACATTTTTTTTCTCTGCTGACAGTACAATGTTAAAATAGCCTAATATTTATACTGACACGAACACAATTTTTGTATAGCATTTATAATTATTATAGGCTACTCCAATCTCCTTCTTTCCATTAGAGACATTTGAATGTGAGATTATGGAAACGAGATCTAAATTTTGTGGACCCGTCAGGTCGGGAAATAAAGCGGGTGAACACCGAGTGTATTTTAAGCGGTTGCTGAATAGAACCTTGTGGGAGCGGGACGAAAAAAAAACAGTCCCACCAGGGCTCCAGACTAACTTTTTTTATTAGGAGCGCTGTAGCCCCTGACTTAAAATTTTAGGAGCGCAAGCAGAAAATTTAGGGGCACACCTTCACATTTTCCCCCTAAATAACTATTACAGACAAATGCTTTGATAATAAATAGATTAAGCGTACAGAAATTATGGTGCAGTTTTATTTTAAGATCACAGGGCTCCAGACTAACATCTGAGGGCCGCGGCTCTAAGTTCTACAGAAAGTATTTGGTAGCACTGTGGGATGATAAAGCACTGAGCTAAATTTGAGGTGTATAGATAAAGTTAAATTTAATTATTATCCTTCATAATGTCTTAATATTATTTCAAAAGCAAAATGAGTGACAAAATAGATATTAGGGAGTGAAAATAGCCAATAAGCACCCTCAGCAGCTGTTTACAATGGTAATTTAGTCTTCTTTTTTAAAAAAATAAGTGTGAGTTTTCCTACTTCTTGAAACTTTCAGTTTTATTAATAGAGACAATCTTTAAAGGATGAACAAAAATGTTTTGGTCGACACATAAAAAAAAAATATTTTAATAGGATATAGTTTTGAAGTGCTGTAAAAAGATAGGCTACTTTCATAACCACAGTATACCATAGTTATAGTTATGTCTGGTTCAGAATACGCAATTTTTTTGTCTGTTACTATAGTCAATGTATCAGATTACACGATTTCGAGTCTCGACTCCTAAAAATCTTGTCATGTCCTGGACAAGAAACATTGTCAGACTACATTGCTTTACGACCAGTCATCTCGAGCCGTCTCACACACATATTCACTCGCACATGTACACACGCACGCACACACTCTCACTCTCTCTCGCTCGCTCGCTCGCTCACTCACTCACTCGCGCGCGGGCGCACACACACACACACACACACACACACACACTCATTCACTCGCGCGCGCGCACACACACACACACACACACTCATTCACTCGGAACCCTTCATGGAGGACCGTTAAAAAATTAATTGTCGTGATATCGTAAACAAAGCATCGCAGACGCGACGTCGGTTGTCGCCCACTATGAACGAGATGAAATTTACTGGTCGCACATGTGCGACTGGATGTAAAATTTAGTCGCACACTCTCAAATTTTGGTCGCAAAATGCGACCATTTGGTCGCAGTCTGGAGCCCTGCCCACGCAGACCTCCTTAAACCTTAGGTGTGTATGTGTGTGTCCCCGAATAAATAATAATAATAAAAAAGGAATAAAGTTCAAAAGTCGGACTGTACGGAATGAGGCATGATTGCTATTCACACCTTTATTAAAATGGCTGTAATATGTTACCACAATAGTAGCCTACTTGATCTGTTTAAAATGGTTTCCTTGATATATGCATAAGGTGTTAAATTAAAACTTAAAAATCAAAATTTAAATTTGTCTAATCCAGTAATTCATTTTTTCTATTTTTGATCTGAGCACAATCAGAAAATCAGAAAACCCGTCCTTATTTTTTTTTTTTCATTTCAGTTTAGGAAATAAATAATGGAAAAACAAGTCGTTTTTCATCTTTTTATTTTTGGTTTTAATTTGAAAAAAAAAAAAAAAAACGATTGAATGAATGATCCACGGACGGTGACGGACCCATCATATTCCGCAATTATAGGCCTATATAAGAGTATTTAATTTGTATCCATAGGCCTACTCTGTGTAGCTGGCCCGCCATCTACTGGCTAAAAAAAATATTGGCCCGCGGCCAAAGTTACTTGCCGACCCCTGCTCTAGGAGGAGTTTGAGTTGTAAATTTTTAGGGTCAGAAGAATAATAATAATAATAAGTTTAAATAGGATTTCAGTAAGTTGGCTCTCTCAAGCCAACTTAACTAGATGCAAAAGTTCGTCGAGACAAACTTTAAGTTGGCTTGAGAAAGTTTGGACCAGAACGCTTTTTGCTAGGCGGTTGCTAGGGTCTTTTGGGTGGTTGCTAGGCGGTTGCTAGGGTCTTTTGGGTGGTTGCTATGCTGTTTCTAGGCGGTTGCTAGGGTATTCTGGGTGGTTGCTAGGCGGTTGCTAGGGTGTTTTGGGTGGTTGCTAGGGTGTTCTGGGTGGTTGCTATGGTGTTGCTATGGTGTTGCTAGGCGGTTGCTAGGGTGTTCTGGGTGGTTGCTATGGTGTTGCTAGGCGGTTGCTAGGGTATTCTTGGTGGTTGCTAGGCGGTTGCTAGGGTGTTCTGGGTGGTTGATATGGTGTTGCTAGGCGGTTGCTAAGGTATTCTGGGTGGTTGCTAGGCGGTTGCTAGGGTGTTCTGAGTGGTTGCTATGGTGTTGCTAGGGTGTTCTGGGTGGTTGCTAGGCGGTTGCTAGGGTGTTCTGGGTGGTTGCTATGGTGTTGCTAGGTGGTTGCTAGGGTATTCTGGGTGGTTGCTAGGCGGTTGCTAGGGTGTTCTGGGTGGTTGCTATGGTGTTGCTAGGCAGTTGCTAGGGTATTCTGAGTGGTTGCTAGGCGGTTGCTAGGGTGTTGCTAGGCGGTTGCTAAGGTATTCTGGGTGGTTGCTAGGCGGTTGCTAGGGTGTTCTGAGTGGTTGCTATGCTGTTGCTAGGGTGTTCTGGGTGGTTGCTAGGCGGTTGCTAGGGTGTTCTGGGTGGTTGCTATGGTGTTGCTAGGCGGTTGCTAGGGTATTCTGGGTGGTTGCTAGGCGGTTGCTAGGGTGTTCTGGGTGGTTGCTATGGTGTTGCTAGGCGGTTGCTAGGGTATTCTGAGTGGTTGCTAGGCGGTTGCTAGGGTGTTCTGGGTGGTTGCTATGGTGTTGCTAGGCGGTTGCTAAGGTATTCTGGGCGGTTACTAGGCGGTTGCTAGGGTGTTCTGGGCGGTTGCTATGGTGTTGCTAGGTGGTTGGTAGTTGTCACAGATGGTTACTATGGAGTCTTTATAGAGTTCTTAGCATGATCTTGGCATGATATAGCACTTAACTACTCGTTATTAGCATGTAGCTATTCAGTGCTAGCATGTGTAGCATGTTGGAAGTGCTGTTTGCTAGCATGAGTCAAAAGAGCCAAACCTCATCTCTATACGATGTTCTGATACAGAGATATAGGTCTTGCAAAACGGTTGCTAGGGTACTCAAGTTGGTTGCTATGGAGTTGCTTGGGAGCTGGAAGCTTTAAACTAAAGAAGTGGTTTGAAGTTTAAAGTAGTTTACGAGAATTTGAGTTTTGAGTTTATAAGTTTAAATGAGTTTAGAGTTTAAGTTTAAATGAGTTTAGTGTGTGTGTGTGTGTGTGTGTGTGTGTGTGTGTGTGTGTCACACACACACACACACACACACACACACACACTCAGAGTTTATGAGTTTAGAGTTTATAAGTGTATAAATTGATGAGTTTATAAGTGTAAGAGTTTTTGAGTTTAGAGTTTATACGTTTTAAATGAGTTTAGAGTTTATAAGTTTAAATGAGTTTAAGAGTTCAGAGTTTATTAATTTATGAGTTTAAGAGTTCATAAGTCTATGAATTCATGAGTTTATAAGTTAATTAGTTTATAAGTGTATGAGTTTAGAGTTTATTAGTTTAAATGAGTCTCAATGGCTCATATAGTATATAGAATGGCAGTTTGGTTTAGTCTTTAAGGTGTTTAGATTTAAATTTTGTCGGTTTGAATTTTTTAGAACTCCCCAATGTAAGTCAATGGGAGTTTTTGAATGAGTTTTTTCGAGTTTTGATCGTCATTTTTAGGAAAACCGTAAGTCCGATCAGTCTGAAAAGATATAGCAACACGAGTCAGATCAGTTTGAGTGTCTGTGCCGAGTTTGGAGTATGTGGAGTTAAAGCTCTAGGAGGAGTTTGAGTTGTAAATTTTTAGGGTCAGAAGAATAATAATAACTAGATGCAAAAGTTCGTCGAGACAAACTTTAAGTTGGCTTGAGAAAGTTTGGACCAGAACGTTTTTTTTTGCTAGGCGGTTGCTAGGGTGTTCTGGGTGGTTGCTATGGTGTTGCTAGGCGGTTGCTAAGGTATTTTGGGTGGTTGCTAGGCGGTTGCTAAGGTATTTTGGGTGGTTGCTAGGCGGTTGCTAGGGTGTTCTGGGTGGTTGCTATGGTGTTACTAGGCGGTTGCTAGGGTGTTCTGGGTGGTTGCTAGGTGGTTGCTAGGGTGTTTTGAGTGGTTGCTAGGCGGTTGCTAGGGTATTCTGTTTGGTTGCTAGGGTGTTTTGGGTGGTTGCTAAGGTGTTCTGGGTGGTTGCTAGGCGGTTGCTAGGGTGTTCTGGGTGGTTGCTATGGTGTTGCTAGGCGGTTGCTAGGGTGTTCTGGGTGGTTGCTAGGCGGTTGCTAGGGTGTTCTGGGTGGTTGCTATGGTGTTGCTAGGCGGTTGCTAGGGTATTCTGGGTGGTTGCTAGGCGGTTGCTAAGGTGTTCTGGGTGGTTGCTAGGCGGTTGCTAGGGTGTTCTGGGTGGTTGCTAGGGTGTTGCTAGGCGGTTGCAAGGGTGTTCTGGGTGGTTGCTAGGGTGTTTTGGGTGGTTGCTAGGCGGTTGCTAGGGTATTCTGGTTGGTTGCTAGGGTGTTTTGGGTGGTTGCTAGGGTGTTCTGGGTGGTTGCTATGGTGTTACTAGGTGGTTGCTAGGGTATTCTGGTTGGTTGCTAGGGTGTTCTGGGTGGTTGCTAGGCGGTTGCTAGGGTGTTCTGGGTGGTTGCTATGGTGTTGCTAGGTGGTTGCTAGGGTATTCTGGGTGGTTGCTATGGTGTTGCTAGGCGGTTGCTAGGGTGTTCTGGGTGGTTGTTATGGTGTTGCTAGGCGGTTGCTAAGGTATTCTGGGTGGTTGCTAGGCGGTTGCTAGGGTGTTCTGGGTGGTTGCTAGGCGGTTGCTAGGGTGTTCTGGGTGGTTACTATGGTGTTGCTAGGTGGTTGCTAGGGTATTCTGGGTGGTTGCTAGGCAGTTGCTAGGGTGTTCTGGGTGGTTGCTATGGTATTGCTAGGCGGTTGCTATGGTGTTCTGGGTGGTTGCTATGGTGTTGCTAGGTGGTTGGTAGTTGTCACAGATGGTTACTATGGAGTCTTTATAGAGTTCTTAGCATGATCTTGGCATGATATAGCACTTAACTAATCGCTATTAGCATGTAGCTATTCACTGCTAGCATGTGTAGCATGTTGGAAGTGCTGTTTGCTAGCATGAGTCAAAAGAGCCAAACCTCATCTCTATACGATGTTCTGATACAGAGATATAGGTATTGCAAAACGGTTGCTAGGGTACTCAAGTTTGGTTGCTATGGAGTTGCTTGGGAGCTGGGAGCTTTAAACTTAATAAGTTTAAAGTGGTTTGAAGTTTAAAGTAGTTTACAAGTTTTTGAGTTTTGAGTTTATAAGTTTAAATGAGTTTAGAGTGTGTGTGTGTGTGTGTGTGTGTGTGTGTGTGTGTGTGTGTGTGTGTAGACACACACACACACACACACACACACTCAGAGTTTATGAGTGTAGAGTTTATAAGTCTATAAATGGATGAGTTTATAAGTGTACAAGTTTTTGAGTTTAGTTTATAAGTTTAAATGAGTTTTGAGTTTATAAGTTTAAATGAGTTTAGAGTTTATACATTTAAATGAGTTTAAGAGTTCAGAGTTTGTTAATTTATGAGTTTAAGAGTTCATAAGTCTATGAATTCATGAGTTTATAAGTTAATTACTTTAAAAGTGTATGAGTTTAGAGTGCATTAGTTTAAATGAGTCTCAATGGCTCATAGAACGGCAGTTTGGTTTAGTCTTCAAGGTATTTTGATTTGAATTTTCGTCGGTTGGTCAGTTTGAATCTAAATTTGAATTTTTTAGAACTCCCTAATGTAAGTCAATGGGAGTTTTTCCAAGTTTTGATCGTCATTTTTAGGAAAACCGTTAGTCCGATCAGTCTGAAAAGATATAGCAACTAACTTCAGATCAGTTTGAGTGTCTGAGCCGAGTTTGGAGTATGTAGAGTTAAAGCTCTAGGACGAGTTTGAGTCAACAGTTTTTAACAGAAGATTAATAATAATAATAATAAGTTTAAATAGGATTTCAGTAAGTTGGCTCTCTCAAGCCAACTTAATAATAAGTTTAAATAGGATTTCAGTAAGTTGGCTCTCTCAAGCCAACTTAATAATAAGTTTAAATAGGATTTCAGTAAGTTGGCTCTCTCAAGCCAACTTAATAATAAGTTTAAATAGGATTTCAGTAAGTTGGCTCTCTCAAGCCAACTTAATAATAATAATAATAACTAGATTAAAAAGTTCGTCGAGACAAACTTTAAGTTGGCTTGAGAAAGCCGGACCAGAAAGTTTAAAGAAGTTTAAAATAGTTTTGAGTTTAAATTAGTTTAAATTTTAAAGTAGTTTAAAGTTTAAATTAGTTTGAAGTTTAAAGTAGTTTAAAGTTTAAAGTACTTTAAAGTCTAAATTAGTTTTAAGTTAAAATTAGCTTAAAGTTTAAATTAGTTTGAAGTTTAAAGTAGTTTAAAGTTTAAATTAGGTAGTTTAAAGTTAAAAAGTTGTTGGGGGTTTTCTAGTGGGTTGCTAAGGTGTTCTCTGTGGTTGCTAGGCGGTTACTAGGCGGTTGCTAGGGTGTTCTGGGTGGTTGCTATGCTGTTGCTAAGCGGTTGCTAGGGTATTCTGGGTGGTTGCTAGGCGGTTGCTAGGGTGTTCTGGGTGGTTGCTATGGTGTTGCTAGGCGGTTGCTAAGGTATTCAGGGCGGTTGATATGGTGTTACTGGGTGGTTGGTAGTTGTCACAGATGGTTACTATGGAGTTTTTATAGAGTTCTTAGCATGATCTTGGCATGATTTAGCACTTAACTAATTGCTATTAGCATGTAGCTATTCACTGCTAGCATGTGTAGCATGTTGGAAGTGCTGTTTGCTAGCATGAGTCAAAAGAACCAAACCTCATCTCTATACGATGTTCTGATACAGAGATATAGGTCTTGCAAAACGGTTGCTAGGGTACTCAAGTTTGGTTGCTATGGAGTTGCTTGGGAGCTGGAAGCTTTAAACTTAAGAAGTTTAAAGTGGTTTGAAGTTTAAAGTAGTTTACGAGTTTTGAGTTTACAAGTTTACAAGTTTAAATGAGTTTAGAGAGTGTGTGTGTGTGTGTGTGTGTGTGTGTGTGTGTGTGTGTGTGTGTGTTCACACACACACACACACAAACACACACACACTCAGAGTTTATGAGTTTAGAGTTTATAAGTGTATAAATTGATGAGTTTATAAGTGTAAGAGTTTTTGAGTTTAGAGTTTATAAGTTTTAAACGAGTTTAGAGTTTATAAGTTTAAATGAGTTTAAGAGTTCAGAGTTTATTAATTTATGGGTTTTAGAGTTCATAAGTCTATGAATTCATGAGTTTATAAGTTAATTAGTTTATAAGTGTATGAGTTTAGAGTGCATTAGTTTAAATGAGTCTCATTGGCTAATATAGTATATAGAACACACACACACACACACACACACTCAGAGTTTATGAGTTTAGAGTTTATAAGTGTATAAATTGATGAGTTTATAAGTGTAAGAGTTTTTGAGTTTAGAGTTTATACGTTTTAAATGAGTTTAGAGTTTATAAGTTTAAATGAGTTTAAGAGTTCAGAGTTTATTAATTTATGAGTTTAAGAGTTCATAAGTCTATGAATTCATGAGTTTATAAGTTAATTAGTTTATAAGTGTATGAGTTTAGAGTTTATTAGTTTAAATGAGTCTCAATGGCTCATATAGTATATAGAATGGCAGTTTGGTTTAGTCTTTAAGGTGTTTAGATTTAAATTTTGTCGGTTTGAATTTTTTAGAACTCCCCAATGTAAGTCAATGGGAGTTTTTGAATGAGTTTTTTCGAGTTTTGATCGTCATTTTTAGGAAAACCGTAAGTCCGATCAGTCTGAAAAGATATAGCAACACGAGTCAGATCAGTTTGAGTGTCTGTGCCGAGTTTGGAGTATGTGGAGTTAAAGCTCTAGGAGGAGTTTGAGTTGTAAATTTTTAGGGTCAGAAGAATAATAATAACTAGATGCAAAAGTTCGTCGAGACAAACTTTAAGTTGGCTTGAGAAAGTTTGGACCAGAACGTTTTTTTTTGCTAGGCGGTTGCTAGGGTGTTCTGGGTGGTTGCTATGGTGTTGCTAGGCGGTTGCTAAGGTATTTTGGGTGGTTGCTAGGCGGTTGCTAAGGTATTTTGGGTGGTTGCTAGGCGGTTGCTAGGGTGTTCTGGGTGGTTGCTATGGTGTTACTAGGCGGTTGCTAGGGTGTTCTGGGTGGTTGCTAGGTGGTTGCTAGGGTGTTTTGAGTGGTTGCTAGGCGGTTGCTAGGGTATTCTGTTTGGTTGCTAGGGTGTTTTGGGTGGTTGCTAAGGTGTTCTGGGTGGTTGCTAGGCGGTTGCTAGGGTGTTCTGGGTGGTTGCTATGGTGTTGCTAGGCGGTTGCTAGGGTGTTCTGGGTGGTTGCTAGGCGGTTGCTAGGGTGTTCTGGGTGGTTGCTATGGTGTTGCTAGGCGGTTGCTAGGGTATTCTGGGTGGTTGCTAGGCGGTTGCTAAGGTGTTCTGGGTGGTTGCTAGGCGGTTGCTAGGGTGTTCTGGGTGGTTGCTAGGGTGTTGCTAGGCGGTTGCAAGGGTGTTCTGGGTGGTTGCTAGGGTGTTTTGGGTGGTTGCTAGGCGGTTGCTAGGGTATTCTGGTTGGTTGCTAGGGTGTTTTGGGTGGTTGCTAGGGTGTTCTGGGTGGTTGCTATGGTGTTACTAGGTGGTTGCTAGGGTATTCTGGTTGGTTGCTAGGGTGTTCTGGGTGGTTGCTAGGCGGTTGCTAGGGTGTTCTGGGTGGTTGCTATGGTGTTGCTAGGTGGTTGCTAGGGTATTCTGGGTGGTTGCTATGGTGTTGCTAGGCGGTTGCTAGGGTGTTCTGGGTGGTTGTTATGGTGTTGCTAGGCGGTTGCTAAGGTATTCTGGGTGGTTGCTAGGCGGTTGCTAGGGTGTTCTGGGTGGTTGCTAGGCGGTTGCTAGGGTGTTCTGGGTGGTTACTATGGTGGGCTAGGGTATTCTGGGTGGTTGCTAGGCAGTTGCTAGGGTGTTCTGGGTGGTTGCTATGGTATTGCTAGGCGGTTGCTATGGTGTTCTGGGTGGTTGCTATGGTGTTGCTAGGTGGTTGGTAGTTGTCACAGATGGTTACTATGGAGTCTTTATAGAGTTCTTAGCATGATCTTGGCATGATATAGCACTTAACTAATCGCTATTAGCATGTAGCTATTCACTGCTAGCATGTGTAGCATGTTGGAAGTGCTGTTTGCTAGCATGAGTCAAAAGAGCCAAACCTCATCTCTATACGATGTTCTGATACAGAGATATAGGTATTGCAAAACGGTTGCTAGGGTACTCAAGTTTGGTTGCTATGGAGTTGCTTGGGAGCTGGGAGCTTTAAACTTAATAAGTTTAAAGTGGTTTGAAGTTTAAAGTAGTTTACAAGTTTTTGAGTTTTGAGTTTATAAGTTTAAATGAGTTTAGAGTGTGTGTGTGTGTGTGTGTGTGTGTGTGTGTGTGTGTGTGTGTGTGTGTGTGTGTAGACACACACACACACACACACACTCAGAGTTTATGAGTGTAGAGTTTATAAGTCTATAAATGGATGAGTTTATAAGTGTACAAGTTTTTGAGTTTAGTTTATAAGTTTAAATGAGTTTTGAGTTTATAAGTTTAAATGAGTTTAGAGTTTATACATTTAAATGAGTTTAAGAGTTCAGAGTTTGTTAATATATGAGTTTAAGAGTTCATAAGTCTATGAATTCATGAGTTTATAAGTTAATTACTTTAAAAGTGTATGAGTTTAGAGTGCATTAGTTTAAATGAGTCTCAATGGCTCATAGAACGGCAGTTTGGTTTAGTCTTCAAGGTATTTTGATTTGAATTTTCGTCGGTTGGTCAGTTTGAATCTAAATTTGAATTTTTTAGAACTCCCTAATGTAAGTCAATGGGAGTTTTTCCAAGTTTTGATCGTCATTTTTAGGAAAACCGTTAGTCCGATCAGTCTGAAAAGATATAGCAACTAACTTCAGATCAGTTTGAGTGTCTGAGCCGAGTTTGGAGTATGTAGAGTTAAAGCTCTAGGACGAGTTTGAGTCAACAGTTTTTAACAGAAGATTAATAATAATAATAATAAGTTTAAATAGGATTTCAGTAAGTTGGCTCTCTCAAGCCAACTTAATAATAAGTTTAAATAGGATTTCAGTAAGTTGGCTCTCTCAAGCCAACTTAATAATAAGTTTAAATAGGATTTCAGTAAGTTGGCTCTCTCAAGCCAACTTAATAATAATAATAATAACTAGATTAAAAAGTTCGTCGAGACAAACTTTAAGTTGGCTTGAGAAAGCCGGACCAGAAAGTTTAAAGAAGTTTAAAATAGTTTTGAGTTTAAATTAGTTTAAATTTTAAAGTAGTTTAAAGTTTAAATTAGTTTGAAGTTTAAAGTAGTTTAAAGTTTAAAGTACTTTAAAGTCTAAATTAGTTTTAAGTTAAAATTAGCTTAAAGTTTAAATTAGTTTGAAGTTTAAAGTAGTTTAAAGTTTAAATTAGGTAGTTTAAAGTTAAAAAGTTGTTGGGGGTTTTCTAGTGGGTTGCTAAGGTGTTCTCTGTGGTTGCTAGGCGGTTACTAGGCGGTTGCTAGGGTGTTCTGGGTGGTTGCTATGCTGTTGCTAAGCGGTTGCTAGGGTATTCTGGGTGGTTGCTAGGCGGTTGCTAGGGTGTTCTGGGTGGTTGCTATGGTGTTGCTAGGCGGTTGCTAAGGTATTCAGGGCGGTTGATATGGTGTTACTGGGTGGTTGGTAGTTGTCACAGATGGTTACTATGGAGTTTTTATAGAGTTCTTAGCATGATCTTGGCATGATTTAGCACTTAACTAATTGCTATTAGCATGTAGCTATTCACTGCTAGCATGTGTAGCATGTTGGAAGTGCTGTTTGCTAGCATGAGTCAAAAGAACCAAACCTCATCTCTATACGATGTTCTGATACAGAGATATAGGTCTTGCAAAACGGTTGCTAGGGTACTCAAGTTTGGTTGCTATGGAGTTGCTTGGGAGCTGGAAGCTTTAAACTTAAGAAGTTTAAAGTGGTTTGAAGTTTAAAGTAGTTTACGAGTTTTGAGTTTACAAGTTTACAAGTTTAAATGAGTTTAGAGAGTGTGTGTGTGTGTGTGTGTGTGTGTGTGTGTGTGTGTTCACACACACACACACAAACACACACACACTCAGAGTTTATGAGTTTAGAGTTTATAAGTGTATAAATTGATGAGTTTATAAGTGTAAGAGTTTTTGAGTTTAGAGTTTATAAGTTTTAAACGAGTTTAGAGTTTATAAGTTTAAATGAGTTTAAGAGTTCAGAGTTTATTAATTTATGGGTTTTAGAGTTCATAAGTCTATGAATTCATGAGTTTATAAGTTAATTAGTTTATAAGTGTATGAGTTTAGAGTGCATTAGTTTAAATGAGTCTCATTGGCTAATATAGTATATAGAACGGCAGTTTGGTTTAGTCTTCAAGGTATTTTGATTTGAATTTTTGTCGGTTGGTCAGTTTGAATCTAAATTTGAATTTTTTAGAACTCCCCAGTGTAAGTCAATGGGAGTTTTTCCGAGTTTTGATCGTCATTTTTAGGAAAACCGTAAGTCCGATCAGTCTAAAAAGATATAGCAACTAACTTCAGATCAGTTTGAGTGTCTGAGCCGAGTTTGGTGTATGTAGAGTTAAAGCTCTAGGACGAGTTTGAGTCAACAGTTTTTAACAGAAGAATAATAATAATAACTAGAATGTACATTTCCTGAAGAAAATGTGAAGTGGTGCTTGCAGTGGCAAAACTCTCCACTTGGTTGCTAGGGTGTTGTACATGATTGCATTCGAGCCAACAACCATGTCTGTACAATGTTGTGGAGCTGAAATATGGCTTCTATATGTTGCAATATGGTTGCTAGGTGGCTCTAAACGGTTGCTAGGGTGTGAAATCAGTTACCATGGTGATAGTTACAGACAGTTTCCCAACCAAAACAAAAGAGCCAACCCCCATCTCTATGTGATGTTCTGATGCAGAGACATGGGTCATGATAAACGGTTGCTAGGGTCCTCTGTTTGGTTGCCAGGGAGTGACTTGGCAGGTGCCAATGATGAAACTCCAAAGGCTGATTGTCAGTATAAATGATTTAAACCAACTCCCATGCCTCTGTGACATTCAGAATGGAAGATATCCCTCTTTGGAATTTGGTTGCTAGGGTCCTCTGTTTGGTTGCAAGGGAGTGACTTGGCAGGTGCCAATCATAAAACTCCAAAGGCTGCTTGTCATAATGAATGATATAAACCAACTCCCATGCCTGTGTGACTTTCAGAATGGAAGATATCCCTCTTTGGATTTTGGTTACTAGGGTACTCTGTTTGGTTGCTATGGAGTTACTTGGCAGCTGCCAATGATGAAATTCCAAAGGTTTCTTGTCAGTATGAATGATATAAACCAACTCCCATGCCTCTGTGACATTCAGAATGGAAGAGATCCCTGTTTGGATTTTGGTTGCTAGGGTACTCTGTTTGGTTGTTATGGAGTTGCTTGGCAGCTGCCAATCATGAAACACCAAAGGCTTCTTGTCAGTATGAATGACATAAACCAACTCCCATGCCTCTGTGACATTCAGAATGGAAGATATCCCTCTTTGAATTTTGGTTGCTAGGGTAATCTGTTTGGTTGCTATGGAGTTGCTTGACAGCTGCCATTGATGAAACTGCAACGGCTTTTTGTTACTATGAAGGATATAAACCAACTCCCATGCCTCTGTGACATTCAGACTGGAAGATATCCCTCTTTGGATTTTGGTTGCTAGGGTACTATGATTGGTTGCTAGGGAGTGGCTTGGCAGCTGCCAATCATGAAACTCCAAAGGCTTCTTGTCAATATTGAATTATATAAACCTTCCCCCATCTCTATACGATGCTCTGATACAGAGATATAGGCCTTGCTAAATAGTTGCTAGGGTACTCTGTTTGGTTGCTATGGAGTGGCTTGGCAGCTGCTAATGATGAACTCCAAAGGCTGCTTTTCAGTATGAATGACATAAACAAACTCCCATGCCTCTGTGACATTCAGAATGGAAGATATCCCTCTTTGAATTTTGGTTGCTAGGGTAATCTGTTTGGTTGCTATGGAGTTGCTTGACAGCTGCCATTGATGAAACTGCAAAGGCTTTTTGTTACTATGAATGATATAAACCAACTTCCATGCCTCTGTGACATTCAGAATAGAAGATATCCCTCTAGGATTTTGGTTGCTAAGGTGCTCGACAATGGTTGCTAGGGAGGGGCTAGGAAGTGTTGAGGTGATTCATGATTGGCCATTTGATGCCCTGAGTGAAACGAGACCACCTTGGTGTTTCTATGATCTACTAGAGCGTTTCTAGACGTTGCTAGGGTGTTCAGGATGGTTGCTAAGGTATTTTTGGTAGTTGCTATTTTGTTACTAGGTGGTTGGTAGTTGTCAAAGATGGTTACTATGGAGTTTTTATAGAGTTATTAAAATCTTTAATAACGAGTGCCTTCAGTACGGCACTCGGCCTGCGGCCTCGTGCCTATGGCTGAATAGGCACAAGCATGGAGCAATATCGCAAGGCCACGAGTGTAATATTGCGTTAAAAAATACAAAAAAATGTAAAAAAAAGTTTTTTTTGGTTTAGGGTGGTTGCTAGGGAGCTCTTAGTGGTTGCTAGGGTGCTAAAACTGGTTGCTAGGGTGTGGCTATGAAGATTTTAGGCCATTACTTATTGGCTGCTTGATAATATAAATCCTCTGAGGGAGAGAGAGAGGGAGAGACGCAGGGCTGTCAGGCCCTTTGGAGTGGTGTGTGTGTGAAAACGTCGGTTGGGATTCAAATATTTTTAGAATGCCCAATGTAAAGTCAATGGGGACTTTTTTGGCCGCTTTTTCGTCCGCTGTGCGAACATCGTACACCCGATCGCTTAGAAAAGTCATAGCACACCTCTCCTCAATGAGCCGGTCGATTTGACACTTTACTCAGGGGTCTGTGACAAACGGTGCGGGGCGCATTACGCGCCAAACTTTGTCCAGAATAATAATAATAATAATAATAATAATAATAATAATAAGAATAATAAGTATGAGCAATAACAATAGTGATGCCTTGCTTTCAGCAAGCACCACTAACTAGATGCAAAAGTTCGTCAAGACAAACTTTGAAGTTGGCTTGAGAAAGTTTGGACCAGAACGCTTTTTGCTAGGCGGTTGCTAGGGTCTTTTGGGTGGTTGCTAGGTGGTTGCTAGGGTCTTTTGGGTGGTTGCTATGCTGTTTCTAGGTGGTTGCTAGGGTATTCTGGGTGGTTGCTAGGCGGTTGCTAGGGTGTTTTGGGTGGTTGCTAGGCGGTTGCTAGGGTGTTCTGGGTGGTGTCTATGGTGTTGCTAGGCGGTTGCTAGGGTGTTCTGGGTGGTTGCTATGGTGTTGCTAGGGTATTCTTGGTGGTTGCTAGGCGGTTGCTAGGCTATTCTGGGTGGTTGCTATGGTGTTGCTAGGCGGTTGCTAGGGTATTCTGGGTGGTTGCTAGGCGGTTGCTAGGGTGTTCTGTGTGGTTGCTATGGTGTTGCTAGGCGGTTGCTAGGGTATTCTGAGTGGTTGCTAGGCGGTTGCTAGGGTGTTCTGGGTGGTTGCTATGGTGTTGCTAGGCGGTTGCTAAGGTATTCTGGGTGGTTGCTAGGCGGTTGCTAGGGTGTTCTGAGTGGTTGCTATGCTGTTGCTAGGGTGTTCTGGGTGGTTGCTAGGCGGTTGCTAGGGTGTTCTGGGTGGTTGCTATGGTGTTGCTAGGCGGTTGCTAGGGTATTCTGGGTGGTTGCTAGGCGGTTGCTAGGGTGTTCTGGGTGGTTGCTATGGTGTTGCTAGGCGGTTGCTAGGGTATTCTGAGTGGTTGCTAGGCGGTTGCTAGGGTGTTCTGAGTGGTTGCTATGGTGTTGCTAGGGTGTTCTGGGTGGTTGCTAGGCGGTTGCTAGGGTGTTCTGGGTGGTTACTATGGTGTTGCTAGGTGGTTGCTAGGGTATTCTGGGTGGTTGCTAGGCAGTTGCTAGGGTGTTCTGGGTGGTTGCTATGGTGTTGCTAGGCGGTTGCTAGGGTTTTCTGGGTGGTTGCTATGGTGTTGCTAGGTGGTTGGTAGTTGTCACAGATGGTTACTATGGAGTTTTGATATAGTTGTTTGCATGATCTTGGTATGATTTAGCACTTAACTAATCGCTATTAGCATGTAGCTATTCACTGCTAGCATGTGTAGCATGTTAGAAGTGCGGTTTGCTAGCATGAGTCAAAAGAGCCAAACCTCATCTCTATACGATGTTCTGATACAGAGATATAGGTCTTGCAAAACGGTTGCTAGGGTACTCAAGTTTGGTTGCTATGGAGTTGCTTGGGAGCTGGGAGCTTTAAACGTAAGAAGTTTGAAGTGGTTTGAAGTTTAAAGTAGTTTACGGTAGTTTGAAGTTTATGGCAGATAGATTGATAAGTTAATAGATAGATACATACACACACACGCACACACACACACACACACACACTAACTCGCTCACACACTCACTCAGACACACACACACACTCAGACACACACACACGCACACTCAAGAGTTTTAGTTTAGAGTTTATAAGTGTATGAGTTTTTGAGTTTTGAGTTTATAAGTTTAAATGAGTTTAAGAGCTCAGAGTTTATTAATTTATGAGTTTAATAGTTTATAAGTCTATGAATTCATGAGTTTATAAGTTAATTAGTTAATCTCATACACTTATTCTAATTATAAGTGTATGAGTTTAGAGTTTATTAGTTTAAATTAGTCTCAATGGCTCATAATAGTATATAGAACGGCAGTTTGGTTTAGTCTTCAAGGTGTTTAGATTTAAATTTTCGACACACACACACACACACACACACACACACACACACACACACACACACACACACACACACACACACACACACACACACACACACACATGCACACACAGACTCTCACTCTCTCTCACACACACACACACACACACACACACCCACTAACTCACTCACACACACACAGACAAGCTCATTAACACACACACACACACACACACACACACACACACACACACACACACACACACACACACTCACGCACATAGACACACACGCTCTCTCTCTCTCTCTCACACACACACACGTTTTGAGTTTAGAGTTCATTAGTTTAAATGAGTGTGTACGAGTATTTGAGTTTACACACACACACACACACACACACACACTCACGCACATAGACACACACGCTCTCTCTCTCTCTCTCTCTCACACACACACACACACACACGTTTTGAGTTTAGAGTTCATTAGTTTAAATGAGTCTCAATGGCTCATATAGTATATAGAATGGCAGTTTGGTTTAGTCTTCAAGGTATTTTGATTTGAATTTTCGTCGGTTTGAATTTTTTAGAACTCCCCAATGTAAGTCAATGGAGTTTTTGAATGAGTTTTTTCGAGTTTTGATCGTCATTTTTAGGAAAACCGTAAGTCCGATCAGTCTGAAAAGATATAGCAACGCGAGTCAGATCAGTTTGAGTGTCTGAGCCGAATTTGGAGTTTGTAGAGTTAAAGCTCTAGGAGGAGTTTGAGTTGTAAATTTTTACGGTCAGAAGAATAATAATAACTAGATGCATGCAAAAGTTCGTCGAGACAAACTTTGAAGTTGGCTTGAGAAAGTTCGGACCAGAACGTTTTTTGCTAGGCGGTTGCTAGGATGTTATGGGTGGTCGCTATGGTGTTGCTAGGCGGTTGCTAGGGTGTTCTGGGTGGTTGCTATGGTGTTGCTAGGCGGTTGCTAGGGTATTCTGAGTGGTTGCTATGGTGTTGCTAGGCGGTTGCTAGGGTGTTCTGGGTGGTTGTTATGCTGTTGCTAGGTGGTTGCTAGGGTGTTCTGGGTGGTTGTTAGGCGGTTGCTAGGGTGTTCTGGGTAGTTGCTATGGTGTTGCTAGGCGGTTGCTAAGGTATTCTGGGTGGTTGCTAGGCGGTTGCTAGGGTGTTCTGGGTGGTTGCTATGCTGTTGCTAGGCGGTTGCTAGGGTATTCTGGGTGGTTGCTAGGCGGTTACTAGGGTGTTTTGGGTGGTTGCTATACTGTTGCTAGGGTGTTCTGGGTGGTTGCTATGCTGTTGCTAGGGTGTTTTGGTGGTTGCTATGCTGTTGCTAGGCGGTTGCTATGGTGTTTTGGTGGTTGCTATGCTGTTGCTAGGGTATTATGGGGGGTTGCTAGGGTGTTGCTAGGCGGTTGCCAGGGTGTTCTAGGTGGTTGCTATGATGTTGCTAGGCGGTTGCTAGGGTGTTTTGGTGGTTGCTATGGTGTTGCTAGGCAGTTGCTAGGGTATTCTGGTTGGTTGCTATGGTGTTGCTAGGTGTTGCTATGCTGTTGCTAGGCGGTTGCTAGGGTATTCTGGGGGTTGTTAGGGTGTTGCTAGGCGGTTGCTAGGGGGTTCTAGGTGGTTGCTATGATGTTGCTAGGCGGTTGCTAGGGTGTTTGGGTGGTTGCTATGGTGTTGCTAGGCAGCTGCTAGGGTATGCTTGGTGGTTGCTAGGGTGTTGCTAGGTGGTTGCTAGGGTATTCTAGGTGGTTGCTAGGGTGTTGCTAGGCGGTTGCTAGGGTGTTTTGGTGGTTGCTATGGTGTTGCTAGGCGGTTACTAAGGTATTCTGGGTGGTTGCTAGGCGGTTGCTAGGGTGTTCTGGGTGGTTGCTATGGTGTTGCTAGGCGGTTACTAGGCGGTTGCTAGGGTGTTCTGGGCGGTTGCTATGGTGTTGCTAGGTGGTTGGTAGTTGTCACAGATGGTTACTATGGAGTCTTTATAGAGTTCTTAGCATGATCTTGGCATGATATAGCACTTAACTAATCGTTATTAGCATGTAGCTATTCAGTGCTAGCATGTGTAGCATGTTGGAAGTGCTGTTTGCTAGCATGAGTCAAAAGAGCCAAACCTCATCTCTATACGATGTTCTGATACAGAGATATAGGTCTTGCAAAACGGTTGCTAGGGTACTCAAGTTTGGTTGCTATGGAGTTGCTTGGGAGCTGGAAGCTTTAAACTTAAGAAGTGGTTTGAAGTTTAAAGTAGTTTACGAGTTTTTGAGTTTTGAGTTTATAAGTTTAAATGAGTTTAGAGTTTAAGTTTAAATGAGTTTAGTGTGTGTGTGTGTGTGTGTGTGTGTGTGTTCACACACACACACACACACACACACACACACACACACACACACACACACACACACACACACACTCAGAGTTTATGAGTTTAGAGTTTATAAGTGTATAAATTGATGAGTTTATAAGTGTAAGAGTTTTTGAGTTTAGAGTTTATAAGTTTTAAATGAGTTTAGAGTTTATAAGTTTTAATGAGTTTAAAGTTTATAAGTTTAAATGAGTTTAAAGGCCCTTTCACACTGGACGCGAAACGAAAAAACGAAACGAAAAAGCGAATAGTTCGCGTGCGAATAGTTCGCGTCAAAACCATTCACATCAGCCGCGACGCGAATTTGCGATGTCTGTGACGTTCAGAGAGCTTCAACATTCCAAAACTTTCGCGCCGACAGTTGAGAAAATGGACACTTCAACATCATCATCCAGTGAAGACGAGCTTTTCATTTTCTTTAAAAGACAGAAAAGAAGGTTTTGGGTGCACCCAGTCTTAAAGAACAGAGAGTCTGAAGGGGAGTATGCCAATCTTGTACAGGAGCTAAAACTTTATCATGGCCGGTTCCGCACTTACTTTCGGATGTCTGTGGGACAATTTGAGGAGCTCCTTCAGATAGTGGCACCGCATCTGACGAGACAAACCACAAACTTCAGGGAACCAATTGATCCGGAGCAGCGTCTGGCAGTCTGCTTAAGGTGAGCTCTTAAAAACATCAGCCTAGCTATAAATAAAACTACTGCTAAAATTCGCGCTCTGCAGCGTCTATAAACACAAAGCCCGCCTACTTTGATTTGATTAGTCATCTCAAATATTCTGACATTGACGGGCAATGACAGGCCAATGAGATTCAGATGAACACACACACACACACACACACACACTGCCCTCTGTTTCTGACATGCTACCCGTTTCATGTTTTAAAGGGGACTGAAGCGATCGCGAAGTTAATCCATTTTTTTAAGGGGGCTAGGCAGAAGTTTAGCTAGCTAGACTATGAATTCATTATAGATGAAACATGAACTATGCAGAAGACCCAGGAACAGTTTTACTTTTTATTGTTAATAATCATGTCTTAACAATTTTTTTTTTTACTATTGATAAAGTATGGTTTATACTCTCAAATGTAGGCTACATTATTCAAATAAATTAATTATCTTCATTTATATTCCTCAGATTCCTTAGCACTGGGGATTCTTTCACCACCATAGCCACCAGTTTCCGCCTTGGAATTTCCACTGTGTCCACTAGTGTGAAACAAACCTGCGATGTCCTCTGGGAGACCTTAAAAGACACCTACATGCCAGTCCCCAATGAGGAGCTCTGGAAGACAACTGCTCTGAGATTCTCTGAAAAATGGAACTTCCCCAATTGTATCGGTGCTTTGGATGGGAAGCACATTGTGATTCAGGCACCAGCTAATTCTGGCTCCCAGTTTTTTAATTATAAGGGCACCTTTTCTGTGGTGTTGCTTGCCTTGGTTGATGCCGACTACCGCTTCCTAGTGGTGGATGTAGGGGCATCAGGCAGCAACAGCGATGGTGGAATATTTGCCAATTCTTTATTGGGACAGGCCCTAAATACTGGGAGTTTAAACGTTCCGGAGCCTTCTCATCTGCCATCTGCACCAGAGCTAGGGGCGTTACCATTTGTGATTGTTGCAGATGAGGCATTTCCTTTAAAACCTTTCCTTCTCCGTCCCTACCCTGGAAGACGCCTGCCAGATGACCAGCGCGTGTTCAACTACCGGCTCTCCAGGGCTCGACGTATAGTTGAGAATGCTTTCGGCATTCTTAGCCAGTGCTGGAGAGTCTACCAGCGTCGTCTACATGTAGCTCCAGAGACAGCCGACAGCATTGTGAAGGCAACTTGCATCCTGCACAACTTCCTACGAAGGGCCAATGGGAACCACGGTGCAGAGCCAGACAGTTCTGATAGTGCAGAGGGCAGTGAGCTGGGTGACATTAGAGGTCTTCGAGGGAACAGGGCATCAGCTGAGGCACTGAGGGTGCGGGACACATTTAAACATTATTTTAATTCACCTGCGGGCCAAGTTCCATGGCAGCTTCCTCATGTGAACCGAGGTCTCCCTCAATGAAGACTCCCTCCTTCTGAACATAGGAAAATTGTTGCATTAAATGGATTCAAAATGATAAGCGCACTGTAGCGTCCTTTGTTAAATGCAGATTAAAGGCCCTTTGCCTCCAAAGCTGCATTTAACAAAGCACGCTACAGTGCGCTTATCATTGTGAATCCATTTAATGCAACAGTTTAAAGAAATGTGAATCAGAATGTTTTTTTCTATTGACAACCCCAGTTCTTGATTTACTCCTTTTGTTTTGTTTTTCATCATTAGATTATAGTCTCAAACAAAGTTATTTTATGTTATATATTTTCCATAGTTCATATAGGCCTATTCATTTCTACTCTTTAAATGCTCATTTTACTTCAAAGGGACAGTTCACTTTAAAATGAAATTTCTGTCATCATATACTCACCCTCATGTTGTCTCAAACCTGTATGAATTTCTTTCTTCTGCTGAACAGAAAAGAAGATATTTAGAAGAATGTCAGTAACCAGACAGTTTCTGGTACCATTGACGTCCATAGTATATATTTTTTCCAACTATGAAAGTCAATGAGACCAGAAACTGTCTGGTTACTGACATTCTTCTAAATATCTTCTTTTCTGTTCAGCAGAAGAAAGAAATTCATACAGGTTTGAGACAACATGAGGGTGAGTATATGATGAAATACTTTTCATTTTAAAATGAACTGTCCCTTTAATTCTTGGTCTTGGGTAATATTAATCAACTATAATTATATAATAAAAAGCAATAAAAGGGAGATGTTTTAGGGGTTACATTATTAATTAGTCCACTTGAGATGTTCCAAAATCCATCAGTTTGAATTTCTTCCTGGTGGTGCAGGTGGAACTGAAAAGCAACATAACATGATTCATTTGTATTGTTCAAAAAGTAAATAATTTCAGTTTGCCTGTTGAATTAAAATGTATTTCATGAAAAGTAAATCTGGTATTTGTATATTTGTTAATAGTTTGTACTTGATAATTTAAGACATTTAAAGCCAGTGAAAAAACACCAATATTGTCTTGCTTATTTGATTATTATTTATTTGATGAGATGTACACAGTAATGAAACAAGAACAGATAGAACTTAAAGGACACAAAATAATAATAATAATAATTGACAACACAATATTAAAAAATAAACTTATAGGACAGTGTACGTTGATGTAGATGGAAGGCTAAACTCCGCCCCATAAACCATCTCCTGAATTTTAATTTTTAGCCAGGACTGCCGCTCTGAAGGCAGCCTTCTCATGGCTGGGGCCAGGCTCATTAAAAAATGATACGTCTCATCTTTCTCCTCTCGCTGCCTGACTTTCTGGTCCTCCCTGGCCTCTTTCCTTGCTAAATAATCCTCAAAAAAGTCCTTGGACTTCCTTTTCTGAGGAGGTGGACAGAAAGGCTCTCCCTCGCTCTCAGATGTGCCCTGACCTGCATCATCTACCACCTGCTGCTCCTCCTCAAGATTGCTGCAGACCCTGTTCAAAAGCATTCTATAAACTTTCCTGTGCCACCTCATTATACAAACACTGCATTATTTTTCAACTTCATCGCTGTACTTAAGAGAACTTTCAGAGAAAAAAAAAACTTGAATAACTAACAGGCTACAGCTACCTTCTGAAAGAAGTAGAAGCCTCAAGGAAGCTCATGCACTCCATATACTTCCACCTCTTCCTCTGTTTCCCAGCCTGTCCACTTTTAGTTTCCTTTTCCTCTCTCCTTTTTCTCACATAGGTGTCCCTTAGGTTTTTCCACAGTTTTTTTGCGTCTTCAACTAAACAAGGTGCGTTTTGTAATGTCAATACACATTATTGCATGTAACACACGAAGTAACAAGTTAAATCATTCGACTAGAAACTGGATATCACATAAAGAATGTATAGTACAAAAGCAGCTCTAAATAGTCACTACATTTTTGTTAGATATATAAAGTAAACACGGTCTCTGTCTCTTATCTTTGACGATAGTGTTAGCTTTCTATCCCCTGTTGTTTAGCCTGCTAGCCTACACAACACATGACTATACACCGACTAAACTATCACACAACATACTCACAGTCTTGATAACCGAGTTGGTTGGCAATGCTACGCCACACATTGTCCTTCAAATCGTTGTCCTTGTAGTTTTTATTAGATTTGTCATACAAAACGGGATTCGCCGACACACAAGTAATCAGAAGATCCGTCATTTTTGCTGTGACGTCACCTTTGTTTCCTTGTATGTGATTGGCTGAAGCCTTTTTTGTCGCCTCGAAAGTAAAAAAAAATCGACATTGAAGCGAAAAAAATAAAAGTCGTTTTTTCGCTTCAGCACATTCGCGTTCGGTGTGAAAGCACTCGTTACACAAACAGCTGATCAAAAAATAAAACCATCGCGCGAATTATTCGTGCGTCAAAATCGCGTCCAGTGTGAAAGGACCTTAAGAGTTCAGAGTTTATTAATTTATGAGTTTAAGAGTTCATAAGTCTATGAATTCATAAGTTTATAAGTTAATTAGTTTATAAGTGTATGAGTTTAGAGTTTATTAGTTTAAATGAGTCTCAATGGCTCATATAGTATATAGAATGGCAGTTTGGTTTAGTCTTCAAGGTATTTTGATTTAAATTTTGTCGGTTTGAATTTTTTAGAACTCCCCAATGTAAGTCAATGGGAGTTTTTGAATGAGTTTTTTCGAGTTTTGATCGTCATTTTTAGGAAAACCGTAAGTCCGATCAGTCTGAAAAGATATAGCAACGCGAGTCAGATCAGTTTGAGTGTCTGTGCCGAGTTTGGAGTATGTGGAGTTAAAGCTCTAGGAGGAGTTTGAGTTGTAAATTTTTACGGTCAGAATAATAATAATAACTAGATGCAAAAGTTCGTCGAGACAAACTTTGAAGTTGGCTTGAGAAAGTTTGGACCAGAACGCTTTTTGCTAGGCGGTTGCTAGGATGTTATGGGTGGTCGCTATGGTGTTGCTAGGCGGTTGCTAGGGTGTTCTGGGTGGTTGCTATGGTGTTGCTAGGCGGTTGCTAGGGTGTTCTGGGTGGTTGTTATGCTGTTGCTAGGTGGTTGCTAGGGTGTTCTGGGTGGTTGTTAGGCGGTTGCTAGGGTGTTCTGGGTAGTTGCTATGGTGTTGCTAGGCGGTTGCTAAGGTATTCTGGGTGGTTGCTAGGCGGTTGCTAGGGTGTTCTGGGTGGTTGCTATGCTGTTGCTAGGCGGTTGCTAGGGTATTCTGGGTGGTTGCTAGGCGGTTACTAGGGTGTTTTGGGTGGTTGCTATACTGTTGCTAGGGTGTTCTGGGTGGTTGCTATGCTGTTGCTAGGCGGTTGCTAGGGTGTTTTGGTGGTTGCTATGCTGTTGCTAGGCGGTTGCTATGGTGTTTTGGTGGTTGCTATGCTGTTGCTAGGGTATTATGGGGGGTTGCTAGGGTGTTGCTAGGAGAGTTCAGAGTTTATTAATTTATGAGTTTAAGGGTCTTTTGGGTGGTTGCTAGGCGGTTGCTAGGGTCTTTTGGGTGGTTGCTATGCTGTTTCTAGGCGGTTGCTAGGGTATTTTGGGTGGTTGCTAGGCGGTTGCTAGGGTGTTCTGGGTGGTTGCTATGGTGTTGCTAGGCGGTTGCTAGGGTGTTCTGGGTGGTTGCTATGGTGTTGCTAGGCGGTTGCTAGGGTATTCTTGGTGGTTGCTAGGCGGTTGCTAGGGTGTTCTGGGTGGTTGATATGGTGTTGCTAGGCGGTTGCTAAGGTATTCTGGGTGGTTGCTAGGCGGTTGCTAGGGTGTTCTGAGTGGTTGCTATGGTGTTGCTAGGGTGTTCTGGGTGGTTGCTAGGTGGTTGCTAGGGTGTTCTGGGTGGTTGCTATGGTGTTGCTAGGCGGTTGCTGGTGTATTCTGAGTGGTTGCTAGGCGGTTGCTAGGGTGTTGCTAGGCGGTTGCTAAGGTATTCTGGGTGGTTGCTAGGCGGTTGCTAGGGTGTTCTGAGTGGTTGCTATGCTGTTGCTAGGGTGTTCTGGGTGGTTGCTAGGCGGTTGCTAGGGTGTTCTGGGTGGTTGCTATGGTGTTGCTAGGCGGTTGCTAGGGTATTCTGGGTGGTTGCTAGGCGGTTGCTAGGGTATTCTGGGTGGTTGCTAGGCGGTTGCTAGGGTGTTCTGGGTGGTTGCTATGGTGTTGCTAGGCGGTTGCTAGGGTATTCGGAGTGGTTGCTAGGCGGTTGCTAGGGTGTTCTGGGTGGTTGCTATGGTGTTGCTAGGCGGTTGCTAAGGTATTCTGGGCGGTTACTAGGCGGTTGCTAGGGTGTTCTGGGCGGTTGCTATGGTGTTGCTAGGTGGTTGGTAGTTGTCACAGATGGTTACTATGGAGTCTTTATAGAGTTCTTAGCATGATCTTGGCATGATATAGCACTTAACTACTCGTTATTAGCATGTAGCTATTCAGTGCTAGCATGTGTAGCATGTTGGAAGTGCTGTTTGCTAGCATGAGTCAAAAGAGCCAAACCTCATCTCTATACGATGTTCTGATACAGAGATATAGGTCTTGCAAAACGGTTGCTAGGGTACTCAAGTTTGGTTGCTATGGAGTTGCTTGGGAGCTGGAAGCTTTAAACTTAAGAAGTGGTTTGAAGTTTAAAGTAGTTTACGAGAATTTGAGTTTTGAGTTTATAAGTTTAAATGAGTTTAGTGTGTGTGTGTGTGTGTGTGTGTGTGTGTGAACACACACACACACACACACACACACACACACTCAGAGTTTATGAGTTTAGAGTTTATAAGTGTATAAATTGATGAGTTTATAAGTGTAAGAGTTTTTGAGTTTAGAGTTTATACGTTTTAAATGAGTTTAGAGTTTATAAGTTTTAATGAGTTTAAGAGTTCAGAGTTTATTAATTTATGAGTTTAAGAGTTCATAAGTCTATGAATTCATGAGTTTATAAGTTAATTAGTTTATAAGTGTATGAGTTTAGAGTTTATTAGTTTAAATGAGTCTCAATGGCTCATATAGTATATAGAATGGCAGTTTGGTTTAGTCTTCAAGGTGTTTAGATTTAAATTTTGTCAGTTTGAATTTTTTAGAACTCCCCAATGTAAGTCAATGGGAGTTTTTGAATGAGTTTTTTCGAGTTTTGATCGTCATTTTTAGGAAAACCGTAAGTCCGATCAGTCTGAAAAGATATAGCAACGCGAGTCAGATCAGTTTGAGTGTCTGTGCCGAGTTTGGAGTATGTGGAGTTAAAGCTCTAGGAGGAGTTTGAGTTGTAAATTTTTAGGGTCAGAAGAATAATAATAATAATAAGTTTAAATAGGATTTCAGTAAGTTGGCTCTCTCAAGCCAACTTAATAATAATAATAATAATAAGTTTAAATAGGATTTCAATATGTTGGCTCTCTCAAGCCAACTTAATAATAATAATAATAATAATAATAATAAGTTTAAATAGGATTTCAATATGTTGGCTCTCTCAAGCCAACTTAATAATAAGTTTAAATAGGATTTCAATATGTTGGCTCTCTCAAGCCAACTTAATAATAATAATAATAATAAGTTTAAATAGGATTTCAATATGTTGGCTCTCTCAAGCCAACTTAACTAGATTAAAAAGTTCGTCGAGACAAACTTTAAGTTGGCTTGAGAAAGTTTGTACTGGAAAGTTTGAAGTTTAAAGTAGTTTGAAGATTAAAGTAGTTTGAAGTTTAATTTAGTTTAAAGTTTAAATTAGTCTAAAGTTTAAATTAGTTTGAAGTAAATTAGTTTAAAGTTGAAAGTAGTTTAAAGTTTAAATTAGTTTGAAGTTTAAATTAGCTTAAAGTTTTAATTAGTTTAAAGTTTAAAGTAGTTTAAAGTTAAAAAGTTGTTGGGGGTTTTCTAGTGGGTTGCTAAGGTGTTCTGGGTGGTTGCTAGGCGGTTGCTAGGGTGTTCTGGGTGGTTGCTATGGTGTTGCTAGGCGGTTGCTAAGGTATTTTGGCTGGTTGCTAGGGTGTTCTGGGTGGTTGCTATGGTGTTGCTAGGTGGTTGCTAAGGTATTTTGGGTGGTTGCTAGGCTGTTGCTAGGGTGTTCTGGGTGGTTGCTATGCTGTTGCTAGGTGGTAGCTAAGGTATTCTGGTTGGTTGCTAGGGTGTTGCTAAGCGGTTGCTAGGGTATTTTGGGTGGTTGCTATGGTGTTGCTAGGTGGTTGCTAAGGTATTTTGGCTGGTTGCTAGGGTGTTCGGGGTGGTTGCTATGGTGTTGCTAGGTGGTTGCTAGGGTGTTCTGGGTGGTTGCTATGGTGTTGCTAGGTGGTTGCTAGGGTATTCTGGTTGGTTGCTAGGCGGTTGCTAGGGTGTTCTGGGTGGTTGCTAGGGTGTTGCTAAGCGGTTGCTAGGGTATTTTGGGTGGTTGCTAGGGTGTTGCTAGGTGGTTGCTAAGGTATTTTGGGTGGTTGCTAGGGTGTTCTGGGTGGTTGCTATGGTGTTGCTAGGTGGTTGCTAAGGTATTTTGGGTGGTTGCTAGGGTGTTGCTAGGCGGTTGCTAGGGTGTTCTGGGTGGTTGCTATGCTGTTGCTAGGTGGTTGCTAGGGTATTCTGGGTGGTTGCTAGGGTGTTGCTAGGGTGTTTTGGGTGGTTGCTAGGCGGTTGCTAGGGTGTTCTGGGTGGTTGCTAGGGTGTTGCTAGATGGTTGCTAAGGTACTTTGTGTGGTTGCTAGGGTGTTCTGGGTGGTTGCTAGGCGGTTGCTAGGGTTTTCTGGGTGGTTGATAGGTTGTTGCTAGGGTGTTTTGGGTGGTTGCTATGGTGTTGCTAGGCGGTTGCTAGGGCATTCGGGGTGGTTGCTATGGTGTTACTAGGTGGTAGGTAGTTGTCACAGATGGTTACTATGGAGTTTTTATAGAGTTCTTAGAATGATTTAGCACTTAACTAATCGCTATTAGCATTTAGCTATTCACTGCTAGCATGTGTAGCATGTTGGAAGTGCTGTTTGCTAGCATGAGTCAAAAGAGCCAAACCTCATCTCTATACGATGTTCTGATACAGAGATATAGGTCTTGCAAAACGGTTGCTAGGGTACTCAAGTTTGGTTGCTATGGAGTTGCTTGGGAGCTGGAAGTTTTAAACTTAAGAAGTTTAAAGTGGTTTGAAGTTTAAAGTAGTTTACAAGTAAGGAGTTTTGAGTTTACAAGTTTAAATGAGTTTAGAGAGTGTGTGTGTGTGTGTGTGTGTGTGTGTGTGTGTGTGTGTGTGTGTGTGAGTGTGTGTGTTCACACACACACACACACACACACACTCAGAGTTTATGAGTTTAGAGTTTATAAGTGTATAAATTGATGAGTTTATAAGTGTAAGAGTTTTTGAGTTTAGAGTTTATAAGTTTTAAATGAGTTTAGAGTTTATAAGTTTAAATGAGTTTAAGAGTTCAAAGTTTATTAATTTATGAGTTTAAGAGTTCATAAGTCTATGAATTCATGAGTTTATAAGTTAATTAGTTTATAAGTGTATGAGTTTAGAGTGCATTAGTTTAAATTAGTCTCAATGGCTCATATAGTATATAGAATGGCAGTTTGGTTTAGTCTTCAAGGTGTTTAGATTTAAATTTTTGTCGGTTGGTGAGTTTAGAACTCCCCAATGTAAGTCAATGGGAGTTTTTGAATGAGTTTTTCCGAGTTTTGATCGTCATTTTTAGGAAAACCGTAAGTCCGATCAGTCTGAAAAGATATAGCACACTTGGTCAGATCAGTTTGAGTGTCTGAGCCGAGTTTGGAGTATGTAGAGTTAAAGCTCTAGGAGGAGTTTGAGTCAGATTTTTTTCCGTCAAGAAGAATAATAATAATAACTAGATTAAAAAGTTCGTCGAGACAAACTTTAAGTTGGCTTGAGAAAGCCGGACCAGAAAGTTTAAAGAAGTTTAAAATAGTTTGGAGTTTAAATTAGTTTAAAGTTTACAGTAGTTTAAAGTTTAAATTAGTTTGAAGTTTAAAGTAGTTTAAAGTTTAAATTAGTTTAAAGTTTAAAGTAGTTTAAAGTTTAAATTAGTTTGAAGTTTAAAGTAGTTTAAAGTTTAAATTAGTTTGAAGTTTAAATTAGCTTAAAGTTTAAATTAGTTTGAAGTTTAAATTAGTTTAAAGTTTAAATTAGTTTGAAGTTTAAAGTAGTTTAAAGTTTAAATTAGGTAGTTTAAAGTTAAAAAGTTGTTGGGGGTTTTCTAGTGGGTTGCTAAGGTGTTCTCGGTGGTTGCTAGGCGGTTGCTAGGGTGTTCTGGGTGGTTGCTATTGTGTTGCTAGATGGTTGCTAAGGTATTTTGGGTGGTTGCTAGGTGGTTGCTAGGGTGTTCTGGGTGGTTGCTATGGTGTTGCTAGGCAGATGCTAAGGTATTTTGGGTGGTTGCTAGGCGGTTTCTAGGGTGTTCTGGGTGGTTGCTAGGGTGTTGCTAAGCGGTTGCTAGGGTATTTTGGGTGGTTGCTAGGGTGTTGCTAGGCGGTTGCTAGGGTGTTCTGGGTGGTTGCTAGGGTGTTGCTAAGCGGTTGCTAGGGTATTTTGGGTGGTTGCTAGGCGGTTGCTAGGGTGTTCTGGGTGGTTGCTAAGGTATTTTGGGTGGTTGCTAGGCGGTTGCTAGGGTGTTCTGGGTGGTTGCTATGGTGTTGATAGGCGGTTGCTAAGGTATTTTGGGTGGTTGCTAGGATGTTGCTAGGCGGTTGCTAGGGTGTTCTGGGTGGTTGCTAAGGTGTTGCTAGGCGGTTGCTAGGGTATTCTGGGTGGTTCTTAGGCGGTTGCTAGGCGGTTGCTAGGGTGTTCTGGGTGGTTGCTAGGCGGTTGCTATGGTATTTTGGGTGGTTGCTAGGGTGTTCTGGGTGGTTGCTAGGCGGTTGCTAGGGTGTTTTAGTGGTTGCTATGGTGTTGCTAGGCGGTTGCTAGGGTGTTCTGGGTGGTTGCTAGGGTGTTGCTAGGCGGTTGCTAGGGTATTCTGGGTGGTTGCTAGGCGGTTGCTAGGGTGTTCTGGGTGGTTGCTATGCTGTTGCTAGACGGTTGCTAGGGTATTCTGGGTGGTTGCTAAGTGGTTGCTAGGGTGTTTTGGGTGGTTGCTAGGCGGTTGCTAGGGTGTTCTGGGTGGTTGCTATGGTGTTGCTAGGCGGTTGCTAAGGTATTCTGGGTGGTTGCTAGGCAGTTGCTAGGGTGTTCTGAGTGGTTGCTATGCTGTTGCTAAGGTATTCTGGGTGGTTGCTAGGCGGTTGCTAGGGTGTTCTGGGGGGTTGCTATGGTGTTTCTAGGCGGTTGCTAGGGTATTCTGGGTGGTTGCTAGGTGGTTGCTAGGGTGTTCTGGGTGGTTGCTAGGCGGTTGCTAGGGTGTTCTGGGTGGTTGCTATGATGTTGCTAGGCGGTTGCTAAGGTATTCTGGGCGGTTGCTAGGCAGTTGCTAGGGTGTTCTGGGCGGTTGCTATGGTGTTGCTAGGTGGTTGGTAGTTGTCACAGATGGTTACTATGGAGTTTTTATAGAGTCCTTAGCATGATCTTGGTATGATTTAGCACTTAACTAAATGATATTAGCATGTAGCTATTCACTGCTAGCATGTGTAGCATGTTGGAAGTGCTGTTTGCTAGCATGAGTCAAAAGAGCCAAACCTCATCTCTATACGATGTTCTGATACTGAGATATAGGTCTTGCAAAACGGTTGCTAGGGTACTCAAGTTTGGTTGCTATGGAGTTGCTTGGGAGCTTGAAGCTTTAAACTTAAGAAGTTTAAAGTGGTTTGAAGTTTAAAGTAGTTTACGAGTTTTGAGTTTACAAGTTTAAATGAGTTTAGAGTTTAAGTTTAAATGAGTTTAGAGTTTAAGTTTAAATGAGTTTAGTGTGTGTGTGTTCACACACATAGGCCTGTCACGATAACAAATTTTGATGGACGATAAATTGTCCAAGAAATTATCGCGATAAACGATAATATTGTCGTTCTGAGACCATTTTCATTTAATATGATTATAATGGCATAATAATGCAGGTACACCTTTTCAACGATCTATAAACTTTTATTTCTAAAGAATATTAAACATTGAAAACGGAAAACATTTTAAATATCCAAAAAAATGAACAAAACAACCAAAAACAATGAAAGCAATGGACTCTTAAGCGGGTCGCACACCGGACGCGCAGCTCAGGATTTTGAACACGGTCCTGAGCCGTTGTTGGGCGCCGCGGACAGACGCCGAAAGGCGCCGCCGGTGTGTGTACTCTCATAGAGAATAATGTGTTCGAATTTAAAAGACGTGGCGCCGCGCGTCCGGTGTGCGACCCGCTTTAGTGTCTGTTAACAAAATAAATGTCTGTTAATAAATAAAATGGATGTAAACAAAATTTCACTTCAAAAAATATTAAACATTAGGCTTTAGACATTAGGCTTAAATAGTGATACATTCCATAACAGGCAAAACTGACAGTTAGGACCTTTGTAAACAAATAAAAAAAAGCCTCAACAAGCCATATCACACAATTTTGCACTGTTACTCCTGTTACTTTGTCCTCCTGTTACTTTGTCAAGTGATTGTGTACTGTCGGGAAGACGGAGACGCACTTTATTGCGTGTATGCTACGCTCTGAAAATACTTGGTTAGGATTAGGGGTGAGGAGTGCGTGCGTATTACACGCCATAAAGAGCGTATCATATGCATGCAAAAACTATTTTTGGCGTATAAATGGCACGGGAAATAACATTCGTGGTATAGATACGCATTTTCATGTGATCGGGCTCGCTGTCGCAACTCACAACTAGCGTCTTCTCTCTCTCCCGGCAGTAGCCGCAAACAGTCCCGCCGGCGCTTTCCCATACAAAGACCATGTGACTGACAAGCGCCGCGGCGCCGCCTCCCCACACAAAGACCATGCAACTGACAACAAAGAGGGTTCACTCCTCCTATACGCTAAAGAACCGAGCGAGAGTGGTCATCCAGTCTCTTTGGTAGAGAGAGAGAGAGACGAGGAAAACAAACAAGCATGCAAATGGAATTATCGCGGCCGGAAAAATTATCGAGCTCATTTTTTTTTATCGTGCGATTAATCGAATTATCGACTATCGCGACAGGCCTACACACACACACACACAACACACACTCAGAGCTTATGAGTTTAGAGTTTATAAGTGTATAAATTGATGAGTTTATAAGTGTTAGAGTTTTTGAGTTTAGAGTTTATAAGTTTTAAATGAGTTTAGAGTTTATAAGTTTTAATGAGTTTAGAGTTTATAAGTTTAAATGAGTTTAAGAGTTAATAAGTCTATGAATTCATGAGTTTATAAGTTAATTAGTTTATAAGTGTATGAGTTTAGAGTTTATTAGTTTAAATTAGTCTCATTGGCTAATATAGTATATAGAACGGCAGTTTGGTTTAGTCTTCAAGGTGTTTAGATTTGAATTTTCGTCGGTTGGTGAGTTTGAATGTAAATTTGAATTTTTTAGAACTCCCCAATGTAAGTCAATGGGAGTTTTTCCGAGTTTTGATCGGCATTTTTAGGAAAACCGTAAGTCCGATCAGTCTAAAAAGATATAGCAACTAACTTCAGATCAGTTTGAGTGTCTGAGCCGAGTTTGGAGTATGTAGTGTTAAAGCTCTAGGACGAGTTTGAGTCAACAGTTTTTAACAGAAGAATAATAATAATAACTAGATTAAAAAGTTCGTCGAGACAAACTTTAAGTTGGCTTGAGAAAGCCGGACCAGAAAGTTTGAAGAAGTTTGAAGTTTAAATTAGTTTAAAGTTTAAAGTAGTTTGAAGTTTAAAATAGTTTGAAGTTTAAAGTAGTTTAAAGTTTAAATTAGTTTAAAGTTTAAAGTAGTTTGAAGTTTAATTTAGTTTAAAGTTTAAAGTAGTTTGAAGTTTAATTTAGTTTAAAGTTTAAAGTAGTTTGAAGTTTAATTTAGTTTAAATTAATTAGGGTGTTCTGGGTGGTTGCTATGGTGTTGCTAGGTGGTTGCTAAGGTATTCTGGGTGGTTGCTAGGCGGTTGCTAGGGTGTTCTGGGTGGTTGCTAGGGTGTTGCTAGGCGGTTGCTAGGGTATTCTGGGTGGTTGCTAGGCGGTTGCTAGGTTGTTCTGGGTGGTTGCTATGGTGTTGCTAGGCGGTTGCTAGGGTATTCTGGGTGGTTGCTAGGCGGTTGCTAGGGAGTTCTGGGTGGTTGCTATGCTGTTGCTAGGCGGTTGCTAGGGTATTCTGGGTGGTTGCTAGGCGGTTGCTAGGGTGCTTTGGGTGGTTGCTATGCTGTTGCTAGGGTGTTCTGGGTGGTTGCTATGGTGTTGCTAAACGGTTGCTAGGGTGTTCTGGGTGGTTGCTATGATGTTGCTAGGCGGTTGCTAGGGTGTTTTGGTGGTCGCTATGGTGTTGCTAGGCGGTTGCTAGGGTGTTCTGGGTGGTTGCTATGATGTTGCTAGGCGGTTGCTAGGGTATTCTGGGTGGTTGCTAGGGTGTTGCTAGGCGGTTGCTAGGGTATTCCAGGTGGTTGCTAGGGTGTTGCTAGGCGGTTGCTAGGTTGTTCTGGGTGGTTGCTATGGTGTTGCTAGGCGGTTGCTAGGGTGTTCTGGGTGGTTGCTATGATGTTGCTAGGTGGTTGCTAGGGTGTTTTGGTGGTTGCTATGCTGTTGCTAGGGTATTCTGGGTGGTTGCTAGGGTGTTGCTAGGCGGTTTCTAGGGTGTTCTGGGCGGTTGCTATAGTGTTACTAGGTGATTAGTAGTTGTCACAGATGGTTACTATGGAGTTTTTATAGTTCTTAGCATGATCTTGGCATGATTTAGCACTCAACTAATTGCTATTAGCATGTAGCTATTCACTGCTAGCATGTGTAGCATGTTGGAAGTGCTGTTTGCTAGCATGAGTCAAAAGAGCCAAACCTCATCTCTATACGATGTTCTGATACAGAGATATAGGTCTTGCAAAACGGTTGCTAGGGTACTCAAGTTTGGTTGCTATGGAGTTGCTTGGGAGCTGGAAGCTTTAAACTTAAGAAGTTTAAAGTGGTTTGAAGTTTAAAGTAGTTTACGAGTTTTGAGTTTATAAGTTTAAATGAGTTTAGAGTTTAAGTTTAAATGAGTTTAGTGTGTGTGTGTGTGTGTGTGTGTGTGTGTGTGTTCACACACACACACACACACACACACACACACACTCAGAGTTTATGAGTTTAGAGTTTATAAGTGTATAAATTGATGAGTTTATAAGTGTTAGAGTTTTTGAGTTTAGAGTTTATAAGTTTTAAATGAGTTTAGAGTTTATAAGTTTAAATGAGTTTAAGAGTTCAGAGTTTATTAATTTATGAGTTTAAGAGTTCATAAGTCTATGAATTCATGAGTTTATAAGTTAATTAGTTAATAAGTGTATGAGTTTAGAGTTCATTAGTTTAAATGAGTCTCAATGGCTAATATAGTATATAGAACGGCAGTTTGGTTTAGTCTTCAAGGTATTTTGATTTGAATTTTCGTCGGTTGGTCAGTTTGAATCTGGATTTGAATTTTTTAGAACTCCCCAATGCAAGTCAATGGGAGTTTTTCCGAGTTTTGATCGTCATTTTTAGGAAAACCATAAGTCCGATCAGTCTGAAAAGATATAGCACACTTGGTCAGATCAGTTTGAGTGTCTGAGCCGAGTTTGGAGTATGTGGAGTTAAAGCTCTAGGAGGAGTTTCATATAGAAATTTTAGTCTCGGAATAATAATAATAACTAGAATGTACATTTCCTGAAGAAAATGTGAAGTGGTGCTTGCAGTGGCAAAATTCGCCACTGGGCAGATGCTAACACAATTGACATGTTGTGATACCATGATATACAACATTTTAGCATTATTTACCACGATTTACCATGTTTCTAAGATGATTTATTACGATTTAACACATTCCAGCATGATTTACTATGATTAACATGTTGTTAGAATGATGCTAGCAGGATTAGCATGTTGTTAGCATGATTAGCATGTTGGTTGGATGATGCTAGCATGATTAGCATGTTGCTACCATGCTTTTAACAAGATGCTAGCATGATTAGCATGTTGCTAGCATGTTTTTAGCTAGATGCTAACATGATTAACATGTTGCTAGCATGATTAGCATGTTGCTAGCATGATGCTAGCTTGGTTAGCATGATGCTAGCATTATGCTAGCTTGATTAGCATGTTGTTAGCATGATGCTAGCTTTATTAGCATGTTGGTAGCCTAATGCTAGCATGATTAGCATGTTGCTAGCATGATGCTAGCTTGATTCGCATTATGCTAGCTTGATTAGCATGTTACTAGCATAATGCTAGCATTATTAGCATGTTGCTAGCATGATGCTAGCTTGATTAGCATGATGCTAACATTATGCTAGCTTGATTAGCATGTTGTTAGCATGATGCTAGCCTTATTAGCATGTTGGTAGCATAATGCTAGCATGATTAGCATGTTGCTAGCATGATGCTAGCTTGATTAGCATGTTGCTAGCATGATGCTAGCTTGATTAGCATGTTGCCATTATGTTTTTAGCAAGATGCTGTTGCCAGGTGGTTGCTAGGGTGTTCTGGGTGGTTGCTATGGTGTTGCTAGGCAGTTGCTAAGGTGTTCTGGGTGGTTGCTAGGCAGTTGCTAGGGTATTCTTGGTGGTTGCTAGGCAGTTGCTAGGGTATTCTTGGTGGTTGCTAGGGCGTTGCTAGGGTGTTCTGGGTGGTTGCTATGGTGTTGCTAGGCAGTTGCTATGGTATTCTGGGTGGATACTAGGGCATTGCTAGGCAGTTGCTAGGGTGTTCTGGGTGGTTGCTAGGTGTTCTGGGTGGTTGCTAGGCAGTTGCTAGGTGTTCTAGGTGGTTGCTAGGCAGTTGCTAGGGTGTTCTGGGTGCTTGCTAGAGTTTTTTGTGGTTACTAGAGCATTTCTAGACGTTGCTAGGGTGTTCAGGGTGGTTGCTAAGGTGTTTTTGTTAGTTGCTATGGTGTTACTAGGTGGTTGGTAGTTGTCAAATATGGTTACTATGGAGTTTTTATAGAGTTATTAAAATCTTTAATAACGAGTGCCTTCAGTACGGCACGAGGCCTGCGGCCTCGTGCCTATGGCCGAATAGGCACAAGCATCGAGCGATATCGCAAGGCCACGAGAGTAAAATTGCTTTAAAAAATATAAAAAAAATAAAAAAATGTTTTTTTTTGGTTTAGGGTGGTTGCTAGGGAGCTCTTAGTGGTTGCTAGGGTGCTGAAACTGGTTGCTAGGGTGTGGCTATGAAGATTTTAGGCCATTACTTATTGGCTGCTTGATAATATAAATCCTCTGAGGGAGAGAGAGAGGGAGAGACGCAGGGCTGTCAGGCCCTTTGGAGTCTGTGTGTGTGAAAACGGCAGTTGGGATTCAAATGTTTTTAGAACTCCCCATGTTAAGTCAATGGGACTTTTTTGGCCGCTTTTTCGTCCGCTGTGCGAACATCGTACACCCGATCGCTTAGAAAAGTCATAGCACACCTCTCCTCAATGAGCCGGTCGATTTGACACCTCACTCAGGGGTCTGTGACAAACGGTGCGGGGCGCATTACGCGCCAAACTTTTGTGTGGAAGAATAATAATAAAAAGAACTAGAATGTACATTTCCTGAAGAAAATGTGAAGTGGTGCTTGCAGTGGCAAAACTCGCCACTCGGTTGCTAGGGTGTTGTACATGTTTGCATTCGAGCCAACAACCATGTCTGTACGATGTTGTGGAGCTGAAATATGGCTTCTATATGTTGCAATATGGTTGCTAGGTGGCTCTAAATGGTTGCTAGGGTGTGAATACACAGTTACCATGGTGATATTTACAGGCTGTTTTACAACTGAAACTAATGAGCCAACCCCCATCTCTATACAATATTCTGATGCAGAGATGTAGGTCTTGTAAAATGGTTGCTAGGGTACTCTGTTTGGTTGCTATGGAGATGCTTGTCAGCTGCTAATGATGAAACTACAAAGGCTTCTTGTTAGCATGAATGATATAAACCAACTCCCATCTCTATACGATGTTCTGATGCAGAGATATACGTTTTGCTAAACGGTTGCTAGGGTACTCTATTTGGTTGCTAGCGAGTGGCTTGTCAGCTGCCAATCATGAAACTCCAAAGGCTTCTTGTCACTATGAATGATATAAACCAACTCCCATGCCTCTGCGACATTCAGAATGGAAGATATGCCTCTTTGGATTTTGGTTGCTAGGGTACTCTGTTTGGTTGCTAGGGAGTGGCTTGTCAGCTGTCAATGATGAAATTCCAAAGGCTTCTTGTCATTATGAATTATATAATCCAACTCCCATGCCTCTGTGACATTCAGAATGTAAGATATGCCTCTTTGGATTTTGGTTGCTAGGGTACTGTTTTTGGTTGCTATGGAGTTACTTGGCACCTGCCAATGATGCAATTCCAAAGGCTTCTTGTCACTATGAATGATATAAACCAACTCCCATGCCTCTGTGACATTCAGAATGGAAGATATCCCTCTTTGGATTGTTGCTGCTAAGGTGCTCGACAATGGTTGCTAGGGAGGGGCTAGGAAGTGTTGAGGTGATTTATGATTGGCCGTTTGCTGCCCTGAGTCAAACTTGTGTTAACCCCATCTCTTTATGATGTTCTGATGCAGAGATATAGGTCTTGCAAAATGGTTGCTAGGGTACTCTGTTTGGTTGCTAGGGAGTGGCTTGGGAGCTGCCAATCATGAAACTCCAAAGGCTGCTTGTCAGTATGTATGATATAAACCAACTCCCATGCCTCTGTGACATTCAGAATAGAAGATATCCCTCTTTGGATTGTTGTTGCTAAGGTGCTCGACAATGGTTGCTAGGGAGGGGCTAGGAAGTGTTGAGGTGATTTATGATTGGCCGTTTGCTGCCCTGAGTCAATCTTGTGTTAACCCCATCTCTTTATGATGTTCTGATGCAGAGATATAGGTCTTGCAAAATGGTTGCTAGGGTACTCTGTTTGGTTGCTAGGAAGTGGCTTGGCAGCTGCCAATCATGAAACTCCAAAGGCTGCTTGTCAGTATGTATGATATAAACCAACTCCCATGCCTCTGTGACATTCAGAATAGAAGATATCCCTCTTTGGATTGTTGTTGCTAAGGTGCTCGACAATGGTTGCTAGGGAGGGGCTAGGAAGTGTTGAGGTGATTTATGATTGGCCGTTTGCTGCCCTGAGTCAAACTTGTGTTAACCCCATCTCTTTATGATGTTCTGATGCAGAGATATAGGTCTTGCAAAATGGTTGCTAGGGTACTCTGTTTGGTTGCTAGGGAGTGGCTTGGCAGCTGCCAGTCATGAAACTCCAAAGGCTGCTTGTCAGTATGTATGATATAAACCAACTCCCATGCCTCTGTGACATTCAGAATAGAAGATATCTCTCTATGAATTTTGGTTGCTAAGGTGCTCGACAATGGTTGGTAGGGAGGGGCTAGGAAGTGTTGAGGTTATTCATGATTGGCTGTTTGCTGCCCCGAGTCAAATGAGACCACCCCCATGTTTCTATGACAATTCAGTCCTGAGATATCCCTTTGATCTCTTTCAATGGAAGTCTATGGGACTTGTTGCTAAGGTGCTCTAAATGGTTGCTAGGGCGTGGCTTGATAGCTTCACAATGATCCTGAGAGACTGATTGGTCATCTGAGTAAGATGAGCCCTCCCCCTTGTCTCTATGACACTGTGATCCAGAGCTACGTTCATTACAAAATCCCTATGCAATTTACCATAGTAGGAAAAGCATGTGTGTTTCACGGGACATTCCTTCCCCATAGTAAGTCAATGGGACAACTTTGGGACGCTCCTGCCCCCCAGGGGTGCAACTTTTACCCCATTGTGAGGTATGTTCTTACAGAGCCTGTCAGCCTCTTCAAATGTGGCAAATCACACGTTTCTGCAAAATCCTCGCTCAGAGCTATGAGTGCTCAAAGTTCGTCGCAATGTTAAGTCAATGGAACTTTTTGGGGCGCTTTTTCGCCCCTGGGGCGAACACCGCACCCCCGATCGCTTGTAAAAGTCATAGCACACCTCTCCTCAATAAGCCGGTCGATTTGACACCTCATTCATGGGTCTGTGACAAACGGTGCGGGGCGAGTTACGCGCCAAACTTTTGTCCAGAACAATAAGAAGAAGAAGAAGAATAATAATAAGTATGAGCAATAACAATAGTGATGCCTTGCTTTCAGCAAGCACCACTAATAATAAGTATGAGCAATAACAATAGTGATGCTTTCAAAAAAGCACCACTAATAAGTTTAAATAGGATTTCAGTAAGTTGGCTCTCTCAAGCCAACTTAATAAGTTTAAGTACAATATCAGTAAGTTGGCTCTCTCAAGCCAACTTAATAAGTTTAAATAGGATTTCAATATGTTGGCTCTCTCAAGCCAACTTAATAATAATAATAATAATAAGTTTAAATAGGATTTCAATATGTTGGCTCTCTCAAGCCAACTTAATAATAATAATAATAATAAGTTTAAATAGGATTTCAGTAAGTTGGCTTTCTCAAGCCAACTTAATAATAAGTTTAAGTACAATATCAGTAAGTTGGCTCTCTCAAGCCAACTTAATAATAATAATAAGTTTAAATAGGATTTCAGTAAGTTGGCTCTCTCAAGCCAACTTAATAATAAGTTTAAATAGGATTTCAGTAAGTTGGCTCTCTCAAGCCAACTTAATAATAAGTTTAAATAGGATTTCAGTAAGTTGGCTCTCTCAAGCCAACTTAATAAGTTTAAATAGGATTTCAGTAAGTTGGCTCTCTCAAGCCAACTTAATAATAATAATAAGTTTAAATAGGATTTCAATATGTTGGCTCTCTCAAGCCAACTTAATAATAATAAGTTTAAATAGGATTTCAGTAAGTTGGCTCTCTCAAACCAACTTAATGAGCATAACGGCAAACATAAAGAAACATACTGAGGTAAAAATGAGGATGGTTCTGTTTTATTTCATTTAATGTAAGTGGCGATTGATAGCCTATAGTTGATAATAATATAGGCCTACCTAATGTAGCCTATACGGTAACAATGTTGCGCTGTTGAGGCTCGCGCAGTTATTTATAACATAGTTAAGAAACAATAAATAGCTAGGCTACACACGACCAGAGAGCTGTTTTCCTGAATGCCATCAAGATTGAAACCGAGACTGATTTCATTACAGTTCAATAAACAAATAGTTAAAATTAAGTCACTTACATTTTAGACGCAATGACTGTTTTTGTTCTGATTCAGCAGCGAAAATAGTTCCAAACAAAGATTGCGCATCTCACAGCAACACTTGTTGCAGCAGCATTACTGAATGATTCAGCGTTTTGAACGAATCGGTTGAGTCAAAGAATCAATTACCCATTCATAAACTGCCTCATTCTGAATAAATCAGCCGTTTGAACGAATCGTTTGAATGAATGACTCAATGACTCGCTCATTAAGACGGTCGCCTGCCGCCTCCTACTGGCGGTTTAGTTTCATAAAGTATCATTCTTTTCAACATTCCTTATTTGTATATTCAAAAATATTTAAAATAATCCAATTTAATACAGTTATAATTTTTCAATGTAAATTGTTTAATTTGATTAACAGCCTAGTGTCTTATTATTTTAATTGAATATATTGATCAAATTTAAGAATTTGAAATGAAAGATGAAGCATACATTTAATAAAATTAGGGGAAAAATGCCTTTTTATAAAAGTTACAAAAAATAGTGCTTTCAAACAGTGATGTAATGAAATATTGACAATTTAAGTTTGAAGGGAGTAAAGCCTCTGTTTAGGCTATTAAGTAAATGTAATTTTGCCAAAAGAAGAACTTTTATTTTAAATAAATGTTCCTTTTAAATCAGGCTAATTCAGTGTGATATTTTACCATATTATCATGCCTAACACTGATCATTTAAATAATTGTAATGTGATGATCAGATGCAGATATCTAAATCAAAGAATTTGGGTGGTTTGCGGGTGGACTATCTATTTTTATTAGTGGATTTGGATGACTCAAAGTGCACCAGATTAATGAATTTATCTTTAAAAATGTACAAAATTTTCTTACGGGGGGCATGCCCCCGGACCCCCCTACAAGTACCAAGCACCACCCACAAAAATAATGTGGGAAACACATTAGGCCATATGATGATCTACAAAAAAATACACATTTAATTATCTTATTATTAAAATACATTATTAGGATTTTACCACCTACGCCTCATTTTGAGCCAGGAAAAACCCTGAGTAACATAACATGACAGGAGCTATTTTGCTGAATATTCTCACGATTGCAAATGTTACATTGATTTTAGTTCAATAAACAAGTAATGATTATTAAATTATTTCAATTACTTAGCTTAAATATTACATATACGCATGTAATATATTGTGTATTTCCATCACAGGTTTGGTCTTAAATTTTATTTAAAGTGGCATTAAAAAGGTCTTAAAAAGTCTTAAATTTAACTTGTTTATATCTGTAGACACCCTGTAAAAGCAATAGTTTAACCATTTTGAAAGATGCTCTCAATTTCCTTCATTGTAAGTAGGGATTCTCCAATCAGGATTTTTGCAGTCGATCCTGATCATTCAGGCTTTACATAAAATGTAAGCTCTCTGTTGACTCCTTACATCCTGAAAGGCATTTTCTAAGTCCCATACTTTTTCATGCTTGACATGATGATTATTAGAAAGTATACATGACATGTCATGAAATCAAGTTTGAGCTTATTCACAATCATGTCAACTGCATCTGATCCAAATTCTGTGTTGTAATCTCAAAGCAATAAAAAGTTATGGCATTTAGACCCATGGTAGCCTTTTATCAAAAGTCTAAAAACCTCTCCATACAACTGATCTGAGTGTTTTACTGAACATAAGAACTACTTACATGTGTAAATGCCACAAAGCATAAAAATATTTACAATAACATAGAAAAAGTAACAAGCAATAAGATCCCGAATGATGAGTGATGATCTTCCAGCGCTGTTTCTATGGCACACAGTAAATCTCCTGTCAATCTGAGCGATCAAAAAAATCAAAGTGCGCTCCACATCATCCCTACCCACCATACCCAAGATCCAGTTTCCATTTTTTTAACTTTCAAATGACATTGGAAAAACTGTGTCATTATCGCGACACGATCAGATCCTGGAAGTCCTATAGCTGTAGCCAAGCAGCATGTCATGTATCTCCATAAGAATTTTATTAAAGCTGCAGTCGGCAAGTCTGGCAGATTGAGGGGACTTAGGCAAAACTCTCATGCCCCTCCCCCACAACCACCGAGCATTTATTTTTATTTTTGTAAAACAAATAACAGGCTCTAGGTGGAGGTAGGATCGCAGGTTTTTTTCTAAAACCGACTGATTTATGTTGTTTTGTCGGAGCATAGTGTTGGTTTCAGTGAATATGATCAAAAAAATCTTGCCGAGTGCAGCGTTAAGAGCTACGCATCATGTTATGTTGTGTGGGCTCATTTGAATCGAGACAGCCTGTTCTCAATAAAGATGTGGGATTTACTATGTTTTACTGATGTTTTGCAAAGTTGCAAAACAAAACGTGGCACAAAAGCCTCATCTGTATACTGTTTACATGTTTACAACATTACTGTTTACCCTTTTTATGGCATCATGTCAATAAATTGCGATCGGTTAGTCAAATCGGCCAAATTTAGTGACTACCGATTGAGTCATAGAATGTGATTAT
Source organism: Scardinius erythrophthalmus (assembly GCF_964197995.2). NCBI lineage: Eukaryota > Metazoa > Chordata > Actinopteri > Cypriniformes > Leuciscidae > Scardinius > Scardinius erythrophthalmus. The sequence goes on along the minus strand of NC_138225.1, from coordinate 21,993,014 downwards.
CAGCCGATACCGATCTGCAGCTGATCGATCAATGCATCCCTAATTATAAGAAACAAAATGCCCTTACCTGAGAGTGCAGCAGCCCAACACGCTCACTGGTGTCCACCAGCTCTTGTTCAGCCACTTTGCGGCCTCTCTCTGTCTGCTCCAGAGCAGCTCTCAGCTCCTCAATCTCAGACTGCATCAGAGTGTTTCTGCGCTCCACCATGGCCACCTGCTCCTTCATGTCTTCCTGTCCTCTCTGGGCATCATCAAGGTGCAGTTGGGCATCCTGAACATAACAATAGCTTTAGAATAAGCTTTCAATGTGCTTTCTGGTGACCTTAACCTAACAAAAGTTAGATTATACAAACATATTACTACATCCCAAAGTCGAACAGAAGTCAAATACCTTGAGTTGTCCCTGAACGTTCCTGAGCTGTTTCTGGGCCTCAGCAGCCTGGCGATTGGCGTGACTCAGCTGAATCTCCATCTCATTAAGGTCTCCCTCCATCTTCTTCTTGATTCTCAGGGCATCATTCCTGCTCCTGACTTCAGAGTCCAGAGTGCCCTGCATGGATTCAATGACTCTCTGACTGTTCCTCTTGATCTGCTCCATCTCCTCATCCTTCTCTGCAAGCTTCCTGTCAATCTCACTTTTGACCTGATTTAGTTCAAGCTGGACTCGAAGAATCTTGGACTCCTCATGCTCCAGGGTGCCCTATGAAATATAAAAACAACATGTAATTTCAGAATTAAAATAATATTTAACACAACAGTAAAATGGTTTGAGCAAGAATGACATATTAATCTCCAGATACTCACTTCGGCCTCTTCCAGGGCGGTCTGAATCTCTGACTTCTCAGTCTCCACTGTCTTCTTGGCCTTTTCCAGTTCATGGATGCTCTTACCAGTCTCACCTAACTGCTCTGTCAGATCTGAAATCTCCTCTACAAGTTATAAAGAAAATATTATCAACAAAAATATATTGTGAATCACTACAGATTTAACACCGTAAGACATTGAATCTTACGCTGCAGATTCTTGTTCTCTCTCTTGAGGGTCTCCAGCTGATCCAGACTCTCCTCATAGGAGTTCTTCATCTTGAACAGTTCAGTGCTGAGTGAACGAGCCTCTTTCTGGGCACCTTCCAGCTCTGCCTGACCTTCCTCATATTTCTGCTTCCATTCTGCCAGGACCTTTGGTCCAGATATTTCAGGGTCAGGTTTCATATGTAACATGTTGAACAAAGCCCATTCTGGCCATGCTTTTCAAAGAGAAATTGATTGTACCTTGTCAAAGTTTCTCTGCTTCTTGTCAAGGTTAGCAGCCAAACCATTGGCTCTCTCCACATCAATCATGAGGTCCTCCACCTCACCCTGGAGTCTCTGTTTGGTCTTCTCCAGAGATGCACATTTAGAGTTTACTGCCTCAACTTGTTCCTCTGCCTCTTGTAGACGCTGAGCCAGCTTCTTTCTGTTATATTTTTTGTAACATTTAGTCAGAAGATGCATGCAATTGCACAAATTATTAACACATATCACTTCTTTTGATGTTCATACTTGGACTCTTCAAGCTCCTCAGTGCGCTGGATGGCATCAGTTTCATATTTGGTTCTCCACTGAGCAACCTCACTGTTGGCCTTAGACATTCCCCGCTGCAGCTCAGCCTTTGCCTCCTGCTCTTCCTCAAACTGCTCACGGAGCAGGTCGCAGTCATGGCGGGCTGATTGCACAGCATGAGCCAGTGCGTTCTTAGCCTAAAGGACAAAGTCACATAATATTTACATTCATTTAGCAGACACTTATATCCAAAGTGACTTACAAATGAGCAATACAAAATGTGATATTAGCTTTATTGTATTACATTAGCTCTGTTGTATAGTGTTGTATTAAGTTTTTTGCATTATTAAGTGTGCTTGCTGAAAGCAGCACACTTATTGTTCTTCTTAAGTTTTCTTATTAAGTGTGCTTGCCGAAAGCAGCACACTTATTGTTCTTAAGTTTTCTTCTTCTTCTTCTTCTTATTATTATTATTCCCGGGAGAAAAAATTTGGCCAGCTCCAGCGCCTACGCCCTTTGAGACAGAGACACCGTTCCAACTTTAAAACGTCCGGTCAGTACCGGTGTAAGTTGCTCGCGAAGATGACATCACGAGTCCATGTCGTTTGGCCGCAATATTGGATTGAACAGAAAGCGAAACTAAAGTTTCACAGGTCACAAATTTGGTCCGAACTTCACGAAACTGGACGTACATGATCCTTGGACCAAGCCTCACAAAAGTTACTAGAAGCGTTTTTGGAAGCGTTTGCCCGTCACAGCCAAACGAAATCAGCGGCGTAGTCGCCAAACAGGAAGTCGTCCATATCTCAGGAACTCTGAGTTCCTGAGATATGGTTGCACGATTTGCAACCGTGAACTGCGCTCTCCATGATGACAAGAGCTGTGTCTGAAATCGCTCCCTATCCACTATATAGTGCACTATTTAGGGTGTCGGCCATTTTATAGTGGTGTCCGAATTCTGAGTGAATGACATCATTCCCTACATTCTTCACTACTTTTACCCACAATCCTCTCTGAATTCGAGTGTACATAGGATGTAGTACACTTGCTGAGACACTATTTCCCACAATCCAACACAATAAGGCAAAAGAGCGCGAATGAAAAATAAACAAAAATGTCACCATGGCAACGGTGCACGCGAGTTAGAAAACAATCATTTATAAGACCAGACGCCTGGTTATTTATTTATATATACCGTTATATCTATATTTGAATAAACAAATGTGTTGTGTAGTGTTTTGTTCTCTTTTATTTTCACATATAAATGTAAAAAGTAAATAAATATGACAAGCAAGTGTTTTTATTATCTTTTTTTTTTAATCAAATAACGCAATAAACGTGAAAAATACATACATACAATTGTTACATACAATTCATACAGCCAAAAAAAGGAAATATTAAAGATGGGTAGGTAATGTTTATGACAAATTGTCTGAGCTCTCTGGCGCGTGATAATTATGTCAGCGTCCGAATTCTTTGCTGATGTAGTGCACTCAACTGCCATTCACTATACGGGATTAGCGAACGAGTGAGCGGTTTCAGACACAGCTAAGGAAGTATCAGCAAAAGATTAATAGATTTCTAGCCCTTGCATTAGCTTTACTACTAGATATATTTATGGACATGGAAAATAATAAGGCGCCCTGTACAGCTATGATCAGCTGTTGGGCCGAGCATTCAATGTTGTTATGCTGCAAGCTGATGGTTCGTTGCTGCCGCGCTCTATCACGCGCACACCATAAAGAGCAAATTGTTTTTTAATGTTTCAATTTCTTGATTAAAATGACATAATTTGGAAGCGGATAATATCTTCACAAACAGCTCATTATGACTCAATGTTAGAATGCTGCACCTACACTTGACAGTGTGAATAAGATCAGCGCAACGCAGACCACTGCATTGACAGGGTAAAACATATGATCTGTCTACGGCCAGGGCTCAGCGGAAGACAGAAAATGCCGGTCCAGCGCTGATTGAGGAATTAACAGTAACATTGACAGTTTTACATCTTTTTTCTCGCATTCTCGCATTTTTTCTCGCATTTCGCATCTATCCACTACCTGCTAACGTTAGTGCACTGCACCCGAGCAAGCACACTTTGCAGTTCCTCCGGAAATGCATTTTTCTAGTATTAGCTTTGTTGTGTAGTAAGTGGAAATTATGTATTTGTTTTCATTATGCTATATTACCTTAACCTCCTCTTCAATATGCCTCTTAAGCTCCTCGATTTGCTGAGTGAAAGCTTGTTTGCCTCTGGTGAGCTGAGAAACCAGAGCCTCCTTCTCCTCCAGCTGACGGCCAAACTCACCTGTATAGATTTAAATTCACTGTGTCAGATTGTGCTGTCTCTATCAGTTCAAAACAAACTCTGTGAAAGCAAAATGTAAATAAGTGTGTTTTCTTCTGATAATCTTTATACACCACACTCAGTTACTGTTGGAATACTATTAATTTATTCATGATTGTCATTACTTACCATTTTCAGTTTGAAGTCTTGCTCTTTGAGCACTGAGGTCATTTAACTGGCGAATGTTCTCATCATTCTTTGATTTTATTTCACTAAGTTGGTCCTCAAGTGTGCGGCACATCTTCTCAAGATTAGCCTGCAAATACAAAAGTCATTAGATAATTGAAAAACTTCAACATGTTATATATTCTTTAAACATAAAATTTCCTACTTTTCCTTTGGCAACAGCTTCCATGTTGCTGGAAAGATCGTCAATCTCCATTTTGAATTCGCTCTTCTCTTTCTCAAGCTTCTGCTTGACACGCTGCAGGTTGTCGATTTGCTCTCCCAGCTCGGCCACACTGTCTGCCTGCTTCTTGCGGAGGGCAGCAGCAGTAGCTTCATGCTGGAGGGTGGACTCTTCAAGATCACGACGCAGCTTCTGGAATTCAGCTTCACGCTTCTTATTCATCTCGATCTGAGCAGCAGTGGCTCCTCCAGCCTCCTCAAGCCTCTCACTGATCTCCTCAAGTTCCCTGGAGAGATCAGCTCTCTGCTTCTCAACCTTGGCACGAGCAGCGCGCTCAGCTTCGATCTCTTCCTCAAGTTCCTCAATGCGGGCCTATGGTGGAAAGTAGTTAATTTGATTTTTATTGTTCAGCATTTAATTATATTGATTGTAATGTTGAAAAAATCTCAAAATACCTGAAGCTCCTTGATCTTCTTTTGGAGTTGAGCACCCAGAGATTGTTCATCTTCTATCTTGCTAAGCAGCTGGCTTGTTTCAAAGTCTTTCCTGTGGGTGTTCAACAATAAGTGGTTTGCAAAAACAAAAACAAAACTTAACAATAATGTTTTCAAAGATTTTATGCTTTAATTACTTTTTTATTTTCTCCTCTGATTGCTGCTTGTCATTCTCCAGGTCCATGATGGACTCTTGGGCTAATTTCAGGTCTCCTTCAAGCTTTCTCTTGGCTCTCTCCAGGTCCATGCGGAGCTTCTTCTCTTGTTCAAGGGAACCCTCAAGCTACAGGACAATGATAAATAAAATATGTTCACAGCTAAAAAACCCAAAGCTAATTTGATGAATTAATAACATGTTTACATTATCAACTCACATCATCAACTTGCTGCTCAAGCTTTGTCTTGGATTTGGTCAGGGTGTTGACTTTGTCCTCCTCGGCCTGAAGACCATCCAGTGTCTGCTGATGTGACTCTTGGAGGGCTTTCTTCTCCTTCGTAAGCTTGGCAATGCTCTCATCCTGAGCTGCCATTTCCTCTGTCAAGTTCTTCACCTGTGTGATTTTTGTTCCAAATAAGCTTATATTTTACACTTCATTTTCTATATTAACACACAAAACAGAGATTAAATCTAATCTTAAACCAACTCAATCGCCAACCTTATTCTCAGTGGCATGTTTCTCCTTCTCCACTTTAGCCAAGGTGAGCTCCAGGTCATCAATGTCTTTCTTCAGCTCAGAGCACTCATCCTCCAGTTTCCTCTTCTTGGCTGTCAGTTCAGCATTGATTTCTTCCTCATCTTCCAGTCTCTCAGTTGTCTCTTTGAGTTTAGCTTCAAGCTGGATTTTACTTTTGATCAGACCCTCACACCTCTCCTCAGCATCTGAGAGATTCTCAGCTTCCTGTTAAGAAAATAGGTTGACATATCATTGGAAACCACATTGCTCATTTTAACCTGTCAGACTGCAACTCATACTGTGTGTGAAGAAAATTTAGTGTTAAATTTAGTGTTAAATTTAGGGCAAGTTAACGCGACAATAATGCTTTAACAGTTAACAAAACTGTAACAAAACAGTTAACGCCTTAACAAAAAAAAAAAAGTGACGTTAATGTAGGCTTCATTTGACGCTAATATCATAGTGTACCAAATGAGAAGGTTCCCTGTATTGTTTGCAGCATTATTTGGGAGAGATTTTTTTTCCTTAAAGGGGCATTCCACCCATTTGAACATTGTTTTTTATTTAAAGTGGGTCATATATGTAGTCGAAATGTAAAATAAATTTTGAATTTGGTGCCTTCGTGACCGAGGAAAGACAAAAAATAACTTGACGCATTTGTATGAAAGACAAAAACTCCCACAATGCACCACATTGCACAGCTCCGCAAGCCACTCCCACTTATCCAGAAAGCGCATATCTGCCTATAAGAGAAATCACTCTTCCATCTACAAAGCTAGCTACCACCAGAGCTTGAAATTCATTTCACATTCACACAAAATGTCTAGTTAATTAGCGAACTCATTAGTGCATTACTCCTCGTTTGTATTTCTTTCGAAAAGGTGAATTATTGCATGGTACCTGGATGTTCAGTCAGAACATATGCGGTGCGAAACTAGGATAGTTCACAACACAAACGCCCGTGTCCTTGTCTGATTCAGAGATTTTGTCCAGGAGAAATTGTCATCGTTGAAATTCTTTGCCGCAGACGGACTCTATCTCTGTGTTCGCAGTTGCATCCTACAGTCTATGAGTTGCATAGTGAGATCACCGGCGCCACCAGTCCGCCCTAACTCGAGCCAGTCCGGGCTCCTCGTCCGCGGCAGGCAGGTCTTCTGCCTCAGCTGCTCTTCGCTATAATGCGGCTTGTAAAGGTAGCCACAAACACCTGATTCAAGCATCAGACTTCCGAAATCATCTTCTTCTATATCATATTGGGTACTCTCCTCCGCTATTGTCATAACTTTACATCTGTCTCCACAGCGCCTGTTAGCTTAGCTTCAAACAAGATGGAGGATATTGCTTTCAGTTTCAGAGAGTAAAGTCCCACCCACTGATCTGTAATAGGTCTGTAGCGTGAGCGGTTCCCGCCCCCTGGGAAAGATGAGGAACTAGTGCTTGTAGTCTCAACAGAAATCCCCCCCTCTTACACTTCCTCCTACAATGACGCAAAATTAAGATTTTTGCGTCATTGTAGGAGGAAGTGTAAGAGGTAAATAACGGATTTCTCCCGTCTCAGGGGAAAATGAGAGAGTGTTGCACGACCATTCAATAGTATGACTGGGTTTCTAACAAAGCAAAGCTTAATGCAAATGGGTGGAGTGTCCCTTTAAGAAAAATCAAATTGGTATCAGTATTGGTATGGGCCGATATAATTCTGAATAATCAGCTATCGGTATCAGCAGAGAAATTTAGTATCGGTGCATCTCAAAAAATACTCACAGATGCTACTTGTAGCTGTAGATCATTTTTCTCTTGCAGCAGTGCTACCATCTTCTCTTCAAGTTCCTTCTTTTTGGCTTCAGCCTTGGCAAGATCTTCTTTGCATTTTACAAAGTCCTCTTTCATGGTTGCCAGCTCTTTCTCAGTTTCGGCACTCTTCAGCAGAGGCTTAATCTTGTAGTAAACCTTCATCCATGGCCAGTGTTTGACATTCATGAATGAACGAATGTTGTATTGGATGGTGTAAATGGACTCCCTGTGAAAAATTCAGCATTAAATGCCATAATCATTATAATTATTTAAATTATAATTTGTTTGCACAGTTATTATTGATGTCATCTTTACTAATGACAATACTCACCTCCTTTCCATCATCTTCACAAATTCCCTCCTCATCAGGTAACCACGGCAGAGAGCCTGAGTCATTGTGACCAGAGCAGCCAATTTCTCATCACGCATCTCCTCAAGAGTACCCAGAAGACCAGCTTTGAAGAACACCTGAATTTATGTAAAACAGTAAATCAAAAAATATTGATTTAACCTGTATAAGTTAAATGACCATTATCACCGAATGTTTGAAATTTGTAAAGCTAAATATGAACCTTTGTGGTTCCAAATCTGTACTCGTCATGATTAACGTCGATGGATCCCAGGAGTTTCTCACTGGCCTTCTTGTTATCCATAAACTGTCCCTCTGGGATAACACTGGCATTCAGCACCTTGTATCTATGGAAGATGGGAAGATTTATCAAAATGATTTATATCTTCTAATAAAGAGTCTCCAACAGGAAATTGTATTTTCATGTGGTGTCATTTATACCTCTGTTTGAAGTCACCATAGAGGATTCTGCTGGGAAAACCCTTTCTGCAGATTCTGATACCCTCCAGAACACCGTTACACCTCAGCTGGTGGATAACCAGGAAGTTCTCCATGAGACCTATAACGAAGTTTACACCATTAACTTGGTAAATTAACTTCATCATATAAATTGAATGCCAGAATATCTGTAAACTTTTTAATACTTTACCTGGAGTCTTGGACTCATTGGGAATCAGGCAACGCACAAAGTGAGGGTGAGTGCTCCTCAAGTTTGTCATGAGTTTGCCCAAGTTCTCCTGTGGAGAATAGAAAAAGTTTGGCATGCTTTGTATTTCTTTATTTTCTTTTTTTCTTCAAATACAGAAATATTGCTGTGATGTCATCTCTATACATACCCTGAACTGGGAGGAAACAGTCTGCATGGAGCCACCCTTCTTCTTGCCTCCTTTTTTACCAGTCTCTATTGAGATAAAGATACAAAAGAACATGTATAAATGCAAGAACAAGAAAGAAAGTGCAAAGCTAAATAAAAGTTTGGTTAAATAGATTTTTTCTTTACCCTCAACAACAGGTGGGTAGAGAGTAGCCAGCAGTTTGACAGAAGACTTCTGGTACAGCTGCACAGCAGACTCATTTAGTGGATCCTTGTTCTTGTCCAGCCAGCCAGTAATGTTGTAGTCCACAGTTCCAGCGTAGTGAACCAGGGAGAAGTGGGCTTCAGCCTTGCCTTTGGCAGGCTTTGGTTTCTGGAAAGCATTGTTCTTGCCAAGATGCTGATCATATAACTTGTTCTTGAAGGAAGTGTCTGAAGCCTTGGGGAACATGCACTCCTCTTCAAGAATGGAGAAGATACCCATGGGCTGTTTATTAAAGAATGTTGTTTAAGTATTACAATTTTAAGATTTCAAGCATAGAAATTGGAAATGAAAAGGTTCATAAACCAGTAAAAACCTTCTCAATGAGCTCAATGCAAGCAGCCAAGTCCATGCCGAAGTCAATAAACTCCCAAACAATGCCCTCCTTCTTGTACTCCTCTTGCTCCAGCACAAACATATGGTGGTTGAAGAACTGTTGCAGTTTCTCATTGGTGAAGTTGATACAAAGCTGCTCCATGCTGTTGTACTGGAGGAAGAAACAGAACCATTTACTGACTTCTGAATATCACTCAATGTGCCATTAAAAAATAGATAAAAGAATCATTCTTACATCAAAGATCTCAAAGCCAGCAATATCCAGCACACCAATGAAGAAGTTCCTTTGTTGTTTTGTGTCCAACATCTGGTTGATACGAATGACCATCCACAAGAACATCCTCTCATAGATAGATTTGGCCAAGGCGCTAACAGAGTTGTACACCTGTAAGTAGAATAGAGTGGATGTTTTATTCTGCTTCTGTAATAATTAGCCAGAATTTGAGGTTAAACACACGGCATGCTGGAAATGTTACTATACCTGTGGCACGGTCTGGCCTTTGGTCACAAACTCATTTCCGACCTTGACTCTGGGGTAGCACAAAGCCTTCAGCATATCAGCAGAGTTCAAACCCAGAAGATAGGCAACTTTGTCAGCCTCTGCAATTAAAAAAGTTGCACAAAAATCCATCCCTTTTCTTGCCTTGAAAACTAAATGAAAACCACCCTTTTCTTTGTGAAAATAGAAATAAGTATTTCTCCATTCAAAGCACTGCATGTTATGACACATATTAGTACAATGTAGTCTCACCCTCTGTGCCATCAGGCTCAGCCTGCTCCTCACGCTGCTTCTGCTTGAACTTCATGTTGCCATGATGCAGCACAGCTCCAGTGAACTTGTAGATCCCCATTTTCTCCTCATTACTAAAGCCCAGAATGTCAATAGCAGTCTGAAAATTACAGAGAAGAATGCGCTCTAGGATCTTTTCTGCCATATATAAACATACAGTATGTCAGTATTCAAATAGCAATGACTCACATCAGTAGCAACCAGCTCCTCTTTATCATCAATGCTGGCCACTGTGATCTGACCCTGACTGCACATAGGGTAGTCATAGGGGTTGGTGGTGATTAGCGTCATTTCTGTAAAATACACAGTTTTTTTTAAACAGTCTTACAATATTATCTGCCATTTAACACTGAATGAAATGTGTGCACCTACCAAGCAGCTCAGGCTTATGGTTGGTCATCATCTGGTAGAAGATGTGGTAGCCTCTCTCATCTGGAAGCTGGAATGTCACTCTAGACTTCTCCAGCAGATCTGTTGAGACAATGTACTTGAGTCACAATCATCTGAAGAGTGACAGATAAAGACAAATGTTCAGGATGGATCAATTTAATGGTAACACTTTACGGTAAGGGTACATGAATTATCATGAATTCATGTATAAATTCATGCATGAAATATGCATTCATTCATGCATTAATATCTCATGAATCATCAGGAACTAACACGAATCATCAGGAACTAACACGAGTTCAACGTTTTTCATTCATGACTTCATGGATGAACAACACCTTAATTAAAACATTAACTAAGATGAGTACATCATCATGAATTATGATTTATTACGCATGATCATGTTTTCTTTGTTCACACAAAAAATTGGTCTTTACCACCCATTGTGGATAAAGCTATGGTTATGGTACATGAATCATCATGAATTCATGCATAACAAAGTATTAATTCATGCATGCAAGACTACTCTTCGAATTATTAAAGGAATGTACAAAAATCCACATTATCTAATGCATGCATACAGGCTAGAACAGTATATCAATTAATGTGAGAACTTTTTTTCTGAATTATGATCCGAGTTATCCAGCATGTTCATGTCTTCTTCATAGCCAGCAGGTAAATGGACAGACCCCAAAATTGGCCAATCACAGCACATAACATACGAATTCTGTTGGCGTTCAAATACTAGTCATCATTAACTAAGCATTATTTATCAATGATTTCATCATGTGTGTGGCCCCTCAACTAAAGTGGTGACTTGGTGCTTTGAAACACTGATGAACAATGTGTTTTCATTATGATCTGAGTTATCCATCATGTTCATGTCTTCTTCATAGCCTGCAGGTAAATGGACAGACCACAAAATTGGCCAATCACAGCACATAACATACGAATTCTGTTGGCATTCAAATACAGTAGTCATCATTAACTAAGCATTATTTATCAATGATTTCATCATGTGTGTGGCCCCTCAACTAAAGTGGTGGCTTGGTGCTTTGAAACACTGATGAACAATGTGTTTTCATTATGATCTGAGTTATCCATCATGTTCATGTCTTCTTCATAGCCTGCAGGTAAATGGACAGACCACAAAATTGGCCAATCACAGCACATAACATACGAATTCCGTTGGCATTCAAATACAGTAGTCATCATTAACTAAGCATTATTTATCAATGACTTCATCATGTGTGTGGCCCCTCAACTAAAGTGGTGGCTTGGTGCTTTGAAACACTGATGAACAATGTGGCATAACTGTGAAATGACATGAATATGAGCATGAAAGTTCAAGCCTTTGCAAACAATGTACTGTGGACAAATGGACTTTGATCTTAACTTGCAACGTGATCTCATGAGAATACGTGTGTATTTTTACGTAAAGTGTAGTTCTACCATACATACATTTATTTATGTTTTATACACACAGAAACGTATAATACTGACAGTGGACAGCACAAAAACGTAATTTATTTACTTCTAAACAACTTATACAAACAACGACGTACAAATTTGGGCGTATTCCTATTTAACTTATGCATATTAAAATCGTGGCATTAATGTTTTGACACATAATACATCTACGTTTTAATACACTAAAACACAACATAAATTCACAAAAGAAATCAATTTTATTATCTTAATGTGATCCAAATCTTTAGAATCCATACGTTGTTTGCAAGAAACAGATCCAAATGCAGCCCTTTATCCAGTGATCTTCATCTCCATTTCTCGGCAGAGACCGTCAACGTCATATCCCGCGCATCCCGCGCTCGTGGTGAATTCAAATTCAAAAATTGCGCCCGAAGCGTTATGACATGTTTTACGGCAGTGACATCAAACGCTCATTGGCTCTCGCATGCTTCGTCACAGATTGCGACATGCCGTGTTTAAGTTTTGTACTACATTTGAAATGGAGAAGCGCGCGCGCCCTCACAGAGCGAACAGCGAACCGAAACCGAATCAACATTTTCATGGATTAATAACTTAAATTCTGCTCTGTAACGTTACCTCATACATAACTATTATATAACGTTACTACCAGAGAGGACTGCGACACATCGTCATCATGTGAACGACTTTTGGTACCGGTTTTGACATTTTCTCAATAAATAAATGATTGTGATTGTCTGTCTGTTGTTTTAATTTATAATTGTAGTTACGTAGTTTTAAGAAATGGTTAGGTTTAGGGGTAGGATTAGTTGCTCAAACTATCTTTTAATGCTACATTGTTAATAAAGCTGCCATTTCCCTACACATATCTGTCCATTACGTTTTATCCTTTTAATATTATCTATAAAATGGCTATGTTTAGGTGTGGAGTTAGGGTTAAGGGATCTTACATTTATAATCTATTAAATGGTAAAAGGGAAATTATATCTTTATAATATGAAATATTCGTAAATAGTTTAACGTACGTTTTTTAGCTGTAAAATCGTAATAGTGTTATAACTTTACTGCTTTATTCTGAAACCAAACTGTATAAACCAGTTAAATCAACAGCTGGAAAGAGCAGAGAAGGAATTCAGTACATACACCATGAACTTTATTTTAAGTGCCTGTATGCTGTATATCTGAAAACTCTTTACAAAACCATAAAGCTGTTTTACAATTTCATGATATGGAGGAGTCACATCAGCAGCTTTATACATTAAAAGGTGACTCTTTACCCCAAAAGAGATCAAGCTGTTTGTAAAACATTTTTTTTTAAACAGCTTTATGGTTTTTAACTGGTTTATACCGTTTAAGAATAAAGCAGTACAGTTAAGATCAAAGTCCATTTGTGTCCACAGTACATTGTTTGCAAAGACTTGAACTTTCATGCTCATATTCATGTCATTTCACAGTTATGCCACATTGTTCATCAGTGTTTCAAAGCACCAAGTCACCACTTTAGTTGAGGGGCCACACACATGATGAAGTCATAGATAAATAATGCTTAGTTAATGATGACTACTGTATTTGAATGCCAACAGAATTCGTATGTTATGTGCTGTGATTGGCCAATTTGGGGGTCTGTCCATTTACCTGCAGGCTATGAAGAAGACATGAACATGATGGATAACTCAGATCATAATGAAAACACATTGTTCATCAGTGTTTCAAAGCACCAAGTCACCACTTTAGTTGAGGGGCCACACACATGATGAAATCATTGATAAATAATGCTTAGTTAATGATGACTAGTATTTGAACGCCAACAGAATTCGTATGTTATGTGCTGTGATTGGCCAATTTTGGGGTCTGTCCATTTACCTGCTGGCTATGAAGAAGACATGAACATGCTGGATAACTCAGATCATAATTCAGAAAAAAAGTTCTCACATTAATTGATATACTGTTCTAGCCTGTATGCATGCATTAGATAATGTGGATTTTTGTACATTCCTTTAATAATTCGAAGAGTAGTCTTGCATGCATGAATTAATACTTTGTTATGCATGAATTCATGATGATTCATGTACCATAACCATAGCTTTATCCACAATGGGTGGTAAAGACCAATTTTTTGTGTGAACAAAGAAAACATGATCATGCGTAATAAATCATAATTCATGATGATGTACTCATCTTGGTTAATGTTTTAATTAAGGTGTTGTTCATCCATGAAGTCATGAATGAAAAACGTTGAACTCGTGTTAGTTCCTGATGATTCATGAGATATTAATGCATGAATGAATGCATATTTCATGCATGAATTTATACATGAATTCATGATAATTCATGTACCCTTACCGTAAAGTGTTACCAATTAAATCGTGTCCACCTACATGTCTCAATGTCAGCACTAGCCAGTTTTCCAGTGGTGCCGAAGTGAATTCTGATAAATTTACCCTGTTTGAAACAAAATAGCACAATAAATAAATAATCTCTTTATATAAAACTCTGTGTAGAAAAATCCAACACAATTGACTAACTATATTGTAAATAAAAAGTGGTTCACTTACAAAACGAGAGGAGTTGTCATTTCTCACAGTCTTGGCATTACCATAAGCCTCAAGCAGAGGGTTGGCAGCAATGATCTGGTCCTCAAGAGAGCCCTGTAATGTTTGAAGGGTTTTCAATTATTCATTTTTATAGTCATTTCATGACTAAACACTGTTTATAGGCATTTCACAAATTCACATTTCATGTGAGATGAGTGTAAATCACCATCATTCAAAATAATATGTATGTAGTTTTATATCTCATACCTGCATTTTGCCAGGAGTAGGTTCTTTCTTCTTTTCACTACCTGCCACTGCAACTGTGGCAAAGTACTGGATGACACGTTTGGTGTTCACAGTCTTTCCAGCACCAGATTCTCCACTAGTTTATGAGAGATTATAGAAAACAGAAGTTTAAAAGACATGTAGACTTTTCAAAGTATATTCAGAAGTTCATTCTTAAATTCTGTTTTGTAAATATCTCCATATAGATTTGCCATTTACATTATACTTTCATTTTTGTCATGGTCTGAGATTAAATGAAAATACTTACGTAATCAGGACAGACTGGTTTTCTCTATCTGTTGATTGTAATGTGTAAAATATCCGATAAATATTTATTATATTAACAGCATCATCTAATTCACCTAAATTAATTCTATAGAATTCAATTCCATAATGTCTTACCAGTCAGCATGAACTGATATGCGTTGTCAGAGACAGAGAAGATGTGGGGTGGGGCCTCCATACGCTTTTTGCCTCTGTAGGCAGACACCACTTCTGCATCATACACTGGGAGCCACTTGTAAGGGTTCACAGTTGCGCAGAAGAGTCCAGAGTAGGTCTGAAATGAGCAGAGACGTGGTCAGATTGCAACAACACAGACAAAAATAACTTAAATGCTTTTTTATGTTGTTTCAGAATTTACGTAGATCATCCATGCAGCATAACGCTCTTTGAGGTTATACAGCACAGAGGCTTCATTGAGATGGGTCATCATGGCCATGTCCTCAATCTTGTCATACTTGGGAGGATTCATTGGGTAGACGTCATCCTCCTTTACTGTTCTCTCCTTTAAATTTGATAAATTAGAAATTAGATATAAAAGAAAACAATGTAGTAAATAATTTAATGAGCATCTACATTAAGTGGAAATTAAAACTCACCTCCTTAGTGTCAAGCAAAATAACTGTGGCTTTGCCGCCGTCTTTGCTCTTGATTGTTCCCTTGAGGTACAATTCTTTGTCATCAGCCACATAGCAGGCAGTCTTGGCATCAAATGGTTTGTTCTGAGCCTCAATTCTCTCCTTCTCAGGTTTACGAAGGTAAATGGCAGCCTTGCCATAAACGGCCATCTCCGCGTCTGTACTCATGGTGGCGACTTACTAAAATTTGGATAAGAAACATTGATATGCTTTTTGAATCAACAAAATCAAACATTCTGTCCACAAACAGTATTCATAGAGGGTCTCATGTAGTTAAGGTCTTTATAGAATATTAAAGTGAAAAAGGCCTATTCAAATGTAAAAAGTGTGAATACAATAGTCCTTAATTTATGGTGTCTCTAATTTAATCTTCTGTCACAATATGCATTTTGTTGATATGTTCTAATACATAAAAAAACTGCATTAACAAATGAAACTAAACTTTTTCAGCACTTGTTTTTTGTTTCAGTTATGTACCACATGTTATATCAGTTATATACCACAGTGTCCATATTTATAAGAAGTGTCAAGAGTCCCACTTAAAATCTGCCAATAGACAAGTATAAAATTCTTAAGTAATTTATCACAAAAAAAAAAAACAGCACATCTACAATAAACTAGAGTCTATATGCATCTGAAAACATGCTAATATTCAACCACGTCTTTTTAATGCAGTAATGCAGTGTGTTGCTACCACCTACCTTCCTCCTTTTGAAGACCAGATGAAATTTTAACACTCTGTAAAGGAATTCAGTTTAAAAAAAACTACATTTAGGCATATATGGTAATAATATCTTTTTAAAGACTTCTTCTGTCTTAGCAATTCACTTAGTATAATCTCATACTAATAACAACATCAAATGCAAAGTATTTCAGCTTCTTACCACAAGCAGGAACTCCTCTAGGCTCCTATGAGACTGGCTGTGCTCTCCTCAAAACTTATATTGAGGTCAATTTGCACACTAAGCAGAGGCTATAAATGGATAAGCTTTAGAGTCCTAATTTATGGTAAGAAGCTACACATATTCTCAGTCATCAACAGATATAACATCATTTTACACATCAGTTATAGGTATCACATACATTTGACAATGCAATAGTTTGAAAATGTGTCCATATTTTGAATAAATTACATGATGTTTATGGTCATAATCATACATCATATATATATGTTTTTAATTTACATATTTTTAAATATCTTTTTACATTTATACTTCATAAATATTTCATTTTTAATTGACTGACAAGAAAAAAAAATCCTTTTACAAAATCTGCATCTAATGATTTTAATTTGTGTGGAATTATTTTCAGTTGCAGATTAAATTGAAATAATAATAAGGCAAACATATAAAAGACATTTGATATCTAATATCTTTCACAAAGACAAGCACGTATAACAGAAATGGCTATATAAGTGATTGACTGCATGGAAGACTGCCATCCAAGCTGTCCAATAAAAAAATACCATGATAGTTCACTCCCAGTGTATGAGTACGAGTGTCTATTTATACCTAATGCTTTTTATGATTGAGATGGGTAGACTGTATTACTCGATGAGGGGAAAGATTCAGTGATTTTTCTAATTGCTTTGTCGTGAACACTGCTAAGTTTCCATTTTTATTTCTGTTTATTGCAGTGTTTCCATATTTTAATGTTAGACATCTTTAAACTTAATTAGAAGTGGTACAACAATTTGGACTTATTCAAAGTTTATACTTTAACATGAATTTTAAGTTAACATGGAACAAATGACAAAGTATTGTTGCAATTAGTCATCACAACAGTAAAGAACATCTAACCTCAAATGCCAAAGATATTGTCATGAATGAATAAAAGGAACGTCTCGGTTACGTATGTAATCCTCGTTCCCTGAGTAGGGAACGGAGACGTTACGTCGTGACGACGAATGGGGTTTCGCTTAGAAAGCCTCTCTTCTTCGAGAAATAAAACAAGCCAATGGCAAAGAAATGCCATGGTTCTGCGGAATTTGCATTGCGTAACTCTGCCTTACCTCGTAGGTATATAAGGAAGTACGCTGGCAACATGCAGATATGTACCAGCGGTACAGCGGAAGTGGCAGGGAGACGTAAACCTTTCGTGGTCACTAAGAGTTACGGCTCGGCTCGGCTCGGCTGTCTTCCAGTGCCCTCCGCAAGTCTGAGATTCCTGTCGAGAGACTAGCACGGATGAAGGACTCCTACTTAACACAGGAATACCAAGGTACACTGGGAAGCATATCTCAGTGGAAATATGCAATCAGTGCCAGCCCGAAAGGGGGGGGGGGGCATCCACAGAATACACATATGACCCGGGAGGGGGCTGCATATGGAGAATCACTGGGGTGTCCAGCCAGAGGTGGAATATTTCAACCCCAGGGGTGGCAAGGTGGCTTGCCAAGGGAAAGACACATGCTCAAGAGAGGCTTACAGTGGAAATACACATGTGGGGGTCGCCCAGAGGGGGAACCATGCACATGGCGGCACCTAGCCAATCGCGAAAGCTGCCAGTGGCATAACTCTGGCGTTGACGTCAACAATGCTGGAGGAACTCAGGGCCTCTCGGGGAGGCACACCTAAGGAGAATAATCACACGTATCCAATTCGTGGAGTGGAATGGTGAGCAAGCGAAGACACTTGAGCGGGTCCTATTACCGGCTGGTTGAAGCGAATTCGTGAGAGGACACTGGCTCCACTCGGAGGTTATAGAACCTGGCGAATGTGTAAGGTGTCGCCCAGCCTGCAGCTTTGTAGATGTCTGTTAGCGAGGCGCCATGCGATAGAGCCCAAAAGGAGGCCACAGTCCGGGTGGAGTGGGCCTTCACCCCAAGGGGGCACGGTCGACCTTGCTGCTGGTATGCCAAAGCAATGGCGTCCACTATCCAGTGAGACAACCTTTGCTTGGAAAGAGCCTTTCCCTTCAGTTTCCCACCATAACAGACAAAGAGCTGGTCTGAGGTCCTGAAACACTGCGTTCTGTCTACGTAAGCACGGAGGGCGCGTACTGGACAGAGCAGTGCCAAGGCTGGGTCTGCCTCCTCCAAGGGCAGTGCTTGCAGGTTCACTACCTGGTCTCGTTTAACCCTCTGGGGTCAGCAAACGCGCTGGCGCAAACGTGCTGGCGCACAATAGTAGCACAATAAACTTAAATTACACCGTCATTTATGATCATATAGAAAAAAGGAATATGAAAAAAGAATCTGTAAGATGTCTACTTTTTTATGTGTTCACTTACAGTCAAAACAAAACATTGTGCTTTTGTAAAATAAAGAAAATAAACAGGGTATGCTTTCTGCCTCTCCGTCTCGGTGAACTTTTTTTTCTTGAGCATGTCTATAAACTGAAACAAAACTCAGCGAATACTTGTCACACATTTATGAGCCATATATCTTTATAAACGTTTAAGTGTGTACTTTTAAATGATCGGATTCAAAATGAAAACAAATATTCTCTGTTTAAGTAATCTGTATAAAAAAAAGATGTCCAGTTTCTCAAACTCTTGTTTATTAGTTTTAATGTTACCACGCCCACGCCCACGCGCACAAAAGAGATTGACATGCAAATCTCCACATTAAGGAACGCGAACGCGCTCATTACCTCAAAAACAAAGCACCAAACTTCATCAGTCCTCTGCTTTTCGTCAAGTTTGGAAGACACACTGTGAGCATACATTGGATTTACCTCAGAAGAAGAAGAACGCGATTTGAAGACAAGAAAGATTTTAAGGTAAGAAATGGATTCTGAATTATATTAGTTAGTGTTATTGCTGTATAAACTTCAAATTGCAGTTGAACTGTTGCTAGACTAAAATGTATTAAAATCGACAGAAACATGTAGTCGCTGTCAGGCGGAAACCTCATATGTCCAAATTTTGTCAATTTCATATTTTTTCACAAATCGATGCTATTGGTCAGTCCCCACGTGGAACCATTATCTTTACAAATTGTTAACCAATCTAAAGTGTTGAAAATAGCTTGAGAGCAAATCTCTTAACTCCATTGGACACTTCAACTGTCTGAGAATCCTCGTAACTCCACCTCTTCTTCCCTACGCGGGCGGCAGAAACTTTGCGGCATTTTGTCTCCTCAGCCCTCAAGATTGTACGTCTCCAGAAATCCTCGTCGAGCAACATCCTCTGAGGTAAATGTTTGAGGTAATATATATTAGCAGTTCCGCATCACAATCCATACAGCGGCGCTTCCGTAACATGAATCCATACAGTGACGCTTTGAATGAAATGTACAATGAATCACTTCCAGGTCAAATAAAGTTATATATACCTTTGGAAACTGTGTTTTGTCCTCTTTGATCTTCTTCACGTATTGTCGAAGTCATAAAGACATTTCAACGGTAAGTACAATGACACCCGAGTGGCATTTAAAAATGGCGGTGGGCGGGGATCTCGCGTTGACTCCGGTGAAGGAGGGAAGAGAGTCAGCGAATGAAATGAATGAAGTTTTGGTCATGTGGTCTATAGTATTGAAGTTAAACGTAATGGTTATTGGTGTTGAACATTTTTAACCTAAAATGTGTGTTATAAGGTTAATAAAACCCCATTTTAATCGGCGGTTTAAAAACTATGTTCACGAGGTCTTGGAAAGGTCTTGCCCGGCGCAAATCTAAAATGGGTTGGTCTGCAGTAGCTTCATTATTCATAGGTGTGGTTTGGGCGTAACGTGAAATAAACCAATCAGAGAGTCATCTCACATTCCCTTTAAGAGCAGACGCGCTTTTTCCATGGCGGATTGCTATTGTAACGGCGGATTTGCCAGGCGCGCGCCAGGAGCGGTTCACAGCCAAGGAGAGCAACGCTCTCGTCACGGCCGTAAAAGAGAGAGAAGTTACATTGAAATGGAGAAACCCACCCAAATTAACTTCGGTTAAACAGGCGTATGATAATTTGGGTAAATGTGTAAGCTAGGTGTATGCTTTTATAATAAATTGTCTGTCTGTCTGTCTATCTATCTATCTATCTATCTATTGTAATAATGTATGATTTGCAAAAATTAAAACTGCTGCTTCTGTGTAGATGAGAGAATCAAAGTGCGCGTTGAGCACACGCTACATTGATTATGGCCCTTAAAATTGCATATGAATAACATGCGCAACGCGCCACTGACTTTAAACTATTCTTTCCTGGTTAGTGGCGCAATTGTTTTCTAAACCTGCAAAATAGCATGAAGGAACGTTTGCGCCGGTGCAAAATAGGAATGATACATGCGTCGGTGTACAAAGTCAATTGCGCTGGGTGCAAGATAGGGCCCAAGGTCTTTAAAGTCAACCAAAGAGTCAAATGTGAAGTAAATTGTGTCATAATGAAATCTAACTACTATAAGACACCCTGCACGATGAGGCAGGGTGTCCATAAACAAAGTAAGTAAGGTAGCAGCTAGCAGCTTAAGCAGAAGAAACTGCACTTTGACGGGCACTTTGACGTGCGCTAGAAACAGCTTTTGAACATTTGAATGAACAGCGCTAAACTGTCATGATTCATGAAGCGGAAGCAAATATGCAAGTACTCTTTTATTGAGGGTCAGTAGACACAAGGCAAAATACACGGGTGGGCTGGTGGCGCAGGGACTTGATGGTCAGCGTGATGGTGAAGACAGGTGACGGTGAGTCCAGTGAAGTGAACATCCAACGCGACGAACACCACGAGAACACCGAACAGGAACACGATCAGGAACAGGAACAGGACTGGAATGGCACACGACGACACACACTGAAGACACCAAAACAACGATCTGACAAAGAAAGGAGAGTGCGATGTGTCTATATAGCTGAATGAATTGGCAGCAGCTGGTGAGGGGAATGAGATCAGGTGGAGCGCTGATCAGCTGAAATGAGCAGCCACGCCCACTCACACACACCCACACACACAGAACAACAAATACACGAGACACGAAGAAAACAGTGAATTCATGAACCGTGACAGTACCCCCTCTCCTAGGAACGCCTCCTGGCGTCCCCAGACTCCCTTACCTGTCGATTGTAATCATCGATAAGAGAGTGATCCAGGATGGCTCTAGCAGGAACCCAACTTCTCTCCTCCGGACCGTAACCTTCCCAGTCCACCAAGTACTGGAATCCGCGTCCCCTCCGCCTTGAGTCCAGAATACGATTAACCGAATACGTAGGTTCCCCTTCTACGAGACGCGGCGGGGGAGGAACCGGGACAGGCGGATTAAACTGAGAATGAAACACGGGCTTAATTTTGGAAACATGGAAGACGGACTGAATCCTTCTGTACACTGGAGGGAGTTTGAGGCGGACTGCCACCGGGCTAATGATCTTGGTGACAGTGAATGGGCCAATAAATTTGGGAGCTAGTTTATTAGAGACGGAACGGAGAGGAATGTTCTTAGTAGAAAGCCACACTTTTTGACCAACGACGTATACGGGAGGCCTAGACCGGTGGCGATCGGCTTTAGCCTTGGTGCGCGCTCCCGCTTGGAGAAGAGTCTCACGGGCTCTAGTCCAAGTGCGACGACACCTCTGGACAAAGGCGTGAGCGGAGGGGACCGCGACTTCAGATTCCAGACTAGGAAAAATTGGTGGCTGGTAACCTAAACTACACTCAAACGGCGATAGGCCCGTAGATGATACTGGTAACAAATTGTGGGCGTACTCCACCATTGACAGTTGTTGGCTCCATGAGGAAGGATTCTTGGAGACCAGACATCGCAACGTTCTCTCCAAATCCTGGTTGGCTCTCTCAGTTTGGCCATTGCTCTGGGGATGGAACCCTGAGGACAGACTAACCGTCGCACCCAGTAATCTACAAAATTCTTGCCAAATTTTGGACACAAATTGGGGTCCTCTGTCGGAAACCACGTCTGTCGGGAGGCCATGTAACCGAAAGACGTGGTTAACGACTGTTAACGCTGTCTCCTTGGCTAAGGGTAATTTGGGCAAGGGAATGAAATGGACCGCCTTCGAGAACCGGTCCACCACGGTCAAAACTACCGTGTTACCCTGAGAGGGTGGGAGGGCGGTAACAAAATCTAGTGCGATATGGGACCAGGGTCTCGAAGGGATCGGCAGCGGTTGAAGGAGCCCATCTGGGGGTCGATTGGAAGTCTTACCAGTGGCACAAACTGAGCAAGCCAAAACAAAACAGTGAACGTCACGAGCCATGCGTGGCCACCAAAATCGTTGCTTGACTAAGGACGTAGTGCGACTGACTCCTGGATGACAAGCCACATTGGAACAATGACCCCACTGAATGACGTTGGACCGTAATTCCTCTGGCACAAATAAACGGTTCGGTGGACAACCGGGCGGAGGCGTTACCCCTTCTAAGGCCGTCCTGACCTTCGATTCGACCTCCCATGAGAGTGTGGAGATAATTAGGGTCTCCGGAAAAATGCACTCGGGAGTAGACGGGCGATCGGAATGGTCAAAAATGCGTGACAAAGAATCGGGCTTGATGTTTTTGGAGCCCGGGCGGTACGAGAAAGTAAAGTCAAAACGTCCGAAAAAAAGTGCCCACCGAGCCTGCCTAGAGTTCAATTTTTTAGCGGTTCTAATGTATTCCAGATTCTTATGATCGGTCCAAACGATAAAAGGTACCCCCGACCCTTCTAACCAGTGACGCCACTCTTCCAATGCTAACTTGACTGCCAACAACTCTCTGTTACCAATATCATAATTATGTTCGGCAGGGGACAAACGATGAGACAAAAACGCGCACGGATGCATTCTGTCGTCTGTAGAAGAACGTTGGGATAACACTGCACCTACCCCCACCTCTGACGCGTCGACCTCCACCACGAACTGACGTGATGGATCAGGGGTAACTAGGATGGGGGCTGAAACAAAGCGGCCTTTCAGTTTGGCAAACGCAGCCTCAGCTGCGTCTGACCACCTGAACGTAGTTCTGGGGGAGGTCAAGGCGGTCAGAGGTGAGGCTAGTTGGCTGAAATTGCGAATGAACCGCCGGTAGAAATTGGCGAACCCCAGAAACCTCTGTAGGGCCTTACGGGAATCTGGACTTGGCCAATCCACCACAGCCTTAACCTTCTCAGGATCCATACGCATCCCCTCAGACGACACAATGTACCCTAAGAAAGGAACAGACTGTGCATGAAAAGCGCATTTCTCCGCCTTGACAAAAAGCCCATTCTCTAGCAACCTCTGAAGCACTCGTCTGACGTGCTGAACGTGTTCCTGGAGAGACGAAGAAAAAATCAATATGTCATCCAGGTAGACATAAATGAACTGATCGACCATGTCTCTCAGCACGTCATTGACAAGTGCCTGGAAGACCGCTGGGCTATTGGACAGCCCAAAAGGCATAACCAAATATTCAAAGTGCCCCCTGGGGGTGTTAAAAGCGGTCTTCCATTCATCCCCCTTCCTGATGCGGACCAAATGATAAGCATTACGTAAGTCCAGCTTTGTGAAGACCGACGCTCCCTGCAACCTCTCGAAGGCTGAAGACATCAACGGCAAAGGGTAAGTATTCTTTACCGTGATGTTATTCAACCCTCGGTAGTCAATGCAAGGTCGCAGAGAACCGTCCTTCTTCCCCACAAAAAAGAACCCCGCCCCCGCTGGAGAAGAGGAAGGTCGGATGAATTTGGATGCCAGAGAATCAGAAATATATTTCTCCATGGCCTCCCTCTCGGGAACAGACAGAGAGTAAAGCTTGCCCTTAGGCGGAGACGTACCTGGCAGTAGATCTATCGCACAGTCATAGGGACGATGCGGAGGGAGAGAAGCAGCCCGAGACTTACTGAACACTTCCTTCAGGTCCAGATACTCCGTGGGCACGTTTGACAAATCCACTGCCTCCTCCTGTAACGCAGAAACAACAACAGACGGACAAACAGACACAAGACAGGACTCATGACATAAACTGCTCCACTCCAACACTGATCTCTGCTGCCAGTCTATCTTGGGGTTATGTTTGATGAGCCAGGGGTGACCGAGAACAATAGGTGCAAGGGGGGAGTCCAGGATGTAAAATGAGGTAGTCTCTGTGTGATTTCCGGATACGGTAAGTGTAATGGGTCCAGTGGTGAATGAAATGGTAGGAAGAGCTTGACCGTTGAGGGCATGAACAGCAATGGAGTGGGTGAGGGGTAACAGGGGAACGTGGATCTTGTGAGCGAATGTGTAGTCCATGAAGTTACCTTCTGCCCCGGAATCCAAAAGTGCTAGACAGTCGTGAGTGTTGGCTGACCATCTAAGTCTTACCGGGAGGAGCGTAGATGTTGATGAGGTCTTCTCAGCGGAGATCCCACCCGACAGTAGCCTCAGATTTACTGCCGGGCTTGCCCTTTTACCGGGCAGTTGTACGCGAAATGACCAGCAGTCCCACAGTACAGGCAAAGGCCCTGGGATCTCCGCCTTTCCTTCTCCTCCCGGGAAAGCCGAGCTCGCCCGACCTGCATGGGCTCGTGATCGTAGACGGGGCTGACCGCGTCCCCGCCGCTGGCTTGCGTGGTCTCAGTGACTGCAGAAGCCCGAGCTGGTAACTTCATCCGTTCCACTCGGGAGAGACGAGAATCCACGCGAAGCGCCAGATCAATAAGTCCATTGAGTGTAGCAGGTAAATCCAAGGCGTAGATCTCCTTCAGGACGCGGTCAGCCAGCCCATGCAGGAACATGTCCCACTGCGCCTCCTCGTTCCATTGACACTCAGCCGCCAAGGTCCGGAACTCAATGGCATAATCCGATACAGATTTACCTCCCTGCTTGAGGTCCGCCAGGGTTCGTGCTGCTTCTCTTCCCGCGACCGCGCGGTCAAACACCATCTTCATCTCGGCGGCGAGTGTCTGGAACGAGGCACAGCACGGATCTTGATTCTCCCACACCGCCGTCCCCCATAGAGCTGCCCTCCCAGTCAGCAGTGTGAGCACGAACGCCACTTTGCTCTGTTCGGTGGCAAATGTTCTGGGCTGCAGAGAAAAATGCATTGAACAGCGTGTTAGAAATGCTCTGCAAAAGTTTGGCTCACCACTATACGGCTCTGGAACCGGTAGGCGGGGTTCTGACTGGGAGACGCTCGGTGGTGGTACTGGGGGAGCGGGCGGTGCGGGTGGTGGCGCAGTGGGAGCTCGTAGTTGTTGCAGCTGCTGGGTGAGCTCGGACACCTGCGCCACGAGAGCTTGAATGGCCCGACCCGACTCATTAGAAGTCCTCTCCTGGGCCTCTATCCAAGAAATGGTGGCTCTGATGAAGTCATCCAGAGGAGAAGAGGATCCACTTGCTGCTCCCATCGCTTGGTCAGATCGTTCTGTCATGATTCATGAAGCGGAAGCAAATATGCAAGTACTCTTTTATTGAGGGTCAGTAGACACAAGGCAAAATACACGGGTGGGCTGGTGGCGCAGGGACTTGATGGTCAGCGTGATGGTGAAGACAGGTGACGGTGAGTCCAGTGAAGTGAACATCCAATGCGACGAACACCACGAGAACACCGAACAGGAACACGATCAGGAACAGGAACAGGACTGGAATGGCACACGACGACACACACTGAAGACACCAAAACAACGATCTGACAAAGAAAGGAGAGTGCGATGAGTCTATATAGCTGAATGAATTGGCAGCAGCTGGTGAGGGGAATGAGATCAGGTGGAGCGCTGATCAGCTGAAATGAGCAGCCACGCCCACTCACACACACCCACACACACAGAACAACAAATACACAAGACACGAAGAAAACAGTGAATTCATGAACCGTGACATAAACGCTTTTTACTAGCCGCTCCCTACATTAATGTAAGTCCCTCAGGACAAATGTAAACATTTTGCTTCACCCAGTGATCTCAAAGAACTAGCTAATGAATACATGAATGAACAGTGTTATACCCATTTTATTAAGTATATATACATAGTTATAATGTAAGCCACGCAAGACAAATGTAAACATCTTGTTTTTTCAACCCAGTGATCTCAAAGAACTAATGAACAGGTGAATGAATGAACCATTTATTCTTTATTTTTTAAAATCAAACAAAACAAAAAACTCAAAGTCTTTTGTGTGTGTGTTTTCAGAAAATGCCAAAACAAAACAAAACCTATAAAAAATGGTCCGAAGAGGACATGAAGGCGGCCCTGGAGGAGCTGGAGGCAGGGGGGAGCCTTAGAACGGTGGGGGCCCGCTACGGCATCCCCCACAACACTCTTCAGGACCATCGGCGAGGCCCGCTACACCTACCAGCCCCACCCCAGCCGTGCCCTCCTCCCGGAGGAAGAGGCATCTTTAGTTACCTACATAATTTGGATGGGCAGGCATGGCTTCCCCTTGACAAGGGCCGTGGCGATGTTGATGGCCACTGGTATCGTCAAGGCCTCGGGACGCCAGACAATGGTGAACTTTGAACATGGGCTGAGCCGTACCACCACATACGCCGAGAAGCGTATCAAGCCCATGTTTGCCGAGAAGAGCTGGCATGATCGTCCCCACCTGGTGTTCAATTGTGACGAAACAGGCTTTGGGGATAAACAAAAAAGCAGGAAGGAGAAGGTATATGCACAGAGGGGACAAAAACACGTGTATCGACAAACTGTCGTAACAAGGGAGCACATCAGCGTTCACTGCTGTACTAGCACGGCAGGTGTGAGCATCCCCCATGATAATATATGCCCAATGCCTGCCCAGTAGTAGCTATGCGCTAGATGGCCCCCCAAGCCCTGTACGCCATCAGCGAGAAGGGCTACATGGATGGGCCCCTGTTGGTGAGGTGGATCGAACATTTCCTGAAGCATGCTCCGGCAGAGCGTCCACTCCTGCTAACTTGTGACCAACACGAGACCCATATGTCCAAGGACGTTGTGGACCTCTGTCGGGGCAATGGTGTGGAGGTGGTGTGCCTGCCAAGCCACACCACTCATGCCCTTCAGCCCCTCGATGTGTCCCTCTTCAGGCCACTGAAAGAGGCCTTCACCAAGCTGGCTACAAATATGGGCCTGGTCAGGGGGGACCTTGTCCTGGGGAAAAAGCATTTTTCATCCATCCTAAAATTTACTTACCCAAAGGCGGCCTCCGTGGAGAAGATAATGAAGGGGTTCCGGCTGACAGGGTTGTTCCCCCTGAACAGGCACGCACTGGAGGACAGTGATCAGGTACAAACAAAACAACAATACAACAGACACTGCATAGATACAATAGAAACAATGCAAACAATAATTTACTAATATCTTTATCTCGTCTAACTTACATTTCAGATGATGATCATCCCTCCAGTGGCAGTCCACCCAGCCCCTCCTGGCACCACCATCGCCACGGCCCAGAGCCACCCAGCCCAGGTCCAGCCAGCCCCTCCCGGCACCACCATCGCCACGGCCCAGATCCACCCCTCCTGGCACCACAATCGCCACAGCACAGATCCACCCAGCCCCTTCTGGCACCACCATCGCCACGGCCCAGATCCACCCAGCCCCTCTTGGCACCAACATCGCCACAGCCATGTCCACCCAGCCCCTCCTGGCACCACCATCGCCACAGCCCAGATCCACCCAGCCCCTCCTGGCACCACCATCGCCACGGCCCAGATCCACCCAGCCCCTCCTGGCACCACCATCCTGGTCCCGCCACGTTTTGACCAGTCGGTCCGGAGGAGGCGGCGGCAGCAGGTTCCTGCCGGAGCATGCTGCATAACCAGTGACGAGTTTGCAGCTCACCAAGCTGAGAAGGAGAGGGAAGAGAGGGAGAAGCAGGAGGCGAAGAGAAGGAGGATGGAGGAAGTCAAGGAAAGGAGAGCATTGATGGAGGAAGAGAAGAAGAGAGAGAGGGAGCAGAGAGAGAGGGAGAAGGAACAGAGAGAGAGGGAGAAGGCACAGAGAGAGAGGGAGAGAGAGGGGGAAGGAGCAGAGAGAGAGAGAGAAGCAGAGAGAGAGGGAACAAGAGAGAGAAAGACTACAGAGAGAGAGGGAGCAGGAGCGGCTCCAGAAAGACATCTGCGCCACTTGCAAGCAGCCAAGCCCCCCAGGATCTGCAACAGAGATAGTGGAGTGGGTACAGTGTGAAAATTGCACCCTCTGGTACCACACTGAGTGTGTCGCTCATGTGGTACCAGAGGAGGCATGGCTGTGCAGGGAGTGTGCCATGAGCCATGATATGTAAATAGGTTTATAAATAGTTTTGTATATAGTTTTGTATATATATATATCAATTACATGTTCTATTTTATATACTGTATGTACTGCATTCTTTGTTTATTTGTTTTAATAAATATGTTCATGTTCCTAAAACATTTATCAAAATCAAAAGTGCATCAGTGTTTTCTTGTACCCCACACGGTTTCCTAAAACCTAAAGCCATGTTTGATACAGTGACCGTCATTGACGGGTTTACCTCATTGATTTAAAAAAAAAGTATACTGAAACTAAATAATGATCTAAATCAGGGGTGGGGAACGTCCGGCCCCCGGGCCGTAACCGGTCCGCAAAACAGTTTGATGCGGCCCGCAAGTCAATTCCTCAATTCCGACAGCAAGTAGAATGTGTGGCCGACTAAAAAAATTATTTTAACTATAAGCAACCCAATTTGTCTAGATCTGTATTATTTACTTTGTATAATGAGCTTAAATATTGCTGCGCAGTCGTGTGATTTAGTCTGCTTGATTAACATTATTACAATGTACTCTGATATGTAGCCTATATATATATATATATATATATATATATATATATATATATATATATGTATATATATAAGGTCCTCGAGTCGAATGTGTTCGAATATTTCACCAGCATCAGCCTTTTCACAGTTTGTATCACTCCGCTTGTCTGTGTTTGCGCAACTTGCATCATTAAGCCAGTAGGTGGTGACAAGTGACTGTCTTTATGAGTGAACAATTGAAATTTAATTGAACTGATTTAATAGTGCCAAAAACATTGATTTACTCAAGAAAGAAACAAGATGCTGAAACCAATCTTTAATGCTAAAAAGTTTACATCTATGCAAAATAATCCTTGAAAGATTTCTCATTTAAGGCCATTCCTGTTTGGAATATGTGATTGTGTATTGTCAACAATAAGCAGAAACATTTTGCATTTCCATTTTGTAGTGTGGATCATTAATTTCAACATTTATCCTCATTCTCATGTTTAAGAATCTGTTATCTTGACAAATAATTTATGCTACTGCCCACTGACATGCTTTTAAAGCTATTGTTATCAAAAAATGTTGGCCTTCAAACACCTTAAAATGCACATATGTAGGTCCTATTTCAGTGCGTTTGATTTCACCGGCAGAAACCTGGATGTCCGGCCGTCGAGATCGTCCAAAATGTCCGGGATTCGGCTTTGCTTTCTACGGTCGCCATTCATTGTTTACATGCACACCTTTTGTTTCAATCTAACTGAATTCATTCCGATTGGTGAATCTGAATGTAGTGTTTACATGAACGCTAAACAAGTGATCGGTTGATGTGCGTTTTACCATTGATAAGAAAATACCCGCTCCTCCGTGAGAGATAGCCCACGAGACCGGTGCGTCTCACAGGCGCCGCTCATCAGTAATCACACCACTGCTTTTGCGTTCTACAGTCGCCATTCATCATGTTTACTGTGGCGAGCAGGACGACGAGGCTAGGGCCGCGGGAGAAAGACGCGAGGCCGGTGGCGCGATCGGTTGATGTGCGTTTTACCATTGCTAAGAAAATACCCGCTCCTCCGTGAGAGATACGAGACCAGTGCCTCACAGGTGTCGGTCATCAGTAATCACGCCACCAGCCTCGCGTCGTTCTCCCGCGGCCCTAGTCTCGTCCTGCTCGCCACAGTAAACACAATGAATGGCGACTGTAGAATGCAAAAGCCGAATCCCGGACATTTTGTGCGATGCGATCTCAAAAACCCGGGCAGACTCACAGAGACTAGTTAGCTTTATTGTTTACAACTGCTCTCTAACCGGTAAGCGTGGCTTGGGAGTGGCCTCGTAGAGCAGCGAAGCAAGTGCATTCTGGGAGTTGTTGTCTTTCATCCACATGAGCCAAAAATACATTTTCTGGCTTTTCTCAGTCTAGAAAGCTCCAAATTCAAAAATAATTTCACATTTCTTGTACATAAATGACCAAATTTAAATACACATTCATCTTTCCAGAGGCAGACTATCCCTTTAAGGCACGCCGTCATGTTCAACAAGTAACCTAGCTGCCTTTGCTGTCATGTACATCACAATCTGTATTGTAAAAAGCGCTATATAAATAAAGGTGACTTGACTTTAAGCAAGCTAGCTGGCTTCTTGCCTCATTATCATACGTAAACATGCCGTATAACTTAGGGAAACGATCATTTGACGTTTATTCATTTTATTTTTTGCAGCAACCATGTCTGTGTCCTTAAAGGAACTCTGTCAGATGGTCAGTGTGCCATATGATCAGGCAAGGGCCCCAATAGAGAGTGAGAGCTCTGATGGAGAGAGTGAGAGCTTTGATGGAGAGAGTGTAGAGAGAGAGGAAGCAACAATGGAGGATACAGTGGTGGAGGATACAGTGTTGCATGCTGGTAGAGTGAATTTCTTAGAGATAATCATGATTTCACATGCCAAAATTTATGAGTTTTATGCAGATGGATTTCATAACAATAGACATTTGTTAAAAAAAACTATTCACACTAATTGTACCATGTGTTTGAAAAGATTTATCTGGTGGTCTGGAGGGAGAGGAGGCCTCGCTGCTGGCTCCAGAGCAGGTGCAGTTTGGCACGGGTAGGTTAGATGCTTTTCTACAATTTCTCATTAAAGAATTAACACTGTTGACAATTTATAAAGATGTAACTCATTCATGCACGTTTGGTTTGTGTGTGTATTTTGAAGATTTCCATGGTGGAAGCGAAGAGGACTCAGATGCAGAGGAAGACACACCCCCAAGGAAAAGAATGGGAGCTGAAAACACCTGGAAGAAAGTTATCAACAAGAAAAGAAGAATGGTTGGGAAGTCATACGTTGGAAAACAGAAGCAGAAGGAAATAATGAGGGAGCCACGGGCTATCGGGCCTAGATGTTTATCAGCAGTTTATCAGATGTTTATTCCTGAGAGGAATAACATTTTCAATGAGTTTTGGCAACATATGACCTGGGAGGAGAAGAGGATGCATGGTTTAAATGATGTGGTCCCCGTGCAAAGGAGAATGGGGGCTGAAAATTCTTTTTTTTTATGGGTCAGCAGGCAGAGAAGACGCGTCTGCAAAGGTATGTTTTTGTCTACCCTAGGAATAGGCGAGTGGTCTGCCCTTAACTGGGCAAAGGAGGGACACACGCAAGCAGACACAGAAGGACAAACACACAGCAACGCACGTCGTTCAGTGGCAGGCCATGAATTCATTCACAGCTTTTTGCAAGACCTCCCAAAGGTGCCCTCACACTACTGCAGATTCACAACATCCAAACAGTATCTGGAACCTGTGTTTCAGTCGATGGCTTAACTGTATGCAGTGTATTGTCGCGCTGCAGCAGAGAAGAATGCAACACCTTTGTCAAGGCAAGTGTTCACAGATGAGTTCAAACGTCTCAACCTAGGCCTTTACCACCCAAAAAAGGACCAGTGCAACATCTGTTGTGCTTTCAAGACCGGCAACTTACCTGATGACGAGTGGCAGCACCACCTCCTTCGAAAAGTAGAGGCCCGCGCCGAAAAGTTGTCAGACAAAAGCAAGGCCAGCAACAACACTATGGTCTTATGTATGGACTTACAATCCCTCCTTTTGTGCCCAAAGCTAAAAGCCTCTGCCTTGTATTACAAAACAAAGCTTGCAGTTCACAATTTTACTGTGTACAACATGCTGACATACAGTGCCACATGTTATATCTGGCATGAAGGTGAGGGATCCCTGTCTGCCAGTGAGTTTGTTTCATGCATTGTCGACTACCTCTCTGCACACACTGAGCCTGACACATTTATTCTGTGGAGTGATGACTGCGGGTATCAGAACCGGAATGCAGTTCTAAGCAATGCACTTCTTCAGTTCTCTATGAAGGAAAACATGTTATGGGATGTGTGCAGAGGTGGAAAGTCCAGGGGTCAGAAAGTAAAAGTCCTGCCATATGTTTATTCCACCCATGAACTTAGCCACCTGATTTCACTAATTAGTTCTAATTAGCTAGTATCTCCTGGCTGAAAAACTGTGCTAATTAGCAAATCCAGGTGATTGGAACAAAATACCAAGGAGGACTTTTACTTTCTGAACCTGGACTTTCCACCTCTGGATGTGTGGAGATGAACCCAATTGCAGACAGTGGTCACAGCAACACAGTTTATTGTACAAATAACAGGGAAAACAAAGCCCACAAGGGGGCAAAACAGGACAAGACAGGACTATGAATACTAACTAGACTATGACACTGACAATTAACTAGACTAATAAACAAACAGCAAATACAAGATCAGAACTTCACTAGACAGGAATACTCACAAAGAGATCACACAAAGTATGGCATTGATCGACAATGAACCGACACAAGACAGCAGACATGAGGGGATTAAATAGGGAACAAATAATCAGGAACACAGGTGATAATGGGTAAAGCAATAATGACAAAACGAGGATAACAAGGGGGCGGGGCTAGGGGACGAGACAACGCAAGCACATGGCCAAACAAATGGCCATGTGCTGCACATGAAACATGGGCCTGTCATGATTCTGCCGCAAGACAAGAGAAAATCAAAGACAAGGCAGAATCATGACAGAACCCCTCCCCTAAGGAGCGGCTTCCAGACGCTACCTAAGGGAACACTAAACACGTGACATGACAGACTGAGACAAGGACACAAACCAACAAAACATGACAAACAACAACAACGGCAAACATGAATAAACAATGACAGCATTGGGGTGAAAAATCAAAAACAACAAACAAGGCAGGGGAGGTGGAGACAACACAAAGTCCTTGGGGGGCAGTCCAGGGTGAACAGGCGGACTAGGGGTCTTGGGTGGACAGGACGAGGGCTGACGGCGAGGGGTCCGGGCAGACATGGATGGGGACACACGAGGGGATGACTTGGGGGAAACAGTCCGAGGCTGGGAACTCACAGGGGTGCTAGGGAAAACACTAGGCAGTCTGACAGGGGTGGAATCTGACACATGAACAGAAACAGAAGGTGGCAGGACAGGACTCTTGATGGGGGACACAGGAGGCGACACACCAGGAGATAAGACAGGGGATACTGCGGGTGACGATGGAACAGAAACGAAAACAGAGCTCCCCGAAGACGGCTCAGAATTAACGCTCCCCATCACAGAATCGGGGAGATCGTCGTCAGCAGCCAACTGGGGTACGGCGCTCACGGCAGCTGACTGGGGTACGGCGCTCACGGCAGCTGACTGGGGTACGGCGCTCACGGTGCACTTAGAATCAGTGGACTCAGGATAAGACTTGACTGACTTGACGGGGACTTCAAGAATCTGGACAAGACGTTTAAGGTATTCAGACATTGTCTCGGCAGCGACGAGGACAGGCATCTTCTGATGAGCAGAAATCGACCGCAAGACAGCTTCAGCAGCTGAATCGGCCGCTGCTCTCTCTGCAGCACTCACGACTACAGACTCGGGAACAGCGCTCGCAGGAGCGGGCTCGGGAACAGCGCTCGCAGGAGCGGGCTCGGGAACAGCGCTCGCAGGAGCGGGCTCGGGAACAGCGCTCGCAGGAGCGGGCTCGGGAACAGCGCTCGCAGGAGCGGGCTCGGGAACAGCGCTCGCAGGAGCGGGCTCGGGAACAGCGCTCGCAGGAGCGGGCTCGGGAACAGCGCTCGCAGGAGCGGGCTCGGGAACAGCGCTCGCAGGAGCGGGCTCGGGAACAGCGCTCGCAGGAGCGGGCTCTGGAACAGCGCTCGCAGGGGCGGGCTCTGGAACAGCGCTTGCGACAGCTAGAGATGAAGAGCGAGAGGCTCCCTTTCTCCTCTTCTTTCTCCTTGAACGCGAAGCCGAATCTGTAACTGGACTAGCGACCAGTTGGAGATGTTCAGCTGGAACCGTAACAGGAGCAGGGATGGCGTTCTCGGGCAGCGCTGACTCGGTCGAGGAAGACTCAGACGGGGAATCCCAGGAAACTCGTCTCCCTCGTTTACCATGGAGAACAATGGGAGCAGAAGGGGCCTCAGGAGAAGTGGAACCAGCCTTATCACCATGGGCAACAACGGCCAGGACGTGACCCTCTGGGATCACAGGTAGCGAAGCGGAAGAAGACCTTGTAGAACCCTCTCGATCACCTCCTCTACTGCGGCCTCCACGGATCCCGCGAAACACGACCAACCGGGTCCCTTCAAAAGATTGTCGCTTGGCAGGAAAGGACATACTGTCTGCTGGGTTCAGTATTGGTCGGTTCATTCTGTTATGGGATGTGTGGAGATGAACCCAATTGCAGACAGTGGTCACAGCAACACAGTTTATTGTACAAATAACAGGGAAAACAAAGCCCACGAGGGGGCAAAACAGGACAAGACAGGACAGGACTATGAATACTAACTAGACTATGACACTGACAATTAACTAGACTAATAAACAAACAGCAAAAACAAGATCAGAACTTCACTAGACAGGAATACTCACAAAGAGATCACACAAAGTATGGCATTGATCGACAATGAACCGACACAAGACAGCAGACATGAGGGGATTAAATAGGGAACAAATAATCAGGAACACAGGTGATAATGGGTAAAGCAATAATGACAAAACGAGGATAACAAGGGGGCGGGGCTAGGGGACGAGACAACGCAAGCACATGGCCAAACAAATGGGCATGTGCTGCACATGAAACATGGGCCTGTCATGATTCTGCCGCAAGACAAGAGAAAAACAAAGACAAGGCAGAATCATGACAAAACAAAGTCGTCATTCAGAAGTACCTTGAGAAAGGGCATACTCAGATGGAATGCGACTCCGTTCACAGCGTCATCGAGAGGCGTCTGAGGGACCAGGATGTGTATCTCCCAGCAGAGTATGTTAACCTGATGAAGAGGGCCCGTGTGAAGCCTCATCCATATGAAGTCAAGTACATCGACCACACCTTCTTCCAGGACTTCACCAAACTGAGGCTCTGCAAGTCTCTGCAAGTTTCTGATCGCCGAGCGGTACATGATTCGAGCATTTGGCCCGTTAACGACAGAACAGAACATTGAGCAGAGAGCGCAGCGCGCCGACACACACACACACACACTCTCTCTCTCACACATGGAAGAGAACGGCGCACACACGGAGCGGAAAAGACACGCTCGTGAAGTTACTAGCTGCTAGAGAACGAAACCTGATCGCCGAACATGGAGGGGCGGGACGGAACATTTTTGGTTTTATTTTTTTATTTAATTTTTTTTGCAAAATCGTCTGTTAATGTCGGCAGCCATTACACTTGTGGAAACTACAGTGCTAATTACAGAAACTTTTTTCTGAGTTTTCTTTAGCATAAAGTTTGCGAGAAACCATGGAAACGAACGGACACAGAAAACACAAGAAATAAGACAAACGGAGTTGGCTAGTAAAGTAGGTCAATATTAAAAGAAATGCGGCAGTGGTTGGGACAGACTTCTGGGTGCGAGAAGAGGAACGATGCAGGGGATGAGGAGAGTATCGACAGAGAAACTAAGAAAATAAAATGTAATGCCAAATGGCTGACGGGTCGTGAATGGCTAGTGTTTGATCACAATAATGTCGTCATGTATTGTCAGGATTGCCACATGTATAGCCTACTCAAAAAAAAAAAAAAAATTGGCTAGTGGATATTCTGATTGGCTGGTAACTTTAGAAAGTTACCAGCCACATTGGCTGGTGATCAAAAAAGTTAATTTAGAACCCTGATGGCAATGTAACAACACACACAGATACACGCACACAGACACACAGACAAGGGCTCACCCTACTCACAAACACAAATACACTCAGTGATGGGCTTAGTAAAGCAAGCCTTGTCTGTGTGCATGTATCTGTGAGGCTCTGTGCGTGTTGTTACATTTGTTGCATGTCGAAATGAATGAATTCCAAGACGTGCATGATTTGATGGGTTCGTTTAATCTTGTTCACTGCTTACATTCACTCAGCATTTTTTCCGCAGTCTACCAAAACTCTGCGCGCGTTCACAACACTACTAAAAACTCTCTTCCTCTGTTTCTAGTCCACGCCCGCACCTCTCTTCCGTGGGCGCCCCCTCTCCTGTAGGATCGCTATAACATGCCTGCTTGAGCATCACTCAATATAAACCAAGCAGAGATTATGCGTTTGCACAAACATTGACTTAAACATATTTCCAGTATTAACCCCATCAAGAATTTAGAATACATATGAACTAAGAGAACAATAAAATAAATTAAATAAAGACATATGGGGGGGGGGGCACTCTCTCTCGGGGGGCACTCTCTCTCTAAACATTAACATTAACATTACAGGGAATGTTATTATGAACCCCACACATTGCAGTCATATTGACTGTTAATCTGTTAAACTATGATATCAGTTATTTATTATTTATGTAATATCTACTTTTTACTAGGCTTATTAATACTAGACTTATACATGTGTATTGAAGTTTTTAAATGTATCTGATATAATACTTGAATTAAATTGAATGTTTTGGATACCACCATTAAATTATTGTTTTTATTAATATTTTACTGACTCGAAGTTCAGCTGTTTGGCCTACTTCTAGACACTGTAAAAACTAAAGGAGCCTCAAATATCCTATCGTATACTCAAGGAACTTAAAAATGTAATTTAAGTGCCTCAAAGCTCTTTCTCCAATAGTAGGGTTACTGGAGGAGCATTGACAATATTTGAGGTTCTTGCTGGAACTTATGGGATCCTTTAAGCACTACAGTGATTAAAATCCACTCACTCCTTTTTTTTAAATCTCCATAAATCAAAAGCAGTCTCTCCAAACGACCCGTTTTCAGAATGT
This sequence comes from Scardinius erythrophthalmus, assembly GCF_964197995.2. Taxonomy (NCBI): domain Eukaryota; kingdom Metazoa; phylum Chordata; class Actinopteri; order Cypriniformes; family Leuciscidae; genus Scardinius; species Scardinius erythrophthalmus. The sequence continues at coordinate 21,955,855 of NC_138225.1, read as the reverse complement.
GGCTTTAGTGACATCACTAAAGCCACAGGCCCCGCGCCCGAGTGTTGACTGACATACCATTATAACTTAGACCCGTCCTGATCGAGTTCACTGCGAGTTTACACATCAGCCATTGCTGCAGCAATGCACTCACGAGAAGCGTCGAAGCATCTCCCAAGCGTTGAAGGTGTTGTAGCTGGATGTATTCATTCACATAGCTCTCTCTATTTACTCTTGAAATCTTGCCAGCCACTGAAGACGAGGTGGATTCATTTTGTTTTCAAAGAAAATGCTCCCTCAACTCAACAGAAATGTATGTAAGTTACTTATGCACTTCTTATAACTGTTTACTCAGCTCTAACAGTGATTTTCTGAAGAAAAGCTGATGCTTCATCTTTTGTGTGACATACAGTAAACTTTATAAAACTCATCAGTATATTTTGTGTCATCATTCAGACAAATAGATCGTCAGACGGAGTCCTACAGCAGGCTTGCATTAATAGTGTATACAAGCAATGCCAAATAGGTTATAATCGTAAATTAAACTAAACTATACCTTTTCCAACTCCATACAACATATATTCTTTGACTCTGTAGGCATTTTTATGGTCGAAATGAACACCATTACTGTGACTGTTGATTTTATTATTATCATCTTTACTGTTCTCTGGCTCTGATCGCGGCTGCTTAGGCTCCGCCCCCTGTGCCGTGAACCAGCAGCTCATTAGCATTTAAAGGAGAAGCACTAAAACAGTGCGTTTTTCACAGACCCAAAAAATGATGATTTAAACGTGCTGTAAATAAAATTCTGTTGGGTATTTTGAGCTAAAACTTCACATACACACTCTGGGGACATCAGAGAATTATTTTACATCTTGTGAAAAGGGGCATAATAGGTCCCCTTTAATACATTTAACAGTAGCCTACGTCTTTTTCACCTGGGTAGCTTACATTTATTTAGTATAGGCCTGTTTTATTGATTAATTTAAACCTTAAACAACAACACTAAATAATAATAATATTAATAAAAAATCATTAATTATTATTGAATAAATAATAGTAATAAAATAATATTTTTTACTTCTTCATAAATTATTATTTGAAGAAGAAGAACCAGGAGGATAAAGGTTTTATTCAGTCACAAAACTGCTGCTATTCCTCTGCTGTCGTCGCTTCAGTGATGCTCGCGCGCATTCCGCGCAACAAAGCTCAGCTGATCGTCATCGAGTTTGAAAGTAACGGCTCTCCTCATCAAAGCCTGCCGCATCTTCCGCCGTTTGTTCGGCTCTCCGTTACAAGGTTTGTAAACTCGCCAAATAAATATAAATACTCACTATATATTCAAACACACATATATAAACTAAATTTATTATACATTACTACGTTTTTACAGTGTTTACCACTCGTTTATTGTACAGTATCTGGTATGAAGGTTTTAGCCGCGATGCTAACTACGTTGATCTAATGAACAAATGGAAATTATTGACTTATTGTCTTAGATTGATTTAAAGTTAGTCATTCAATTCAACATATTCTGTACAACTGTGTCTTCAAATTGCTGATATACAGCCTAACTAATTTAGCTGATTCCTGCTGTCATCATTGGCGTTTGTTATGAATAACAAAAGCAGGTTAATATAGTTTGGTCTGTTTTTTTTTAGCCTAACTTTACTTACTACAGGTGCCCTCATTCTCTCAAATACCATTTTGAATCCATTTAGTGGTCAATAAATATTATGTTGTGAATAATCATCATTGTTATTTTGTTTCCCCAGAACAACCAGTACAATGTTTCAGTGGCAACATTGAATTACAGTAAGTACCTGCACCACATGCAAGTACTTTATTACTATGAACTTTCTCTGTGTGCAATTGTATTGTTTGACTGTGTACTTGTGTTTTTTAATCAGTTATTCTCTGAAAATCTTCTTCCCTCATGCTCTCAAATCTCATTCATGTTACATTCATGTAATATCACAAGTTTGGAGCCAATAATGCTATGCATTTTTTATAGGCTATACCTTAATCATATGCATTTGAATATAAGACATTTGAACCCTGAATTATAACTTCAAGTTTGGTCTTTTTCGACAAAAAAAGGAAAAAGCTATTAAATGGCTTCATAAGACTTACAACACAAACCATAACACATGAGTTGTGAATTCATTGATTATTTTTAGGATCTTTTCTGGGACATTTTTGGAGCTTAACCATTTTTACACAAATTGTTGCGTTGCATTGAATTGAACTAGACAAGTGTGGTTTCATGAATGATTTACAAGATTTTTTTCTGCTTGTGTTTCATGCAGTGAAATTGAATGGTGACTGGGGTTGCATTATGCCTGAGATCTGCTTTGGGTTTCACAGACAGAAAGTCAAACAGGTTTGGAACGTCACAAGGCTGAGGAAATTATTTAAATTTCACAACTATCACTTTAATAACCTTACTAACAGTAAATTTTGTACTTTGCAGGGATCTCGGTAAGCTGAAATACAAGTTTGAACAAGAATAAAAATCCTCCTGTAGACCTGAAAATCATTGAAGTGCCTGGACCGACCATCCACCAGAAAAGAGGAAAAACAAACAGAAAATGAAGCTGATGCACCTTTTCACTTTTCTAACTCGTTTAGTACCTCACATGTCCCTTGTGAAGATTTTATAATTGATTGCATTTTATGTTGCAGTGAGTAAAGGTGCGTCACATTTGTGAATTTCGTGAAATTACACAGGCAAAAAGGTCCATTGACCATTGTCAGCAGTGTAGCAATGTAATGTATGAAGCACCACACAAAATTGCTGATCGTGTGGATTCTTATTGAAATGACTGAATTCACCAGTGAACATTCACAGAACAACAGATCATTTTACTGCACCTTAACTCTGTTCAAATGGAAAATGTTTTCTGCTTGTTGTGACATAAGGAATACTGTTTCCGGGTCGAAGCCTCTACTTCTACTTCCTTTATCTTGTTTCTAGATATTGAGAATACTCAACAACCATTTATGGGAACTGTTGATTCAAGTCACACATTTAAGCTTATCAAAAGCCATAGTAGCCACAGTCTCCAGTCTCACGGCATCCCAGACTTCAACATTTTATGATTCAAAATACTGTAGCTGAATAACTAAACCATCTGAGATTTCGGAATAGAGATAAAGGTTAGGATCATAATTTTCAGGAATATTACAGCACTATGAGTGTATATTAGCACTGTTTGTTGTTTGTTTTTGGCATCTGAGAGAGCTTTTGGACTTGGAAACAGTTGCGTCAGACTTAAGCGAACTGAAACACGTTTTAAAATTAAGTGAAGATGGTCATTTTTAATTAGTCAATTTGAATTTTTTACATTGATTTATTACATGGAACATGTGTTTTCTATGCATTTCGTTGAGATGTCTTTTCTTGTGTAGCCTATTGTACACACATGGTTGATTATTCATGTTACGTATGTATTATACAATTTTTTTGTGTATTCATTGATATTAATCTATTACTAGCTTTTTTTCCCCAAGTGCATTGAAGTGTATGTATTAAAATGGATCTAAAATATGTAATAAACAATTCTTATTTTGTATTTGGTTCAGTTTGTTTATTATAATAGAAGTTTATGGTAACCGTAGTAACAACATGAAATTAATTTAATACAAATAAAAAAAATAATTGAAATTTGGTTCCTGGAGGCACCCACAGTGGTTCCACACAGTGTTTCATATAAAAGTTCCTCAGGAAACCTGTGTGGTTCCTCAGAGAACCACCCCTTTTTAAAGGGTGCCTAGAGAATCTACAGGCGGTACCGCCGGTGTGGCAAAGTGAAGAACCCCAAAAGGTTCCTCCAGGCACCTTTAATTTTTACAGTGTATGCCTCTCTTGGCACTGTGCATGTAAAATAGTAGCAAGTTTTTATTTATGGGAGAAAAAAGGGCTGTCTAATGGCGCCAAGTAAGCCTATCTTTGGATAACTCTTGTCTGTTTTTTATACAATAACCAGTGAAAATAGTTAGGTTAGATACATTTGAGTAGGCCTGTTTTGTTAAAAATCGATAGCTGTAATGCTTCGGTGCAGAATGAAGCCTGTGAGCCACGAAGGTAAGTTTGCGTGCAGATTAGGCTAATTTATGCCTATTAGACAGCCTAGTCACCTCATCGTTTTTTGTATTTAATCACTCATTGTAGCTCTTAAACCTTTAAAACAGAGTTTAGGAAGATGTGTTACCACAGTCGTTAGTTTTTGTAACTATTGAAGCCTTTTCTCTTGTCAAAAGGCTCAACGCGACCTCCGACTTTGCGTGCAGATTAATTTCCGCCTATTAGACAGCCTGTTTATCGTTTTATTTTGGTATTGCATCACTCATAGCTCTTAAACGTTTAAAATAGAGTTTAGGAATATGTATGTAACCACAATCATTAGCTTTGATTAGCTCCTAAAGTATTGTCTCTTGTCAAAAGGCTCAACGCGACCGCAGACTTTGACAGCGTAACCTCGTATCTCCCTGCTTCCAAGTCATAAATCTCGTGGTATGTTGGTACACAACAGTATATGATAGCAATATAAGGTATAATTCCAACTTTAACGATACAATGTTTAATAACTCAAAAAATATGCAGTTTTTTTATTTCCTGAAAAATATTGGTTTTGGAGATACGAGGATTCCGCCCAACAGCTGAAATATGTTGAAATGTTGAAATATGAACTATAGACAGGCAGGCTACCTTTCAGTGCGAAATTTATATTCATGTACGACACGAGGATGTTTTTATGTTCGATAATAAAACACAGCATGATATAAAAGTAGGCTAATGTGAGTTTTTACTCTAATATGGTGAATATTATAATGTTTAGACCCGGGTTTGCTGTTAAATATGGTGTTTGTGGATATCTGTTTAAACGTAAATATGAATAATATGGTGACAATAATGTTTTATAGTTTGGAGCGGCTCGATCGCTCCATTAAATGTTCTCTGCACTCTGCAGTCAGTCGCATTGTGCATTTGAAAAGCAAAACACACCAAACATTAGGCTTCATGTTTTTACTCCAATCTCATGTCATAACGTCATAACGATTGTAAACATTTGAACTAACATATGATAATCAATATATTTTTCTCTAGTGTAGTGTTACTGAAGTGTTCATTTTAAACGATTGATAGGCCGCCCGCTATAGGTTATTGTTATTATTTTTTTATGCAGCACTGCATAAAGCACTGCATAAACTGGCGTTTATGAACTAGAGGTCAGATTTACCTGTCAGATTAAAAGAATTATATGAATGCCTGGCTGAAGAGATGCGTCTTTAATCTAGTTTTAAACTGGGAGAGCGAGTCTGAGCAACGAACAGTATCAGGAAGCCTATTCCAGAGTTTTGGAGCTAAATGTGAAAATGCTCTCCCTCCTTTAGTGGATCTGGATATCCTAGGTATGACCAAATGCCTCGAATTAAGTGATCTTAAAGAGCGCAATGGATTATAGGGCGATAGAAGATCCGTTAAATAGACTGGAGCTAAGCCGTTTAGGGCTTTATAAGTCAGTAGCAATACCTTGTAGTTAATACGGGACTTTATAGGTAACCAATGTAGTGATGATAAAATCGGTGTTATATGATCATATTTTCTTGATCTAGTAAGAACTCTAGCGGCTGCATTTTGGACTAACTGTAGCTTGTTTATTGAGGATGCATTACAACCAGCTAATAAAGCATTACAGTAATCTAGTCTCGAGGTCATGAATGCATGAACTAACTTTTCTGCATCAGAAACTGATAGCATATTACGTAGCTTAGCAATGTTTCTAAGGTGGAAGAAGGCTGTTTTTGTAACATATGAAATATGATTTTCAAAAGACAGGTTGCAATCTAATATAACACCCAGGTCTTTTACTGTAGAGGATAAAGTAACAGGGCATCCTACTATGTTAAAATTGTATTGTGAGAGGTTTTGTGGGTGGTTTTTTGAACCGATAAGTAGTACCTCTGTCAACTTGGATAATTTAGCGTTTTCATCCGGCCGTGATGAAATATATATTTGAGTGTCATCAGCATAACAATGGAAACTAATTCCATGTTTCCTTATAATATTTCCAAGTGGCAACATATATATTGAGAATAATAGAGGGCCTAACACAGATCCTTGCGGCACTCCATAGTTTACTGGAGTTATGATCGATTTTTCTCCATTTAAATAGACAAAATGATAGTGGTCAGATAAGTATGATCTGAACCAGCTTAATGCTTGTCCTTGAACACCAGTATAATTTTGTAGTCGATCTAAGAGTATTGTGTGATCTATAGTATCGAACGCAGCACTAAGATCAAGTAAAACTAATATTGAGATACAGCCTTGGTCAGAAGCTAAAAGTAAATAATTTGTGATTTTAACAAGCGCAGTTTCAGTATGATGCGGCCTGAATCCAGACTGAAACTTTTTATAAATATAATTTTCTTGCAAGAAAGAGCCCAGTTGAGCAGACACAACTTTTTCTAATATTTTAGACATAAATGGAAGATTTGAAATTGGTCTATAATTTGCTAGGTTATTGTGATCTAATTGTGGTTTCTTAACCCTCTGGGGTCTGGGGTGTTTTTGGGGTCCTTGAGATGTTCTGACATGCCCTGACATTTGTGCTTTTTTCAGTTGCTTATAAACATATCAATGGCAAAGGTGTAAATTCACTCTATATAGCACAAACAGGACTTCCATAATATGTGAGCCACATGTATGTACATGTTTTCATTTTTGAGAGAATAATGTTTATGCATGGTTATCGAAAAAACTAAAAATTAAAGTTTCTGAAATAAGGCCACAAAACACATACTAAATATGTGGCAATAAGACTTTTGACTAATGGATGTCATTGCCTAGATTTTTTTCTTCAAAATGATGTGAAAATCATCCTGCCTAATCATTCACATAAAACGATACATTGATTTTAGTTTTGTGAAACACTTTTAGTTTGGAAAGCCAATATGCGGATGGGGCGTAAACGCTCCAACAGCATCATTCATATTTAGTAGTTCACACCTGGTGAGACTACGTCCCTGCATACTTAATGAGCCATTCATTCAGGTGTGTCACCTATAGCTAAGTTAAATATACAAGCTTCATAAAAATGATCATTCTAGGAGAAAATTTCATATGGCATTTAGAGGCTTTTGCATCTGAACTCTTCATATATACTACTTGGATTCTGAATCGCTGATCGATTGCTCCTGTCTGCCTCGCTGCCTGCTGTGAGTGTGTTTGTTTGCTTCGGTGCTGTAAGCTCCGTCTTAAGGCCCGTTCACACCAAGCACGATAACTATAAAGATAACGACAAAGATAACTATATATGCGTCCACACCAACGAACGATAACAGTCTTTTTATTCTAAGCACGCGCGCCCCACTTTAAATGCGCGAGACCTTTAAATTAGAATGGATTCTGATTGACTGTCAGTGTTTTATCGTTTGACAGCTGAAAAAAATCGTTCTGAAAGTGATCCCAACGATATCGTTCCTCATATCTTTATCGTTATAGTTGTGGTGTGAACTCTGTTATTCTTTAATATGGAGAACGATTTTTAGAATTATATCTTTATCGTTATCTTTATAGTTATCGTCCTTGGTGTGAACGGGCCTTTAGCCTTGTATTTCTTTGTTTTGAACCATCATTTACTACCATTTCTAGTTGTTTATACTACTACATTTTACCCAACATCTCAGATTAACCTGACATCGCTAGCTTCTGTTATTAGTACTACTAGCACAAAACGCTAGTAATTCGCTAGCCTGTTAACGCGCCACCCGTGCGCTCAGCTATTTTTATTTATTTATTTTTCTCTCGCGCGTCCGCGCCTTTGAGTTCATAAAAGCTCAGGTGAGTAAGAATCACAACAAACACGGTGAGTAATGTCTTGTCCTGTTATTGTCACCTGCACTTCACATGTCACATGTTTAGCATAGACTTCTCTGTCAGCAATATAGGATTTATATGTGATAAATGTAAGGAGACAGTTAGGTTGACAGGGAAGATTTCAGAATTAGAAACACGCATCCAAACTTTAATTGAGGATAGTAAGAGTGCTAGTGCTTTAGATGTTTTGGATGCACATAGCATAGTGAACACTTTACATGAGTCGGTTCTGGCTGAAGTAGAGCCTGTGCAGCCGGGCAAATGGGTGACAGTGAGGGATCGCTCTAGTCGCGGATCTAAAAACCACTCTTCTGTTCCGATTACCATAACAAATCGATTTGACCCGCTCAGTGAAACACCCACTGAGAATGATTGTGCCCTAGTTATTGGCGATTCTATTACACGGAACGTGAAAATAGAGACTCCAACCACCATAGTCACATGTTTGCCGGGAGCCAGAGCGCCTGACATCAAAGCAAATTTAAAAGTGCTGGCTAATGCTAATCGTAAATTCTCTAAGATCATTATTCATGTCGGCACTAATGATGTTCGACTCCGCCAGTCGGAGATCACCAAAATTAATATTAAAGAGGTGTGTGAACTTGCAAGTACGATGTCAAGGACTGTAATTTGCTCTGGCCCCCTTCCTGTTCGCAGGAGTGATGAGATAGTTAGTAGATTGTGTTCGCTTAACGGTTGGCTGTCTAAGTGGTGTCCGCTTAATAATATAGAATTCATAGACAATTGGAAAAGTTTTTGGGGCAAACCTGACCTGTTGAAAAGAGATGGTATTCATCCCTCCTGGAATGGTGCTGCTCTTCTCTCTAGTAATATGGCTCATAGTCTTAGAGCTCAAACATGACAATCTGGGGCTCAGGTCAGGAAGCAGACAGACTGGCTAAACCGACCGTCTGCTAGCGGCCTCGCGTGACCAAGGTCAGATAAATCACATCACATAGAGCCTCTTTCACCTAGCTATCATCATATAGAGACTGTGTCTGTTCCCCGAACTTGGAAATCCAAAAAACGTTTAAACCCATCTAAGGTTACAAATTTAACTGATATTCAACAAATAAAAAACAGCTATAATACAGATGAGCAAATGCTAAAGCTTGGGTTGCTGAATATTCGATCGCTTACTTCAAAAGCACTCGTTGTTAATGATATGATTTCAGATAATAACCTAGAAGTGCTGTGTTTGACAGAAACCTGGCTAAAACCAAATTATTACATTACTTTAAATGAATCAACCCCGCAAGATTACTGTTATAAACATGAGCCTCTTCTGAAACGCAAAGGGGGTGGTGTTGCTGTAATTTATAGTAATAGTTTCAAAACCACTAAGAAATCAAGTTTTAAATATAATTCGTTTGAAGCATTGGTGCTTAATGTAAAAATATATAGTGTAAACGATAAATCACATTTGAGATTTGTGCTGGCTACTGTATACAGGCCACCAGGGCACCATACAGACTTTATCAAAGGATTTGCGGACTTTCTATCAGAATTAATATTGACTGCAGATAAAGTACTAATTGTTGGTGATTTTAATATACACATCGATAATGAAAAAGATGCATTGGGATTGGCATTTAAAGACATTGTAAATTCAATTGGAGTTAGACAACACGTGTCAGGACCTACTCATTGTCGTAATCATACTCTAGATCTAATATTATCACACAGAATAGATGTTGATGCCGTTGAAATTCTGCAGCAGAGCGATGACATCTCAGATCATTACCTAGTCTCGTGTAATTTGCATTTAGCCAAGGCTGCAAAGCCGACTCCGTGTTTCAAATATGTGAGACCTATCACTTCTGCTACTAAAGATTGCTTTATTAATAATCTTCCTGATCAGTTTCATCATCTCAGCATCCCAGATAGCTTAGAAGAACTAGATATTACAACAGAAACGTTTAACTCTCTCTTTTCCAGCACTTTAGACACAGTTGCTCCGTTGCGCTTAAAGAAGATTAAAGAAAATAGTCCAACGCCGTGGTACAACGAGCACACTCGGGCCCTTAAGAGAGCAGCCAGAAAAATGGAGCGCAACTGGAAGAAAACAAAACTAGAGGTATTTCGCATTTCATGGAAGGAGAGCTCAATTACTTACAGAGAGGCTTTAAAAGCTGCTAGATCTGCTTATTTTTCAACCCTATTAGAAGAAAATAAACATAATCCTAGGTATTTATTTGAAACGGTGGCTAAACTAACGAAAAATAAAGCTTCAAGCCCAGAAGTTTCCAAGCAACACAGCAGTAATGATTTTATGAACTTCTTCACTTATAAGATTGATAATATCAGGGAGAAGATTATAACTATGCAACCGCCCACTACAGTATCGCATCAGGCAGTGCATTGTAGTCTCCCTGAGGAAAAATTTGATTCATTTGTTGCTATAGGAGAGGAAGAATTTACTAAACTCGTTAAATCATCTAAATCGACAACATGTATGTTAGACCCTATACCGACTAAGCTACTGAAAAAGATACTTCCAGAGGTCCTAGATCCTCTTCTTAATATCATTAATTCATCTTTGTCTCTAGGACACGTACCAAAAAACTTTAAGCTGGCTATGATTAAACCGCTTGTTAAAAAAACACAACTTGATCCTACAGAATTAGTCAATTACAGGCCGATCTCGAATCTACCTTTTCTGTCAAAGATATTAGAAAAGGCAGTATCCTCACAACTGTGTTCCTTTCTTGAAAGAAATGATATCTGCGAGGATTTCCAGTCCGGATTTAGACCGTACCATAGTACCAAGACAGCTCTCGTTAGAGCCACAAATGATTTGCTCTTATCATCCGATCGTTGTTGTATCTCTCTATTAGTGTTACTCGATCTTAGTGCTGCATTTGACACCATTGACCACAACGTTCTTTTAAATAGATTAGAACATTATGTTGGCATTACGGGAAATGCACTGGCATGGTTTAAATCATACTTATCTGACCGTTATCAGTTTGTAGCAGTAAATGATGAGATGTCTTATCGATCACAAGTTCAGTATGGCGTACCACAAGGCTCAGTACTAGGACCGCTGCTGTTCACTCTGTACATGCTACCATTAGGAGATATCATTAGGAAACATGGAATTAGCTTTCACTGTTATGCTGACGATACTCAGCTGTATATTTCTTCAAAACCTAACGAAACTTACCAATTCACAAAATGCATAGCTGATATAAAAAATTGGATGACTCGTAATTTCCTACTTCTAAATTCTGAAAAAACAGAGTTTCTAATTATTGGACAAAAAACTTCCTCACGTAATAACCTAGAATACTGTCTAACACTCGATGGCTGCTCTGTTAAGTCTTCGTCGTCGGTTAGGAACCTGGGTGTGCTCTTTGATACCAATCTTTCATTTGAAAGTCACGTGTCTAGTATCTGTAAAACTGCATTTTTCCATCTTAAAAATATATCTAAATTACGCCATATGCTCTCATTGACAAATGCGGAACAATTAGTTCATGCGTTCATGACCTCAAGGCTAGATTATTGTAATGCTCTACTGGGTGGTTGCCCTGCACGCTTAATAAACAAACTACAGCTGGTTCAAAACGCAGCAGCTCGAGTTCTTACTAGAACCAGGAAGTATGACCATATTAGCCCAGTTCTGTCAAAACTGCATTGGCTCCCTATTAAACATCGCATAAATTTTAAAATATTGCTCATCACGTACCAAGCACTAAATGGTTTAGCTCCGCAGTACTTGAGCGAGCTCTTAACGCATTATAGTCCGTCACGTCTATTGCGATCTCAAAATTCCGGCCAGTTACTAATACCTAGAATATCAAAATCGACTGCTGGCGGTAGATCCTTTTCCTATTTAGCACCAAAACTCTGGAACAGTCTTCCTACCATTGTCCGGGAAGCAGACACACTCTGTCAGTTCAAAGCCAGATTAAAGACACATCTCTTTGACCTAGCATTCACATAATACATTATAGACTTCTATAATTTAATGTTAGGCTGCATAGATTAGGTCAGCCGGAACCGGGAACACTTTCCATAAATCCTGATGTACTCGTTACATCATGAGAAGAATGGCATCTACGTTAATTTTTGTGTCTGTGTTTATCCCGAGGTTTTCCTGCAGCCTGCCGGATCCAGGCCGTATCCAGATCTGACGAAGGACCTTCGCCTGGACTGATGACAACGCAGTGTTGAAGTGCCAACTAGTCTCTCCCTATGGAGGATCCCTCTACCACTATACAGATAAGGCGTTGTCGGGAAAATTCGTTTCACGTTCCTACCCCAAAGCAACAAAATAAAATAAAATTCTTTATCAAAATTTATAAGGAAAGACAAGTACTTTGTTTAGGCTTGGCTTGTAGGGAATTCCAAACCTGCGTATTTTCAAATGCACATAACTATAGAACCCATTCTAAATGCGCATGTGAACGCAAACAGCGTTTCTCACAGGTTCGCATTTAAAGTCTGTGTAGAGGGAATGGTGTCGTCTTAGCGGCCCCTAATTTAATAACAAATGATCGTTGCGACGGAAGCAAATCAATCAAAACTAATTTTAGATGGAAAATAACTTAACTCTGCTATAAAGCCAAAACAATCTCTGTTACCTTAAATTATACGCTTATCTCTGTAAAGCTGCTTTGAAACAATCTACATTGTTAAAAGCGCTATATAAATGAAGATGACTTGACTTGACTGACATACACACACATATATATATGCATGCACATACATACTTTATAATCTTTTCAAAACTAGTCAACGTCTTTCAGAACTAAAGTATACATTTCATCATACGTATTTCAAAGTAAAGGATTCATTAGTTAGTTGATGATTTTATTTTTGACAAAACACATACAGTATATATTCCTCATCTCAGTATAGCAATAGAGTTTGCTAAAAGCTGTTCATTCAATACAGCAGTATTTGAAAATTGATCATATTTTGTAAAATTACATTTATATTTGCATTTATGTCAAAACCTAGACACTTTTAAACATCAAAAGGACATTTATTAATATGTATTCGTGTCAAAATGACAAATAAACAGATTTTCCTATTCAATTTATTGCATGGAAATGCTTCCAAGACGCTTGCGTGTCGCGTGAAAAATAGGCGTTGGTTCTATTTCTAGAATGCACGCGTTTTCCACGCGGCTCGTGCCGCGCCTGAGACTCGCGTCTCACACAGGCAGTGTGCAAACTCTAAACTGTTAACATGGGAGCCGAAATAAAAACGGACACGCCACGCAGCTGAGACGCTTACGCCACGCATCCAGTGTTTCACCGGCCTTATCCAGCCGATGTGGGCGTTTCACAGGTTTGTATGGATCGCCTCACATTTGCGTTTGAATAGCGCGGTCTCCGTAGGCGGAGTCACATTAAAACTTAATTAGCTGAGATGAGAACGACTGACATCTCTCTTTACATACATATTATATAAACTGTGAATATTTGTTTTTTATAAAAAATACTTCATTTAAAAGAAGAGAATTCAAGCTTCATGCCTGTGTGTTTGTATGCCTGTTTGACTGAGTATTCGCTGAGTTACAGTTCATTTTCGGACGCGTTTCAGAATTGACTTCACTGACGGAGAGTAGGCAGAACTCGCATCATGTTTATTTTTCTTTATTTAGCGAAAAGCACAACACTTTGTTTTTATTATGAGCACACACAAAAAAAATACACACTAAACAGGATCGATTGATGTATAACACAAGCATATAAGATAAAAATTAATATTAAAAAAAAAATAAAAATTTGCACTCATACGGAAAAAAACGAGCCTATCGCGCCGGCGCGATAGCCGACCCCAGGGGGTTAATGAGAGGTTTTATAACTGCCAATTTAAATGTTCTTGGAACATGACCTAAAGATAAAGATGAGTTAATAATATTGAGGAGAGGCTCTTCCACTATAGGTAACACTTCTTTCAGTAGTTTAGTTGGTATAGGATCTAATAAACATGTTGTTGTTTTAGAGGAAGTGATAAGTTTATTTAACTCTTTTTGTTCTATAGTTGTAAAGCACTGTAATTGTTCTTGCGGGGTGATAATTGAGGCTGAATTATAAGGCGCGATTGAAGATTGAACGTTTACAATTGTGGTTCTGATGCTTTCTATTTTCTCAGTGAAGAAGTTCATGAAATCATTACTACTAAACTGTAACGGGATATTTTGTTCCGGTGACGCATGTTTATTTGTTAGTCTAGCCACGGTGTTAAATAAAAACCTTGGATTGTTTTGGTTATTTTCTATTAGTTTGCGGAGGTGCTCAGCCCTGGCCGCTTTTAGGGCCTTTTTATAACGTGACATACTGTCTTTCCACGCGATTCTAAAGACCTCTAAATTAGTTTGTTTCCATTTACGCTCTTAATTAAGGGTTTCTCTCTTTAGAACATGCATAGTATTGTTGTACCATGGTGCTTTAATTTTCTCTCTGACCTTTTTTAATTTAACGGGTGCAACAATATCCAATGTTCTGGAGAGAATGGTGCTCATAGTGCTAGTTATTTCTTCTAGTTCATCTGTTTGTTTGGGTTCAGGCAGCAGCAGAGACAGATCGGATAAGCAATTTGAGAAATTATCTATGGTAGATGGGAGGATTGTTCTGCCTAGTCGATAACGCGGCGCAGCATGACATTACAGCAGTACGTAATATGCAAGTTACCATGTAATGGTCAGTAACATCATCACTTTGCGGTATAATATCTATATCGGTTGGATCGGTTCCATATGATATAATTAAAATCGAGTGTATGATTTAGACGATGAGTGGGACCAGTGACGTTTTGCTTGACCCCAAAGGAGTTTAATAAATCTGTAAACGCAGCCCCTAACGCATCATTTGAATTATCTACGTGTATGTTACGTGTATCACACAGACAGTTAAGTTTAATGTTTATTTATTAAACCACAGTGAGTAAAACAACATTTTTTTGAAATACTGAGGCAGGCTCAGGCTGCTTGCAACAGCGTTCGCAAACGAAATGAGCAATAGCCGTACAATCTAAACAAATAAAATAAAATAAATCAAAAACAAACTTGCAGGTTATCTTACCTAAAAAATGCAACACAGAACATGGCCATTCTTTTTTTCCAGTAGTTTCCAACAGTTAAACGAAAATAAAGTCCAATCAAACGAAAAGTTAGAACAGTCTCTTACAGAGCATCGTGGAGTAAAAGAATAGCTGGTAAGTCCCGCCCCTTCCGTAAAACCCCGCTGGACCTCAAAGTTGAAAAACCGTCAATGCAAGTGAATGGGAGAAAATAATTATTTTCTGATCCCGTTTGAATTGTGCCATGAATTGAACATATGTTGTCTGTGAATTTTTTATATAACTCTCCATGCTACGAGTTTGACAGTATATGGTATGATTCTTCGGCCTAGCAGTTGTGGAAAAGACATAACGAGAAAGACTACATGTCGCCTATGTGACGTCACCCCATAAAGTTGACTTACCCGTGTTTTTCGCCAACCTCAACGATTTTGTCCTCTCCCTGAAAGAAGGCGGTGAAGTGCACCAAAGACACAGTCATGTTTAGCGGGATCCGTGAGCTAGTGTCCGTGTGCGAGTGGTGTTGACGTTTCAAACGCGTCGAGAGTTGTAGTCCACAAAGTGCTCTCACACAAAGTCTAACCGTATCAAACTTCTACCCGCTAAATTGTATCATTCTTTACACGAAAAGTTATATAAAAAATTCACAGACAACATATGTTCAATTCATGGCACAATTCAAACGGGATCAGAAAATAATTATTTTCTCCCATTCACTTGCATTGACGGTTTTTCAACTTTGAGGTCCAGCGGGGTTTTACGGAAGGGGCGGGACTTACCAGCTCTATAGCATCCACAGTGGAAGGTTTTAACCCAGTCCTCCAACAATTAATGCTTTATCGACGTTGACCAATAGATCTGAGAGAAAATCTGCAAACTCTTTTAGGAAATCAGCGTAAGGCCCTGGCGGTCTATATACGGTAGCCAAAGCTAAAGATAATAGGGATTTTTTTCTTACATCTGAGAGCGTAACATTTAGTACAAGTACTTCAAACGAATTAAACTTGTCACCTGTTTTCTGGGTAACATTAAGAATATCTCTATAGATTGTTGCAACACCATCGCCACGACCAATCAGAGGGGGCTCATGCTTATAACAGTATCCTGATGGTGTAGACTCATTAAGACCGAAATAATCATTTGGTTTAAGCCAGGTTTCAGTAAGGCAAAGTACATCGATGCTATTGTCTGTGACTATTTCATTTACAATAACTGCCTTAGGTGTGAGTGATCTAATGTTTAGAAGACCTAGCTTTAGAAATTGTTTTTGTTCACTAATAGTGAGATTTTCTGTTTCAATAACAATTAGATTTTTCCTAGATCCTGCAGTAGATTTATTTGATCTCACTAAACGAGGAATAGACACAGTTTCTATGCAATGTTCTACACTAGTATTTATATCAATTAAGTTGGTGCAGCAGAGACTGTAATTTGGACTTTTGGTTACTAGTCAAACGGTATTTAACGACTTGGAGATGTTATCAGACAGAAGATCTGCTCCGATTCTACTTGGGTGTAAGCCATCAGCGCAGAAGAGCCTAGGACGTTCCCAAAACAGATTCCAATTATTTACAAAGAACAGTTTTTGCTCATTACACCATGACATTAACCATTCATTTAGCGCGAATAATCTACTGAACTTTTCATGCCCTTGTCGGTACGTGGGAAGCGGTCCAGACACAATGATCGGTTTTGCAGGCGATGTGCTGCGTACCGTCTTGATCAGGCTCCTGAAGTCTTTCTTCAGAACCTCCGTCTGCCGCAGCCTGATATCGTTCACTCCCGCATGCAACACGACGGCTCCGACACGCTCGTTACCGTTCAAGATCTCGGGTACCCGCGCAGCGATATCGAAAACACCAGCACCAGGAAAGCAGTGAGTACGCACCTTACTTTTACCTAACGTAGCGTGGGCGTGCTGGACGATGGAATCGCGGATGATCACAGCATCGCGTTCCGTTTCGCGAAGAGGGGAGAAACGGTTCTGAGTGGAGATCTCGAAAACCGGGAAGGGCGGAGAGATTCTTGCTCTGATCCTGGCCCACGTCTTCCGCTGCGGAACCACCTAGGGTTCGTGGTGGCGTGTCGGAGCCGGAGTGAACGAAACCATGGCTGATCGTGACCTGGGCGCTTGGAACCAATGCTGAGAGACGCATGGAGTATACGAGGTGGGAGTCAGCGGGTTAGTAACGTTAATCACTGATTTGTGTGCATCGGCGCGTGATGTTTCAAGAGCTAAACGCCGGTCTCTCAGCTCGGCTTGTCTCACTAAAAGGTCGTGGATCTGTTTCTCAACAGCTTCCAGCTCAGACTGCAGTGCGTGCAGCTCAAATGTGTCCTCACCTGCACCAAAAGGTAGACTACTTACATCTGATATATTCACCATTTTAACAGATGAACAGTAAGTTAGCAACGACGCTACCAGTGATGCTATCAATATTAATACTTATTTATGACTGAAGTCAGGGATATAATCTGTCTTTTTAGTGGTACGGGTGTAGAGTAGACGCACGATAGGCGAAAAAATGTTTGTTTGTAAGTGAGTGTGGAGAAGACGCGTTCAGCCGTGATCCACAGGAGTAACCTATGAGTATCCGATGTTGGATCACTAATAGGCTTGAGACGCGTCTGCTCAACAGTCCGCGTTGTAACTATGAGATGAGGAAAAGTAGAAAATGTTCGTTGTAAGTGAGTTTAAAGAGAAAATCAAGAATTATAAAGCAAATCGATGGAGCTCCAAAGACAACAACGTGTTCAGACGCGACGCATGCGCATTCGAAAGCCTTCGAAAATTGAGGATTCAGTCTCCTCGCTCCTCTCAGGAACCTGATGATCAGGTCGTGCTTTCCTACGGACTTACCTTCAACAGCGTCATGATGTGTGGCGACAGCGGCAACATACACTTTCAGGGTGGAGGGAGACAGCCTTCGCTCCAACCCTTCTTGCAGGAAGGAAAGCATGACACTGATTGGGCATTTTCTGGGTGAGAAGAGCACCAGGTGACGAAGAGGTTCCACTTCAACGCATGGGTATGTCTCATGGACGATGCTCTAGCGGAAGTGATGGTAGCCACCACCGCTGGTGGTAGGGTACTCAAACCTGCCTTGTCCCATCCAGGAGCCACACGTGGAGGTTCCAAAGATCGGGACGAGGGTGCCATAGGGTGCCCCGTCCCTGAGAAAGGAGATTCTTCCTCAGAGGGATTGGCCAGGGAGGTGCTGTCGCGAGGAGTACTAGTTCTGAGAACCAGGTCCGGTTGTGCCAATGAGGGGCAACCAAAATGACCTGCTCCTCGTCCTCCCTGAAGGCTCACTGGGTGAAACGCATACTTGCGAAAGCCCCGCGGCCAGCTGTGCGCCAGTGCATCCGTGCCGAGCGTGCCCTCGGTCAGGGGGTAAAACAGGTCGCAATGGGACGAGTCATGGGAGGCAAACATGTTTACCTGTGCGTCCCCGAACTGATCCCAAAACAGCTGGACCATCTGGGGATGGAGTCTCCATTCTCCAGGGAGAGGCTGAAGCCGTGAGAGCTCGTCGGCTGCACAGTTCAGGTCTCCCGGGATATTAATGGCTCGAAGCAACCTCAGATGCTTCTGACTCCATAGGAGGAGGTAGTGGGTGAGTTGCGACATATGGCGGGAGCGGAAACCATCTTGTCGGTTAATGTACGCTACTGTCACGGTATTGTCTGATTGGACTAGTACGTGCTGACCCTGCATGCGCATGGAAGCAGTGCAGGGCGAGACGTACTGCCAGCAACTCAAGGCAACTGACATGCCAAAGGCGCTGGGGTCTTCTCCAGGAGCCCGCGGCAGCATGTCCATTGCACATGGCACCCCAGCCCATGGTGGAGGCATCTGTTGAGACAACAACATGCCTGGAAGCTCGTTCTAAGGGCACTCCGGCTCGTAGAAAGCTGAGGTTCGTCCACAGGATGAAGGTCTGACGACAGGTCAGAGTAACTGGTACTCGGAACGTGCCATGTTGCCATGCCCACCTCGGGACTCTATGTGAAGCCAGAGCTGAAGCGGTCTCATATGAAGCAGTCTGAGCGGCGTTACTGCGGTTGCGGATGCCATATGAAATAACTTCAGTGGAACCGCACTCTTGCCCTTGAACTGTCTCAGGCAAGTCAGCAGTGACTGTGCACGCGCGCTCGTAAGCTGCGCGCACATGGCGACCGAGTCGATTTCTATACCGGGAAAGGAGATCCTCTGCACGGGGCAAAGTTTGCTCTTCTCCTGGTTGACCCGAAGGCCCAGACGGGCTAGGTGCCAGAGCACTAGGTCCCTGTATTCACAAACCTGGTCTCGAGAGTGAGCTAGGATCAGCCAATCGTCAAGATAATTCAGGATGCAAACCCTGTGCTGCCGTAGCGGAACAAGGGCTGCCTTGACGACCTTCGTGAAGATGCAAGGAGACAGGGCTAGACTGAATGGGAGAACCGCATACTGATATGCCCGCCCCTCGAAAGCAAACTGTAGGAACGATCTGTGTCGAGGAGAAAGGAAACATGAAAGTAGACATCCTTCAGGTCGATCGAGGCAAACCAATCCTGTGGCCGCACACATTCAAGAATGCGTTTGGCTGTGAGCATCTTGAACGGAAGCCTGTGGAGGGATCGGTTCAAGACGCGCAGGTCCAGGATTTGCCGTAACCCACCGGATTTCTTCGGTACAATGAAGTAGGGGCTGTAGAACCCAGGCTTAATTTCGGCTGGAGGGACAATCTCGACCGCACCTTTCGCCAGTAAGGTAGCGACCTCCATATGCATGACAGGGGCATTGCCACCCACCATAGTGTACCGGACTCCCCGGAAGCGGGGAGGAGATTGTGCGAACTGAATCGCATAGCCGAGCCTGATGGTTCTCTCGACCCAGCCGGACAGGATGGGAGCTCTAGCCAGGCTCCAAAGAACTAAACCAGCGGGTTCATGGGAACCACAGACGTACCCTCGGGGGGCAGCGAAACGAAATGACCGGCCCGGATGTGGGCAGCGTAGCAACCCGATGTGGGGGTACGGTCATTGCCACGTCCTGACAGAGGATACCAGGGAAGGACCAGCGTTCCACGGAGGCCTGCTCTGACAGGGGTCTGGCGACAGAGGGGGACGTGAGTTGCGAGGCTCGTGAGCGGCGCACACTGCCATCCGGAACCTCTGGGGGCTCGAAGGAAGGGGCATCAGTTCTTAAAAAAAAAAGATACTCCCCCGGCCCTCCACCGGGGCAAGGAGTGGCCCTGCTGCCAGCTTCTGAGAAGAACTGAGCCCTAACTCCAAGCTGCCTGTCTCAGGAGTGCTGCTTAGCCTGGCGTTTTAGCCGGCTAAGGGGCGGAGACGGGCGGTCCCTCCCTCCTGCGACTTCCTCCTCCCGGGGCCGGTGAAGGCTGCAGAGCAGGAGGGGAGGAGCCACAGGGAGGCGGCCTCGGCTTGAAGCAGACTAAGGAGACTGCATGGATGGATGGCCGTCGGTGCAGAAGGGCCTCAGTCTACTTCTGGGCGGTTGAAAACTGTTGGGCGCAGTTCTCAACCACACCGCCGAAGAGCCCAGCCTGGGATATGGGGGAGCTGAGAAAACGAGTTCCCAGACACCCTCACATCAACCTGGCTGAGCCCATTCCTGGACCACACTTGTGGACATCACCTGGCCCAGAGATCACGCAGGTACCGATGTCGCCTGTAAAGCGAGGTCAGTAGTGTACGTGGCGGGCCGATCAGCCCGGACATGGGAGGCATAGTGTCCCTGTGTGGGGGCGTGGTCGAGTTTCCGCATTCTGTCAGTGTTGGCCAGGGAAGGACCAGCGTTCCACAGCGGCCAGGTTTGACTGAACTCCCGGGTCAGCACTGCCTCGAAGGCAAAGACAACACACAGCACTGCGTGCCTGTGCCACAATAGTGGCAGAGAACATACAGACCATGATCGCCGCAACAACGAGTGCAATGAAGGTGGAGGATGCCCGCGGGCCGCGATAAGTCACGGGAACTCTCGCAACCCGGAAGCGTCCTGATGCACGTCCGAGAAGAAAAGCACTGAACGAGTACTGGTATTGCAGCATGCGCCGCAACCAGGAACCAATCGTCCAGCCTACAGCACTCGGGGGAGGGCGGCGCCACTCCAACCAACACTTTCAGCTGCCCGGGAAAGCATGGCCATCAGCTCTGGATCTGACTCGACTAACACTAGCACTCCAGAGGGAGGCAACGCAGTCGAATCCTCATTTCCAGAGGAATCAAGCCTGCCTTGTGATGCTGTGAGTGACATGACATCATCTGCCGGAGCCCCGAATTAAAAACTGGGTCCCCGAGAGGAACCAGCCACATACGGAAGCACCACGGTTTGCGATGTGGAGGGGGGCGTGGCCCGAGGAATGACTCGTCGGTTATTTGCCACACCATAACCCTCAGATCACCCTGGCCACCAGCCAAAGTATCCCCTCTCAAGGAAGAGATAAATTGGGGTGTGGCAGAGGGGACTCTACCCACATGGAGATCATTGAGTCTCGATCTATAAACATTGCGATGGTCATGTTCCCGCAATGAAAACATGACTCATCCACGAGCGCTGCCGAGCGTAATTAAGCCCTACACGCGAAACAGCACTCGTGACCGTTAGGCAGATGGATCACGCGCCCACATCCAGAAAATACACGGGCGAACAGTCTTGAAAAAGACGTGCCGCGTGCAGATCTTTTAGAGATAGGAAAAGCTCAGCAGAGTGCTGAAGCGCCCACGGAGAAACACACACACTGTCGGCAGATCACTGTACATATCAGCAGCAGGCAATGCGATCTCGCTGGAACACGCCGTCGCACCAACACACTGAAGAGCCGCTCATCTCGTAGAGTGAAGATGATTTATAATGGCTTGTGGGAGTGAAGAGAACTCTTGGCTCCGAAGTGAAAACATATCTGCATGTTGCCAGAGTACTTCCTTATATACCTACAAGGTAAGGCGGAGTTACGCAATGCAAATTCTGCAGACCCATGGTATTTCTTTGCCATTGGCTCGTTTCTCGAAGATGAGAGGCTTTCTAAGCGAAACCCCATTTGTCGTCACGACGTAACTCGTAGTGACCACGAAAGGGAACTAAAGGATTTTTTTAAATCATTGCTCATTTTAAGGTTTTAAAGACTCACTTTTATTTGATTAAATACACTGAATTAATCTATTCAATCTTATATTTCCAGCATCACAGCCGGAGGCATTGCTTGTAGGGGGAAAGTTGCTCAGAGCTTTACATAATATTGACAGTAACAAATATACAATCAGGATAATAACATGAACAGGCAGACAGACAGTGATTATATCACATACAAAAAAAACAAAGGCATGCATGCAGAGCCAGTGTCAGCCGAGCGCTGATGAGGGGACGTCTGAAATACAGAGAGGGGACGATCACATTAATGCATACTCCCAGCTAGAAACTACATAGGCTATTACATTCCTTAAATTTTATAGAAAAATTATAGGTAGGCCTATAAATAGGTCTTTAGATCACCAGATATGCAGTGTATATAAGGCCTACACAATCACGTTACCACGGCACGACAACACCACCAAAATCAATGTATGCCTGCTTAACCCACATGCTCAGCTCATTGCGACCCATTTAACGTAATATTACGATTAAAACAAACTGAACCGCTACAAAGACAATATAACACTGACAACTGCGACTAATTATCAAACATTTTAAATCACGAGCAAAATATTTAACCGTACCTTTAGCCTCAGTAGAGCTGCAATCTTCTATTCGATGAGTGAAACCTCCTCAGCAGTAACTCTTTCCATTCGTCTCTGAATTGTCTACTTAGGTCATTTTCAAATTTTCAGCTGGATCAAATGTGCTTGTTTGTCTATGCAACATGCTGCGTCTGTGCTCAGAAAATACATTCTTCAGCGTTGAGAGAGTTCTCGCACATAGCAGTCGAGGCTTTCTTTAGTTAATTTTTTTTCACCGTAACATGTCAGTTGCTGAGTGCATTTTAATCGCAGATATTATAAACTCAGTAGTTTTATAGACTCGGGAGGTGAATTAATCATGTTTTCAATAATTTATATATGATTGCATTCTAATAATGTCTACCATTGTAATGTGAGGAAGGCGTGTGTGGTCGTGTTCGAGGAATTTGGTTGCTGATTTTTTTTTTTTTAACTAAACCGACTTTTTAAATTATTTTAAACAAGCTACTAAAAATTGGCTGAATGCTGATCCAATATTGTAACACTCGAAGACGTTTATATACATTTAATACAAATAATCAATCTTATAACCACCATAAATATTTAATATATTACCCACCTCTAGAAAAAATGCTTGTAATGTGTTCAATTTCATTTTGTATTTAAAGAGTTGTTCAATTACTATTTGTTTTGGAATATGTAATATTTTTGTGTTTATCTGGATTTAAACATTCATTTTGCAGGATCAGTTCATATTTGTTATTGGAGATACAGTACAAGCGGTGTGGAATCACAGACCTGTATTGATGAGGTGACGTTACAAGATTTATAATGACAGCACATCCTGATCAACCAAGCTAAAACACTACTTTCAAGTCACTAACTATCGCTATATCTTTTAATTGCTTTGAATCTTTTGCATGTGCAAGAAATAAATTCCCACCTGTGCATTTACACATGCGCCTATAATCATCATATATTTTATAGGTAACAAACCAAAGGAAGAAGGCTTGCAGCATTGCTGTGTCAACCGTGGTAAATACAGGAACAGGAACATCCTTCATGAAGGTATGTGGGGCAAGCTTAAAATGTAAGAATACCTTTCTTAATTTGCATTGGTCCTGGGTTTGCATGGGTCATATATCTATATTTGTGTAATTGATAAAGTTATGCTTAATTCCCTGTAAAGTAGCAATAAAAAGGTTCTCTATTTTTAATCACTTTAAGCCCAGTGTCAGTAAAGATGGCGTAGTCAGTGGAATCCTGCTGTTTGTGGGAAATAGAAGGAACCTTGCCCAGCTTTCTACTACGATGTGGCCCTGGTGACTGAGGTAATACATCACACATTCATCAACAGTTAACAGTCAAAAGTTTACATACACCTTGCAGAATAAACTGCTTCATCAGGGTAGTACTAAATAAAAATAAAACGTATACATTTTTGTGATCCCTATTTATTGCTAAAATTGTTAACATTTTGCAGATACTGCAAGGTGTATATCAACTTTGAAGCGCAACTGTATATCTATCTCTTTCATTCAATTGAGCCAAATATAATAATGGACTGGATCTGTATTATAAACAAATTTTCTGTTTTTTGTGTTTGTTTTTTTCCTCAAGGCATTTTTTCTGACTTTCCTGCATCTTTGAAACATTTCCATTCACATATACTCTGGAGAGCATCTGGGACATTGACATAAACAGCACTTTCCAACAACTTAAAAAATTGGGTGACAAATAATTTTGGTTTTTGTGCTTTTGGAGTTCTTCAGGTTTTTTTTTTTTTTTTAGACAAACTTAGATTCACTGTAATGCTGGAGTAAGCATTTGGTCCTGTTTACTGTTGGTGCTGGTAAAGGTTTAAAGGGATACTCCATTTTAAAATGAAAATATTGTCATCATATACTCACCCTCATGTTGTTTCAAACCTGTATGAATTTCTTTCTTCTGCTGAACAGAAAGAAAGATATTTAGAAGAATGTTAGTAACCAGACAGATTTTGGTACCATTGACTTCCATAGTAGGAAAAAAAATCAATGGTCAATGGTACCAAAAACTGTCTGGTTACTAACATTCTTCTAAATATCTTTCTTTCTGTTCAGCAGAAGAAAGAAATTCATACAGGTTTGAAACAACATGAGGGTGAGTATATGATGACAGAATTTTCATTTTAAAGTGGAGTATCCCTTTAAGAGCTAAATAACAAGGTTCGGTAACACTTTTAATTAGGTCTCATTTGTTAATATTAGTTTATTTTTTAGCCAACATGATCTATCCAAGACTAATATTATCTTACTTGAACTAAGAATGAATAATACTTTAAGAATTTATTAGTCTATGTTAACTGAAGTAGGTAACTAATATATTTTTGTAAAGCATTACCCAATGGTCTCTTTCCAAAACTGTTTGTGTTTATGCATAGTGTTTCTTGTTTTCTTGTGCATCAACAGAAAGGTTTTAATGTATTTCTTTTAGAGATTATTTTGTCAGTAAATTGATTGACAATGTGATTGTAACATTGCATTTAATTCACACTTAAGTGTATTGTTAACTGACATTAAAGTATATTTTAAATCACTTTAATTGCGTGTCATTATATTGTGTAGTGCACTTTAACTATATTTTGAAGATATTAGAAGCAATTATGAAAGTATATATAAAGTTGTAATAAAGTACCAATAAAGTTGTTCCAAAAAATCACTCTTAATGGCAAATTATTACATTTTATTTCAACTTAATATGTGATATATTTTAAATTAATTGCACTTAATGTGCATTCAGTGTGTCGAAAACATTGCATTTAATTCACACTTAAGTGTATTGTTAACTGACATTAAAGTATATTTTAAATCACATTAATTGCGTGTCATTACATTTTGTAGTGCACTTTAAGTATATTTTAAAAACACTAGAAACATTTATGAAAGTATATATAAAGTTGTAATAAAGTACCAATTAAGTTGTTCCAAAAATCACTCTTAATGGCAACTTATTACATTTTATTTCAACTTGATATATGATATATTTGAAATTAATTACACTTAATGTGCATTCAGTGCGCCGAAAAGATGGCATTTAATTCACACTTAAGTGTATATATTTAAATTATATTATTTATGTAATAAGTACACTTTATAAAAGTACACTTAAGTGCACTTTTTTTTCACAAGGGTTGACTTAGTATTAGTATTTTATTTGTATCGAGACCAACATTTGACAGCTCTTCAAGCATGATGTTTGTGAGTGACGGCATCGCACTTGTCTGTGGTCAATACTGACAACAGCCTCTCTTTCACTGTGCAGTTCTGGTCAACATATCGAAGAACAATAGCGATATTCTCATTGCCCGTCGGGTCCTTGGTTCCATCCACTTTAATTGTAAACCATGACTCCCCAACATCTTTAACAATGTGCTCTGTCACGATTGTACTCATCAGTTCAATAAAATCATTTTGAACATCATGTGATATGTACGTAGCATTTTTAGGAATTGTACTGAAGGCCTGCGCTAGCTTTTTTTTTTCTCAGGGTGTAATTAAATAGAGACAGAAACAGTCCACTGCCCGCGTGACCTCTGTCATCAACTAAATCAATAGTACCCCTCAATGATTTGATACCAGGAATTCAATAATGTCTATTATTGCAGACACATAAAGGTGGTTTCGAGAAAGCTGATCTGAATTAACTAGGGTTGAAATCTATTTTCCTGTGGAACATCGCAATTGCTGCTCTTTCCAAATAGCAATGCATGCCAGATGCTCTTTACAGTTAGCATGTCTGTAAAATCCTTTCGTTTTATCTGTCGCATGCTTCCAATTGCTAAAACCAGTGCTTGTAAACACAGAGTCTCTCCCGCCAAATTTCCGACCAACAAAATGCCTAATCTGCTTGCTCTGAATATTCTTGCCATTGCCTATCATTGTACCAATTTGGCGCAAATGCTTACAGTCATTTTTATGTTGCTGTTTCTTTGGAAACTGGTTGAGACAAACCTGGACTGGCTTTGTCACGGTTGATAATTCATTGTTTCCTCTGTGTCGCGTGTCACTGTTTGTTTACATGTCTGTGAGTTTGCGTGAGTGGGCGTTGTCCCGCTCACGTGTTTGTTCAGTGCTCCAGCTGTCTGCAATCATCTCATTCCCCTCGTCAGCTGTTTCCCATTACCATTCTCTACATATACTCACTCATCTCTCCATTCCAGTGTCCATCCGTTGCTTGCAGTCCCTCGTGTTTGTTCGTGCTGTCTTCCGGGTTTTTGTCGCCGTCTTCTGTGGATGTTTTCCTGCTGTTTCACCGCACCCGAGCACCGATCACCGAGCACTGAGCACCGAGCACCAGACCATCGAAGTCCCTGTGTGACCGAGCCTGAGCGTCATCCCCAGAGTATTCCGTCAGCCCTGTGGCCAGAGAAGCGACTTCGCGAGTACAACCAGAGAAGGATCTTCCTCACTGACTTTGAGTGATTTTCATTGTATTGAGTGTTGAGTCCAAATAAACACTTGTTCACCTGCTATTGCTTCCAGTGATTTGTCATGACAGAACGGATGGTCCCAGAAACGGGAGCAGCGGGTGATTCATCTGCTTCATTGGAGGAATTCATTCGCGGGTGCATCGGCCGGATGGATGCACAGGATCGCAACCAGGGGGAGACTGGACGTGCTATTCAGGCTCTTGTCACACAGGTGTCCGAGCTCACCCAGCGATTCCACCAGCTGCAACCTCCCACTGCGCCAGCACCCCCGGAAGCACTTGCGGTTCCCCCCACACCAGCTGTGCCTCTCTCCCAGTCTGAGCCCCGATTGCCCACTCTTGAACTGTACTCCGGTGAGCCTAACCTTTGTCGTTCGTTTCTAACGCGTTGCAGTATGCATTTCTCATTACAGCCCAGAACTTTTGAGAGAGAGGAGGCTAAGGTGGCATTCGTGCTCACGCTGCTGACTGGGAGAGCGGCGCTTTGGGGAACTGCAGTGTGGGAGAACCACGACCAGTGCTGCTCCTCGTTCCAGGCACTCGCGGCGGAGATGAAACGTGTCTTTGATCGAGCCGTCGCGGGGAGGGAAGCTGCCAGGGTCTTGGCGGATCTACGCCAAGGAGATCGTTCCGTGTCGGATTATTCCATCGAGTTTAAGACCCTGGCGGCCGAGTGTCGCTGGAACGAGGAGGCGCAGTGGGACCATTTCCTGCATGGGCTGGCCGAACGTGTCCAGAGAGAGATCTACGCCCTGGACCTCCCATCCTCTCTCAACGAGCTCATGGATCTGGCTTTGAGGGTGGACGCCCGACTGTCTCGGATTGGTCAGAGGACGTCACCCAACCCGGTTCGCGGCGGGATGGAGAACCAGCGGTCCAGTGGCCTGGACGCGTTCGGTTCCCACGATCCCGAGCCCATGCAGGTGGGGCGAGCTCGGCTTTCCCGGGAGGAGAGAGAAAGGCGGAGATCCCAGGGCCTTTGTCTGTACTGTGGTGGCGCCGGACATTTTGCTCATAGTTGTCCGGTAAAAGGCCCAGCCCGATAGTAAGTATGAGGCTACTATCGGGTGGGATCTCCGCAGGAAAGACCTCATCCACTTCCACCATCCTCCCGGTAAGACTGAGATGGTCTACCCAGGATCACCACTGCAGTGCACTCATAGACTCTGGAGCCGAAGGTAACTTCATGGATCACCGGTTTGCACTACAATTACAGATTCCCCTCCGAACACTTCCCCAGAGAATTACTGTCAATGCGCTCAACGGACAAACACTACCTACTATCTCTCAAGCTACCGAAAGACTTACCCTCATCACATCAGGAAATCATGCCGAAACCATTTCATTTTACATTACGGACTCACAACTCACACCCATAGTTTTAGGACACCCCTGGCTTAGCTTGCACAACCCACGTATCGACTGGAAAGGCAGAACCATCTCAGCTTGGAGCACTGAGTGTCATAAGTCGTGTCTAGTGTCTGCTTGTTCTGTTGTTTCTGTCCCTGTGTTTCAGGAGGAAGCCGTGGACTTATCAAACGTGCCCGAGGAGTACCGGGACCTGAGTGAAGTGTTCAGTAAGTCAAGGGCTGCTTCTCTCCTTCCGCATCGTCCCTATGACTGTGCAATAGATATTCTGCCAGGTAAGTCTCCGCCTAAGGGCAAGATCTATTCGCTCTCAGTTCCGGAGAGGGAGGCTATGGAGAAATACATTTCTGATTCTCTGGCAACCGGGTTCATCCGCCCTTCCTCTTCTCCAGCGGGGGCGGGGTTCTTTTTTGTGGGGAAGAAAGACGGATCTCTGCGACCTTGCATTGATTACCGAGGGTTGAATAACATCACGGTAAAGAATACTTATCCTTTGCCGTTGATGTCTTCAGCCTTCGAGAGGTTGCAGGGAGCCTCACTCTTCACAAAACTGGACTTGCGTAATGCTTATCATTTGGTCCGCATCAGGAAGGGGGATGAATGGAAGACTGCTTTTAACACCCCTAGGGGGCATTTTGAATATTTGGTTATGCCTTTTGGGCTTTCCAATAGTCCCGCAGTCTTCCAGGCACTAGTCAATGATGTGTTGCGAGACATGATCGATCAATTCATATATGTTTACCTGGATGACATATTGATTTTTTCTTCGTCTCTGCAGGAACACGTGCAACATGTACGACTAGTGCTTCAAAGGTTGTTAGAGAATGGGCTTTTTGTCAAGGCGGAGAAATGCGTTTTTCATGCACAGTCGGTTCCTTTTCTGGGACACATTGTGTCGGCTGAAGGTATGCTGATGGATCCTGACAAGGTTAAGGCTGTGGTAGAGTGGCCAATCCCAGATTCCCGCAAGGCCCTGCAGCGGTTTTTGGGATTCGCCAACTTCTATCGGCGTTTTATTCGCAATTTCAGCCAACTAGCCGCACCTCTGACTGCCTTGACCTCTCCCAAAACTGCGTTCAGGTGGTCAGACGCAGCTGAGGCTGCGTTTGCCAAACTCAAGAGCCGCTTTGTTTCAGCTCCCATCTTAATTGCCCCTGATGCTTCACGTCAGTTTGTGGTAGAGGTCGATGCGTCAGAGGTGGGGGTAGGTGCAGTGCTTTCACAACGCTCTCCTTCAGACGACAGAATGCATCCCTGCGCGTTTTTGTCACATCGATTATCTCCTGCTGAACGAAATTATGACATTGGTAACCGTGAGTTGTTGGCAGTCAAGCTAGCATTGGAGGAATGGCGTCACTGGTTGGAGGGTTCAGGGGTACCCTTTATAGTCTGGACTGACCACAAGAATTTGGAGTACATTAGAACCGCCAAAAGATTGAACTCCAGGCAGGCTCGGTGGGCACTTTTTTTCGGTCGTTTCGATTTTACTCTTTCCTATCGTCCGGGTTCCAAGAACATCAAACCCGATTCTTTGTCGCGTATTTTTGATCGTCCCGAACACGAATCTACTCCAGAGCGCATTTTTCCGGAGACCCTAATTATCTCTGCGCTCACTTGGGAGGTCGAATCGAAGGTCAAGAAGGCCTTAGAAGGGGTAACGCCTCCGATCCGGTGTCCACCTAACCGCTTATTTGTGCCGGAGGGATTACGATCAGACGTTATCCAGTGGGGTCATTGTTCCAGTCTAGCTTGCCATCCAGGGGTGAGTCGTACCATATTTCTTGTTAAGCAGCGATTCTGGTGGCCTCTTATGGCTCGTGATGTTCACAATTTTGTTTTGGCTTGCTCTAGTTGTGCCATTGGTAAGTCGTCCAATCGACCCCCAGATGGGTTACTTCAACCGCTGTCGGTGCCTTCGAGACCCTGGTCCCACATCGCTCTAGATTTTATCACCGCCCTCCCACCCTCCCAGGGTAACACGGTAGTTTTGACCGTGGTGGACCGATTCTCGAAGGCAGCCCACTTTATTCCCTTGCCCAAATTACCTTCAGCCAAGGAGACAGTGGTGGCAGTCGTTAACCACGTCTTTCGGTTACATGGCCTCCCGACAGACGTGGTTTCTGACAGGGGACCCCAGTTTGTGTCCAGATTTTGGCGAGAGTTTTGTAGATTGCTGGGGGCGACGGTCAGTCTGTCCTCTGGGTTCCATCCCCAGAGCAATGGTCAAACTGAGAGAGCCAACCAAGATTTGGAAAGATCGTTACGAGGTCTGGTCTCCAAGAATCCCTCCTCCTGGAGTCAACAACTTGCTACGGTGGAGTACGCCCACAATACGTTGCCAGTGTCATCCACGGGCCTATCTCCATTTGAGTGTAGTGTAGGGTACCAACCACCTGTTTTTCCTAGTGCTGAATCCGAAGTTGCGGTCTCCTCTGCCCACGCCTTCATCCAGAGGTGTCACCGTACTTGGACGAGGGCCCGAGAGACACTCCTCCAAGTGCGGGAGCGCACCAAGGCCAAGGCCGATCGCCACCGGTCAAGGCCTCCCGTATACGTCGTCGGTTCCAAAGTGTGGCTTTCTACCAAGAACATTCCTCTCCGTTCCGTGTTGAATAAGCTAGCTCCTAAATTAATGGGCCCGTTTTCTGTCACCAAGATTGTTAGTCCGGTGGCAGTCCGCCTCAATCTTCCTCCGGCGTACAGGAGAATTCACCCCGTCTTCCACGTTTCTAAAGTTAAGCCTGTGTTTTTTTCACGTATTAATCCGCCTGTCCCGGTTCCCCCACCGCCGCGACTCGTAGACGGGGAACCATCCTATTCGGTCCGTCGCATCCTGGATTCTAGGCGGATGGGACGCGGATTTCAGTACTTGGTGGATTGGGAAGGTTACGGTCCGGAGGAGAGGAGTTGGGTTCCTGCTCGTGACATCCTGGATCACTCCCTTATCGATGATTACAATCGACAGGTAAGGAGGTCATTCCTAGGAGAGGGGGTACTGTCACGGTTGATAATTCATTGTTTCCTCTGTGTCGCGTGTCACTGTTTGTTTACATGTCTGTGAGTTTGCGTGAGTGGGCGTTGTCCCGCTCACGTGTTTGTTCAGTGCTCCAGCTGTCTGCAATCATCTCATTCCCCTCGTCAGCTGTTTCCCATTACCATTCTCTACATATACTCACTCATCTCTCCATTCCAGTGTCCATCCGTTGCTTGCAGTCCCTCGTGTTTGTTCGTGCTGTCTTCCGGGTTTTTGTCGCCGTCTTCTGTGGATGTTTTCCTGCTGTTTCACCGCACCCGAGCACCGATCACCGAGCACTGAGCACCGAGCACCAGACCATCGAAGTCCCTGTGTGACCGAGCCTGAGCGTCATCCCCAGAGTATTCCGTCAGCCCTGTGGCCAGAGAAGCGACTTCGCGAGTACAACCAGAGAAGGATCTCCCTTACTGACTTTGAGTGATTTTCATTGTATTGAGTGTTGAGTCCAAATAAACACTTGTTCACCTGCTATTGCTTCCAGTGATTTGTCATGACAGGCTTGTCTTTACAGAGGTCCTCTGGTACACTATACAGTGATGGCGTCGGCGAGTCCTTGCTTTTGGCGGGCTGAGTGACTGGCAGTGGCGTAAGCGAGCCTGCATTATCAGTGTCCACACTGCTTATTTGGAGCTCAGATGAGCCAGAAGAAGTAACAGCAGGTGTGAGTTATTTCATTTTAATCCATTTTCGAATGTCCATTGTGAAACAATAGATGTAATATGCAACCTTGAAATTATGGAATGTCAGTGCTCCAGTCCGTAGCCTTCGTGTGAACTTTCTGTAGTGCAAGATATTTAACGTAATGTTAGGGTGGGGGAGCACGCTAAATCAAACGACCAATCAAAATTCGACTTTGCCTAACAGACTGTCCTTAACTAAAATATTGCTATTTTAGCTTAATATTCACTCTAGAAAGAATATGCAATTGGTAAATGTGATTTTTAAATAGCATAATTTATCATTAAAATCCCTTTAACACTCATGGTGATCTGAGGGGGTGAGAGAGTCCCGTGATACTTTTGTACTTTTCCAACATTGGCGAGCCAGCCAAGAGGGATTTTTCAAAAAGGCTGGGAAAGGTAAGAAAATTAGTTTTTCTTTATTTAATACTGTTTTTTGTCAGGGAACCCCCTCCTTTAAATAATCCAGAAAAGAAATCAAGGACAGAAGAGAATTTTCCACACATAAAACACATAGATTGAGAGACTCTGACCCTGAATTTAGACACGTTATGACCTTCCAGTTCGCAGATTTGGGTTGCTGGGTGCCAGCATGTCCAGAACAACAACTCAGTCAATCCCTAATAATGCAGTTGTTCCTTAATGCAGTTGTTAGTTGTTCCTGTAACCAAGAAGACTAACACACACACACCAACACACAGCTTTTCCAAGGTTGGATTTGGACAGGCTCTAACTATAAACAGGAGATTCCTCTCCAAACATCAAGATAATACGTTCTTTCTCTCAAGGAGAGCTACACTTTAGTCTAACTGGAAAGTAAGGCTTTTAACCATGAAATGGTCACTCAAACTACTGGTTCCAATGACCCTTGTTACCTAGTTGTCATGGTACCCCAGAAAAGCATATAGATGTATTGACATGTTAAAGAAGTCCATAATTCATTTCTGGAAGCCAAGCTAAATGAGCATGCACTGTTACTGCATGTATATCAAATACAGACATTAGAGAATACATGAAAAGAACATTTCAGTAATCACACTGCTAACTTCTATAACAAAGTAAAATCTCACAAGCCTTGAGAAGTCATTCAACTCATTTGATATTTAGAGGAAAAAATATTGATTAATACCTAGATTATAATCACTCATATATACATTGAAGCAATATTGTATTCCAAAATCCCCCCTTCACCACCATGCTGAGGGGAGTGCATGCCAAATTATGGCTGTAACAAACGTCAGAAATGGCAGTTATTTTGACAGAAAATGCCAAGAAACACTCCCCCTTCGGGTCACATACATTATTCCCTACAGTCACTGCCCAAGCTATAAGCTTCAAAGTGGCCTCCGAAAAACCTACCAAGGCCGCTCAAAGGCTTGGAACCAACAGCTTCCATGGAAGGGGTTCCTTTAAGGGAATATGGCTATGGGGTCCGAAAGAATTCCAGTCCAGTCACTTTCTGAGGAGAACATTAAGTCAACCCCACATGCCACCAGGGAGGCTGACTCGGTCAAATTTACTGACCTAGTCTTGCCAACAACCTGTCTGTTTCCTAAACAGAGTCTTTCACAAATCCAATAGGAAAAAACTCTCTTCATCCTGGAGAATAGAACTCAGCATAGCGTTTATAACCCTTGCAAACGAGGGGAGTAACTCTACTCAATCCTTGATCTACAAAGTGCTTTTTGCTGGGCACTCTAAAGGGACCCTAATAAGGGGGGCACCTTCAGCTCTTGGGCTGATCTAACAGGGAGGCCTCGTGAGAGTCCTTCGGCCTTCTGACCAGACTTGGGGAGTTAAGTATTCAAACAGAGTGATCCTCAGATAGATTCTGGAACACTATGCTCATCCTGATAAGTACTGACCAGGCTCTGGGCTGGTGAACCTGAACTATTTTGACAATGTTTTTATCTCTACAGAGGTAAAGGGAAGGAGAAGGAGGGCTTTCACAGGGGAGAGACTAGTTGACACTTCAGGACTGCGTTGTCGGTGTGTGCAGGCGCAGGTCCTTCATCAGATCTGGATACGGCCTGGATACGGCGGACTGCGTTAAACCTCGGGATAAACAGAGAGACTAATATTAGCATAGACGCCATTCTTCTTATGATGTAACGAGTGCATCAGGAAATATGGGTCTAGATTGGGTCATAATCAGGTCTTGTGTAAAGTTCCAAATAGCACCAGTACAAACAAGACAGACTGGAAGTGAAAATAAGAGGGTTATTGATCAAAGAACTGAAAATGGCCTTGTTGTTTGACAGCTTACTTTTATGGACATTCAAAGTCTTGTTACAGCAGTGGGTGCTTTTGACCCTGATATAATGGACCCTGTAGAGTTCTTGCCAAAGCGTTTTTCTTCCCAAGGTGCTGCATGTACTTTTTCATTGCTAAGCTGCAGTGTTCATTTCGTTAACAAAACCTATGACGAAAAATTTTCGTTGACGACCTGTTTTTCCCTGACTTAGACAAGACGATGAGAGACGACACCCATGTCATTAAACAATAATTGTGACTATATCAACACATGCAGTATCGATGACGAAAAAAGACGAGACTGAAATGTGTTTATAAAAAATAAAAACTTGACCAAAACCACTTGTTTTTGCGCTGTTTGTGCGACTAAAACTGCGATCAAAGCGCAGGCTGATATCCAGCAGTGTTTTTAATGTTGATCATATTTTATGAGCAAAAATGAAGAAAAAAATAATAATTCCTGAATATCCACACAATTTTAAATATGACATTGATTTTATACAACAGTTCAACAAACAAAAGGGTAACATTAAGTGATGTACTACATTTAAAACAGTAGCGTACCAGTAGGGAGATTTAACTGAGTTAAATGTGTTATCACAGTCATGATTGGCAAACATCCCCTCAGCATGGCAGGCAGCATGGTTATTTTGTTCCCCAAATTGCCTCAGAATATAAATCTAGACGCACCCTAGCGGCAGCAAAATGTATTTTGAAGCCAGGGTACTCTAGCAACTCTCCATTGCCTTTCGAGCTGCAAAAACCTAAATTGGGTCAGGCCAATCACATCGTGTATAGAGTAGGCGGGGCGGGCTTAACATAATGACAACAGAGTTGCGATGGTTCCCCCTGCTACTTGAAAACAAAGAATGGCAGCTTCTGCTGGCGAACAGTCTGTCGAATCGACTTTGGCTGCGACTCTGGAGGACTTGGAGTTAAGTTATATTTTTTACAGTCTATGACTTGGAGTTGAGTTTTTCTTTGAGAAAAGAGCAAAGAACTAATGAGAAAAGAGCTAAGTCATTCTTAAAAAAGGAAGATGTGTTCGTAGTTTTTTGCCGGCCAGATATGGCAAAAGTTTAATCTATCAACTAGCTCCGCTGTTAGGAAAACGCTCTGGTTTATGAGGCGCCGTCTAGGGCTTAAATCAAACTTCATTCACGCACAGTCGCACACATATATGAAACGCTTGCATACACATATACTAAGTAGTACTAACACACGAGACCCGCGGAACTCTCCGCGCACATACTCATCTGAGTTTGTGTGTGTCTGTGTGTGTTCGCGTCTCAGATGAGTATATGCGCGGAGAGTTCCGCGCGTCTCGTGTGTGTAGAGTTTGCGTGTGTGTGCGTGAGCGACTTTAGGTGTGACGTTGTGCATTTCATATGTATTAGTTTGAGCATTCAGCAGTATACATGTATGTGTGACTACTTAGTATATGTGTATTCAAGCGTTTCATATAGGCCTATGTGTGCGTGAATGAAGTTTGATTTAAAGGGATAGTTTGCCCAAAAATGAAAATTCTGTCATCATTTACTCACCCTCAAGTTGTTTCAAACCTGTAAGAATTTCTTTTATCTGCTGAACACAAAAGAAGATATTTTGAAAAATGTCTGTAACCAAACAGTTGATGGACCCCATTGACTTACATAGTATTTTTTTCCTACTATGGAAGTCAATGGGGTCCATCAACTGTTTGGTTACAGACATTTTTCAAAATATCTTCTTTTGTGTTCTGCAGAAAAAAGAAATTCTTACAGGTTTGAAACAACTTGAGGGTGAGTAAATGATGACAGAATTTTCATTTTTGGGTGAACTATCCCTTTAAGCCATAGACGGCGCCTCATACTGGTTGGTTGAAGCGCTGTCCTATTGCGTGCAGAGGGAATTTGAAAGACAGCTGTTTATCCCGCCCCTCGGATTGAGCCCTGTCTATGGGGAGTTGCCAGACTTAACATCTTGATGTAGGTCTGGCTTGCCAGGCTAGCCTCAGAATGCAGTGTGGGTTCCCTTTTGAAAGGGAACGTCTCAGGTTACGACTGTGACCCTTGTTTCCTGAGAACAGGGACCGTATGTATAAAGCCACTCAGAGTAAAATTTTAGTCTCAAGTCTGTCAAAATTCTAAGAATGACATAATTTTACTCTTATACCTAATAAGATTCATAAAGGTTCCTAAGTGTTAAGACTTGGTCTCAGCTCGTAAATTATTTAAGAGAGCTGGAGAGGTCTCCTAACCTAGTTAGGAGTAACAAGATGGCAGCGGAAAGGACACGGTCACACACTTTTCAACGAAAATATGATGTTTTGGAGTTAAATGATGACGGTGGCACTGACCACACCAAATATACAGTAGTGGCCAAAAGTGATGTGTTGAGGTTTTTTTTTATTTTATTTTTTTTTATTACCCTACAAGTTTGCTTAAACCATCAAATTATAAGGAAAATATTTTTATGTTTATCTTTTTAAAAAATATGAGGTAAGAACAAAACACTAAACTTAGTTAAGGTATTTATCTGACAAAATATTTCAAGTCACCTTTATTTCTACAGTGCTTTTTACAATACAGATGGTTTCAAAGCAGCTTTACAAAGATAACAGGAAAATAATGCAACAAAGTTAGTCTTGGTTGTACAGCAGCTCTAGAAGAAAATAGTGTCATTGTCCAGCTTAAGTAAGTTCAGTGTTGATTAATTTCTACCAGAAAGACTCGAGAGGCAAAATACCAAAAAAAGTATACATTTATTAACAGCCCAAGCAAATATTATTGGCATAGTACGAGTCGCAATCAGTAATCAGAGGGTACAGAATCTGCATTTCTTGCCTGAAGATGAAGGTGGAGCGCAGCCTACCTCCTGGGAGGTATGGACAGGGACCATCCTGGTGGTGGGGAGTATGGAGGGTAAGGAACCATCCTGTTACAGTCGTAATCAGATGTTCTCTGCTTTCTGCAGGAACTATTAGAAAAAGGTAGAGCCTTTTCAACACTAAAAGTTCATCTCAGCTTGTCATGTGGAGCTGGATTCAGAAACAATAAGCCAGCACCCCTTAATACAGTATAACGATTTATGAGGGGGCGAGATGGTTACTTCCGGTCACTAAGTCTGTGATCCCATCCTTGGATTTATCTGTGGTTCTGGATGTGCTCTTCCAGCCCCCTATTGAACCACATCAAAGCAGGTGAGTGAATTACATGCTTTGTCTGTACATTCTAACTGTATGCGGTTTTTAGTGGGTGGATCGAAAGTTACACTGAAAACTAATCCGGAGTTTGTTCCTAAAGTCAATGTGCAGACTCAGAGGATGAGTTTGTTATGAAAGAGCAGTCTGCTCTTCGCCTCTTGTGCTGACAATTATAAGGTGCAATTATAATTATAAGACCCATTTCGTTTTACCACTCTCTCACTGAGTTGTAAACGCGATTGTAATGTGTTACAAAGACACAAAAATTTACAATCTTCATCAGGGCTTCAAGCTCACTCCAGGAATGGTTACCTCTTGGGCACTGTTCAAGGATGTTTCTATTTAGGACATTTGTGCTGCGGCGAGCTGGGCATCACCGCAAACATTTGCGAGATATCATAGACTGCATGTGACTGAGCCATCTCTGGCTCATTCAGTGCTTGTTGTGGGAGCGTTGTGTGATACATCATAGTACACCACACGTGTCATTCACTCATACTTTTGTATTTCAGAAAAACACCTTGTTGCTTGCTCATTATAGTGTATTATATTATAAATGCATGCATTATATTATAAATTAATTAAATTATATTATATAAAATATAATAATTATAATAAATATATATTATATAAAATATATATTATAATATAATATAATTTAATTTAAGGAAAATTATAAATGTGATAGCTTACAGATAGCTTTTTCCAGGTATTATATTTACTTTTTAGATCTCTGGATCATCTGTAGAGGCTTAATTGTGCTAACTGGAAGGCTAGTTCACAGAATATTGTAATAGTCAATAACATCAGTCCAGGGTGGAAACCTTATAGCAAAAATGTTTGAGCGAATGCATTCAGTAAACATGAGAATTAAAATTTATGAAACCTTTTGAACTTTTATGGAACCTTTAAAAGTTCAAATTTGGATTCAAGACACTCTTGATACTCAGCACTCTTGTGATGCGAATAATAAGGTTTAATGTAATTATACAGATCAGATATTAGTGTTGTAATAGTGTATCTCTTTGAAAAATCACACAAAGGCTAATTATTTGCTGAAATAAACAGGTTTATTAAGAAAGGTACTTTTACAATAAACATTCATATTATATGACTTCAGTAAATGCTCCTTTCAAGTGTTAAAGATTCATTCTTCTTTGGCCTGGGAAAGAAGGAAGAGTTAAACATTAGTCTTATTAACAAAAATGTTCTTCACTTTACATAATGAAGAGAATACAGATGTGCAAATGTCATATAGGACATGTAACATCAGAAAAATGCAATTATTATAGTTCCACTACTTCTTCTAAGAGGTAGTTCGTGTATTTGGATAAACAAGTTGAATAAATAATGCAAAAAAACTCATCTACTTAGTCTAACCTTTCCAGAATCACGGCTCTTTACTCTGAGTTTGTTGACCTGAGACTCAGAAATGTCAGCACGCTCCTCAGCCTCCTCAAGCTCATGCTGCACCTTCCTCAACTTGGACAGGTGAACATTGCCTTGCTCCTCCTAAAGTTTTTTTTATATGGTTCATGTATCATGTTTCATCAAATTAGAATTCCAATATAAATAATTACAGTGTCAAAATATTCTATTAGATTTTACATACCGCCTCTTCAGACTGCCTCTTGTAGACTTTGACCTTCAGCTGCAGTTTGTCAACCAAATCCTGGAGTCTGGTGATGTTCTTCTTGTCCTCGTCAGTCTTCAGAAAATACACATTTACAAAAGTAAGCATTGATCCTTTACTAAAAATTGGCATTGTCAATACATACACTATTATACAGACTCTTTTGTCCGAACAAACTTGTGAGGAATATGGTCATACCTGATAAGTGAGCTCTTTCACTCTCCTCTCATATTTGCGGACACCTTTAACAGCGTCAGCTCCACGTCTCTGCTCAGCTTCAACTTCAGCCTCAAGCTCACGGACCTAAAGAACATATTATTTTTATTCAAACAAATCATAATATAACATACTTCACCTTGCCCATATCATAACTATAAAGAGGCTTACTCTGGACTCCAACTTCTGGAGTTGTTTCTTTCCTCCTTTCATGGCCAGATTCTCAGCCTCATCCAGACGGTGCTGCAGGTCCTTCACTGTGACCTCCAGATTCTTCTTCATCCTCTCAAGGTGAGAACTGGTGTCCTGCTCCTTCTTCAGCTCTTCTGCCATCATTGCAGCCTTTTGCATTAATACAGAAAGTCATTAGATCCACTTTTTTTTTTCAAGTACACAAGTGTCTTTTTAAACATCTGGCAGCTACTGTTTCTCACATCAGTGATGGCCTTCTTGGCCTTCTCCTCTGCATTTCTGGCTTCCTGTACAGTGTCATCAACTTCACTCTGGACATGAACAAGGTCAGCTTCAAGCTTCTTCTTGGTGTTCAGGAGACTTGTGTTCTACAAAAGGGAAAGCAACAGTTTGAACATTTTGAATGATGCTCTCAATTCCCTTCATTTCAGGGAAACAATATGCCCTTACCTGAGAGTGGAGCAGCCCAACACGCTCACTGATATCCACCAGCTCTTGTTCAGCCACTTTGCGGCCTCTCTCTGTCTGCTCCAGAGCAGCTCTCAGCTCCTCAATCTCAGACTGCATCAGAGTGTTTCTGCGCTCCACCATGGCCACCTGCTCCTTCATGTCTTCCTGTCCTCTCTGGGCATCATCAAGGTGCAGTTGGGCATCCTGAACATAACAATAGCTGTAGAATGAGCTTTCGATGTGATTTCTGCTAGGCTGTACTTACCATATGTTAGATTATTAAAAAATATATGAATACATCCCAAAGTCAAAAAGAAGAATTCATTATGCATACCTTGAGTTGTCCCTGAACGTTCCTGAGCTGTTTCTGGGCCTCAGCAGCCTGGCGATTGGAGTGGCTCAGCTGAATCTCCATCTCATTAAGGTCTCCCTCCATCTTCTTCTTGATTCTCAGGGCATCATTCCTGCTCCTGACTTCAGAGTCCAGAGTGCCCTGCATGGATTCAATGACTCTCTGGCTGTTCCTCTTGATCTGCTCCATCTCCTCATCCTTCTCTGCAAGCTTCCTGTCAACCTCTCCCTTGATCTGGTTTAGCTCTAGCTGGACACGAAGAATCTTGGACTCCTCATGCTCCAGTGTACCCTATGAAAAATAAAACAACATTTAAATATAAGAATGAAAATACACACAGTGTATTGATGAATACAACACTGTATGATGGTTCTAGCAAGAATTCCATATTGGTCTCCAAATACTCACTTCAGCCTCTTCCAGGGCGGTCTGAATCTCTGACTTCTCAGTCTCCACTGTCTTCTTGGCCTTTTCCAGCTCATGGATGCTCTTACCAGTCTCACCTAACTGCTCTGTCAGATCTGAAATTTCCTCTATAGAGAGAAAAACATATAATATGTATCATAATGCACAATCATTAATCATAGGTGTTTACTTTTTAATGCTCACTGAGAATTAGAACATTTAAAGGGATAGTTCAACCAAAAATGAAAATGTTATCATTAATTAATTACTCACCCTCATGTCATTACAACCCCGTAAGACTGTCGTTCATCTTTGGAACACAAATGAAGATCTTTTTGATGAAATTTGAAAGTTTTCTGTCCTTCCATAGACAGCTACATAATTGATTCTTTGACACTTCAAAAAGGTTATAAAAAGATCATAAAACTAATTCATATGAATTGAGCTGTCAGATTTCATCAAAAAGATCTTAATTTGTGTTCCGAAGATGAACAAAAGTCTCACGAGTTTGGAACGACATGAGGGTCTGTAATTAGTAAAATAATTTTCATTTTGGGTGAATGATCCCTTTAAGATTTTTTTCTAATTTAACGGTTTCATTCTTACGCTGCAGATTCTTGTTCTCTCTCTTGAGGGTCTCCAGCTGATCCAGACTCTCCTCATAGGAGTTCTTCATCTTGAACAGTTCAGTGCTGAGTGAACGAGCCTCTTTCTGGGCACCTTCCAGCTCGGCCTGACCTTCCTCATATTTCTGCTTCCATTCTGCCAGGACCTTTGGTGGAGATATTTTAGGATAGAGTTTGTTTAAAAAATGTTGAACAAAGCCCATTCCAGCAATACTTTACAAAGATAATATAATATGACAAAAACTGTTTACCTTGTCGAAGTTCTTCTGCTTCTTGTCAAGGTTGGCAGCCAAACCATTGGCTCTCTCCACATCGATCATGAGGTCCTCCACCTCACCCTGGAGTCTCTGTTTGGTCTTCTCCAGAGATGCACATTTGGAGTTCACAGCCTCAACTTGTTCCTCTGCCTCTTGCAGGCGCTGAGCCAGTTTCTTCCTGTTAAGTAATGCATATTATTTTGAATTCTAATCTATAAAATAGCTGTGAGAGTTAGGAATATTATACAATAATATACATACTTGGACTCTTCAAGCTCCTCCGTGCGCTGGATGGCATCAGTTTCATATTTGGTTCTCCACTGTGCAACCTCACTGTTGGCCTTTGACATTCCCCGCTGCAGCTCAGCCTTTGCCTCCTGCTCTTCCTCAAACTGCTCACGGAGCAGGTCACAGTCATGACGGGCAGATTGCACAGCATGTGCCAGTGCATTCTTAGCCTAAGGGACAAAGTCGCATAATATTATTGTATTATTGTTTCTACAGTAAAGTAATTCATGAATTGATTATGCTGTATTACCTTAACCTCCTCTTCAATATGCCTCTTAAGCTCCTCAATTTGCTGAGTGGAAGCTTGTTTGCCTCTGGTGAGCTGAGAAACCAGAGCCTCCTTCTCCTCCAGCTGACGGCCAAACTCACCTGTATAGATTTAGATTTACTGTGTCAGACTTTTCTATGTCTCTGTCAGTTTATTTCAAAACAAATGGATGTAAGATTTTATCAGTATCACAGTCAGAAATGTACAGCTGAATAATCTTAATACACTATTATTTTTGATTAATTGTTGTTGATAATTAATATTGATTATTGTTGATAATTATTGTTAATTATTGACATTAATTACTTTTGATATAATATTAATTTGTTCATGAGTTACCATTTTCAGTTTGAAATCTTGCACTTTGAGTACTGAGATCATTTAACTGACGAATGTTCTCGTCATTCTTGGACTTAATTTCACTAAGTTGGTCCTCAAGTGTGCGGCACATCTTCTCAAGATTGCCCTGTAAATACAAAAGTCATTAGATATTTGAAAGAACTTCAAGACTTGTTGTATGTGACCCGTGCTGGCAAAATGAGTCACAATGAGCATATTTTCAAAAATGAGTTGTTATTTACTTTTATTGTTATTAAAAAACCTTCATTTATGATGATGTATGATTTGTTGGAATGAGACAAAAAAGGACTGTGCAAAGTATATTTTGAGAAAAATCTAGTTAAAGTTTTCTGAAGGATCCAAAACAAAATCACCTTGCAACCATACCTTAAAATCCCTGGTAATACCACCAAATTTGGCACACACCAAATCAAAACCAAATATCTATAGGAAAAATATATATATAATTTTTTTTTCCATGATACCACAATTGTTTGATTAACATTAATGAGACAGCAGCCTGTATACTGAGACCTACTGTAATGCACATAATCTAATATAATGTTACATATCAGATGTTTTTCCCCAACAGTTAACCAAACGTTCACTTAAGGCATAACAGATAAGGTTTGCGCTTTGTGCTTTGTGTTGATCTGTCAGTCAGTGCGAGTATGATCGTTTTGTTTACATCAGCATGAGTTTAAAAATCATATTTCATTGGTTCAGGCTTACACCATCGAGAATTCGCTATGAATATTAAAACTTGTGCAGTTGTTGCGAGTAAAGAAAAATGGCAATTTTTCATGGATTATTAAAACAAAGGAAAGATTTAGGAAGGTACACCTCTCAAAAACGTAAAAATAAAGATCATTTTAGATGTTTCATTACTATTTGGAGCATTGGGATCGCTAGAAGAGGGCTTAATGAACCATTTTTTGTGAATGAAAATGAAATTCGACCAAAATTTACATTTGCCTGTAGCTCATAATTAGCACATGCGTATTCCGACTCATTTTGCCAGCATGGGTCACATATGTTCTTTAAAATATTTCCCAACCTTTGCTTTGGCAACAGCTTCCATGTTGCTGGAAAGATCATCAATTTCCATTTTGAATTCGCTCTTCTCTTTCTCAAGCTTCTGCTTGACACGCTGCAGGTTGTCGATTTGCTCTCCCAGCTCAGCCACACTGTCTGCCTGCTTCTTGCGGAGGGCACCAGCAGTAGCTTCATGCTGGAGGGTGGACTCTTCAAGATCACGACGCAGCTTCTGGAATTCAGCTTCACGCTTCTTATTCATCTCAATCTGAGCAGCAGTGGCTCCTCCAGCCTCCTCAAGCCTCTCACTGATCTCCTCAAGTTCCCTGGAGAGATCAGCTCTCTGCTTCTCAACCTTGGCACGAGCAGCGCGCTCAGCCTCGATCTCTTCCTCCAGTTCCTCAATGCGGGCCTATGGTGGTAAGTAGTTAATTAGATTTTTGGTTATCTGTATTTGATCATAATGATGTAATGTTTGAAAAATCTCAAAATACCTGAAGCTCCTTGATTTTCTTCTGGAGTTGAGCACCTAGAGATTGTTCATCTTCAATCTTGCTGAGCAGCTGACTTGTTTCAAAGTCTTTCCTGTT
Organism: Scardinius erythrophthalmus; assembly: GCF_964197995.2. Classification (NCBI taxonomy): domain Eukaryota; kingdom Metazoa; phylum Chordata; class Actinopteri; order Cypriniformes; family Leuciscidae; genus Scardinius; species Scardinius erythrophthalmus. Next base: position 21,911,633 of record NC_138225.1, on the reverse strand, counting down.
CAACAATAAGTATTTGTAAAAAAAAACATAACACAACAATAAAAAATGTCAATGTTTTCAAAGATTTCCTGCTTTAATTACTTTTTTATTTTCTCATCAGATTGCTGCTTGTCATTCTCTAGGTCCATTACGGACTCTTGGGATAATTTCAGGTCTCCTTCAAGCTTTCTCTTGGTTCTCTCCAGGTCCATGCGGAGCTTCTTCTCTTGTTCAAGGGAACCCTCAAGCTACAGGACAATGATATATAAAATATGTTCACAGCAGAAAACAGTTGATTTGATGAATTAATATAATTAATTTACATAATCAACTCACATCATCAACTTGCTGCTCAAGCTTTGTCTTGGATTTGGTCAGGGTGTTGACTTTGTCCTCCTCGGCCTGAAGATCATCCAGTGTCTGCTGATGTGCCTCTTGGAGGGCTTTCTTCTCCTTCGTAACCTTAGCAATGCTCTCATCCTGAGCTGCCATTTCCTCAGTCAAGTTCTTGACCTGTAGGATTTTTTGTTCCAAGTAAACTTAAATATTACAATTCATATTCTATATCAATATATAAAACAGAGATTAAATCTAATCTTAAACCAACTCAATCTCTAACCTTATTCTCAGTGGCATGTTTCTCCTTCTCCACTTTAGCCAAGGTGAGCTCCAGGTCATCAATGTCTTTCTTCAGCTCAGAGCACTCATCCTCCAGTTTCCTCTTCTTGGCTGTCAGTTCAGCATTGATTTCTTCCTCATCCTCCAGTCTCTCAGTTGTCTCCTTGAGTTTAGCTTCAAGCTGGATTTTGCTTTTGATCAGACCCTCACACCTCTCCTCAGCATCTGAGAGACCCTCAGATTCCTGTTAGTAAAATAGATTGCTATTTCATTGGAAACAACCTTGCTCATTTTTAATGTAGCCAAAATTCAGTTAAATTTAAAATATACTCACAGATGCTACTTGCAGCTGCAGATCATTTTTCTCTTGCAGCAGTGCTACCATCTTCTCTTCAAGCTCCTTCTTTTTGGCTTCAGCCTTAACCAAAGCCTCTTTGCATTTTGTATAGTCCTCTTTCATGTTTGCCAGCTCCTTCTCAGTCTCTGCACTTTGAAGCAGAGGCTTAATCTTGTAATAAACCTTCATCCATGGCCAGTGTTTGACATTCATGAATGAACGGATGTTGTATTGGATGGTGTAAATCGACTCCCTGTGAATAATTCATCATTAAATGGCATAATCATTATTAAGTTTGCACAGTTATCATTGAAGTCATCTTTACTCATGACAATAATCACCTCCTCTCCGTCATTTTCACATACTCCCTCCTCATCACGTAACCACGGCAGAGAGCCTGAGTCATTGTGACCAGAGCAGCCAGTTTCTCATCACGCATCTCCTCAAGAACACCCAAAAGACCAGCTTTGAAGAACACCTGAATTTATGTAAAACAGTAAATCAAAATATATTGATTTAAACTGTATAAGCTAAATGATCATGATCACTGAAGCTTTGAAATTTGTAAAGCTAAATAATTAACCTTTGTATGTCCAAATCTGTAGTCGTCATGATTAATGTCGATGGATCCCAGGAGTTTCTCACTGGCCTTCTTGTTATCCATAAACTGTCCCTCTGGGATAACAGCGGCATTCAGCACCTTGTATCTGTGGAAAATTTATCAAAATACTTCATATCTTTTAATTAGGAGCCTCGTAGGAAATGTTGTTTTCATGTGGTCCCATTTACCTCTGCTTAAAGTCACCATATTGGATTCTGCTGGGAAAGCCCTTTGTGCAGATTCTGATGCCCTCCAGAACACCGTTACACCTCAGCTGGTGGATAACCAGGAAGTTCTCCATGAGACCTAAAACGAACAGTTTACACCATGAAATTGATAAATTAACTTCATCATATATATTGAGAACCAAAATATCTGTATTTGTTAAAAAAAAAATACTTTACCTGGAGTCTTGGACTCATTAGGAATCAGGCAACGCACAAAGTGAGGGTGGGTGGCCCTCAAGTTGGTCATGAGTTTGCCCAAGTTCTCCTTTGGAGAATAGAAAAAGTTTGTCATGCTTTGTATTTCTTTATTTTCTTTTTTTCTAAAATAAAGCAATATTGCTGTGATGTCATCTCTATACATACCCTGAACTGGGAGGACACAGTCTGCATGGAGCCACCCTTCTTCTTGCCTCCCTTTTTAGTAGTATCTGTTGAGATAAAAATACAAAGTAATATGTATAAATGCAAAAACAAGAAAGAAAGTTCAAAACTGAATCAAAGTTTTGTTAAATACATTTTTTCTTTACCCTCAACAACAGGTGGGTAGAGAGTAGCCAGCAGTTTGACAGAAGACTTCTGGTACAGCAGCAGAACAGAATCATTCAGTGGATCCTTGTTCTTGTCCAGCCAGCCAGTGACATTGTAGTCCACAGTTCCAGCGTAGTGAACCAGGGAGAAGTGGGCTTCAGCCTTGCCTTTGGCAGGCTTTGGTTTCTCGAAAGCTTTGTTCTTGCCAAGATGCTGATCATATAGCTTGTTCTTGAAGGAAGCATCTGAAGCCTTGGGGAACATGCACTCCTCTTCAAGGATGGAGAAGATACCCATCGGCTGTTTATAAAAAAAAATGTTTATTATCAAAAATTTGAGATTTGGAGAATAGGATCAATGGAAATTAATAAATTCATAAACCATTGATAACCTTCTCAATGAGCTCAATGCAAGAAGCCAAGTCCATGCCGAAGTCAATGAACTCCCAAACAATGCCCTCCTTCTTGTACTCCTCTTGCTCCAGCACAAACATGGTGTGGTTGAAAAACTGTTGCAGTTTCTCATTGGTGAAGTTGATACACAGCTGCTCCATGCTGTTGTACTGGAGGGCAAAAAATGACAGAAACATTTACTACCTTCTGAATATCATTCATTTTGACATAAAAAGAGATAAAATAATCATTCTTACATCAAAGATCTCAAAGCCAGCAATGTCCAGCACACCAATGTAGAAATTTCTTTGTTGTTTTGTGTCCAACATCTGGTTGATACGAATGACCATCCACAAGAACATCCTCTCATAGATAGATTTGGCCAAGGCGCTAACAGAGTTGTAGACCTGTAAGTAGAATAGAGCGGATATTTTATTCTGCTTCTGCAATAATTAGCCAGAATTTAAGGTTAAACACATATGTATTAATGTTACTATACCTGTGGTACGGTCTGGCCTTTGGTCACATACTCATTTCCGACCTTGACTCTGGGGTAGCACAAACCCTTCAGCATATCAGCAGAGTTCAAACCCAGAAGGTAGGCGATTTTGTCAGCCTCTGTTAAGTACATTTATAAATAAATTATCTTTGCTCTATAGAGTCTTTTGTGTAAAATTATAATAAATCAGGCACTACTTTCCCTTTCCCTTACATTTTTAGATTTATTGATGTGCGCGCAACTTCTAGTTTATATTTTCACTAAACATTTTATACACAGTTTCTGTTATCAGCAAAGTCGGTGCAATGGTTACTATTTTAAAGCCCAGGATAACACAAGTCTCACCATCTGTGCCATCAGGCTCAGCCTGCTCCTCACGCTGCTTCTGCTTGAACTTCATGTTGCCATGATGAAGCACAGCTCCAGTGAACTTGTAGATGCCCATTTTATCCTCACTTGAGAAACCAAGAATGTCAATAGCATCCTGTAAATTACAGAGAATAATAAAATATATGATTTACCATATTTAAATAGAATATGTCAATATTCAAATAGCAATGACTCACATCAGTAGCATCCAGCTCAACTTTATCATCAATGCTGGCCACTGTGATCTGACCCTGACTGCACATGGGGAAGTCATAGGGGTTGGTGGTGATGAGCGCCATTTCTGTAAAATACACAGCATTTATGAAAGAGCATCTTACAATATTATCTGAAACATTGAATGAATGAAATATGTGCACCTACCAACAATCTCAGGCTTATGGTTGGTCATCATCTGGAAGAAGATGTGGTAGCCTCTCTCATCTGGAAGCTGGAATGACACTCTAGACTTCTCCAGCAGATCTGTTGAGAGAATGTACTTGAGTCACAAGCATCTGAAGAGTGACAGATAAAGACAACTGTTCAGGATGGATCAATTAAATCATGTCCACCTACATGTCTCAATGTCAGCACTAGCCAGTTTTCCAGTGGTGCCGAAATGAATTCTGATGAATTTACCCTGTTTAAATCATAATAGTATAATACATAAATAATAATTATTATAATCTCTTTATAGAAAACTCTGTACAGTAAAACTGAACAAAACTGACCATCTGTACTGTAAATAAACAGTGGTTAACTTACAAAACGAGAGGAGTTGTCATTTCTCACAGTCTTGGCATTACCATAAGACTCAAGCAGAGGGTTGGCAGCAATGATCTGGTCCTCAAGAGAGCCCTGTGATGTTTGAAGGGTTTTCATTTATTATTATTTTTTTTAATGTTTTTCTATTTCATGACTAAACACAATTTATAGGCATTTCACAAATTCACAAATCCACAAATCATATAGTTAGTGAGATGAGTGTAAATCATCATCTTTTAAAATAATATATATGACATGTTTTGTATCTCATACCTTTATTTTACTGGCCTCTTTCTTGACACCTGACACTGCAACTGTGGCAAAGTACTGGATGACACGTTTCGTGTTCACCGTCTTTCCAGCACCAGATTCTCCACTGGTTTATAAGAGATTAGAAGACAGAAGTTTGAAAGACATGTAGACTTATCAAAGTATATTCAATCTTTGTTCAGTCTTAAATTCTGTTTTGTAAATATCTCCATAAATTTTCCATCTGTTATACTTTTCATTTGTGTCATGGTCTGAAATTAAATTAAAATACTTACGTAATTAGGACAGACTGGTTTTCTCTATCTGTTGATTGAAATTTGTAAAATATCCAGTTAATATTTATTATATTAACAGCAACATCTACTTCATCTTAATTAATTCTGTAGAATTTAATTCCATAATGTCTTACCACACTGCATGAACTGATATGCGTTGTCAGAGACAGAGAAGATGTGGGGTGGGGCCTCCATACGCTTTTTGCCTCTGTAGGCAGACACCACTTCTGCATCATACACTGGGAGCCACTTGTAGGGGTTCACAGTTGCGCAGAAGAGTCCAGAGTAGGTCTGAAATGAGCAGAGACGTGGTCAGATTGCAACAACACAGAAAAAAAATAAGTTAAATGCTTTATATGTCATTTCAGAACTTACGTAGATCATCCATGCAGCATAACGCTCTTTGAGGTTATACAGCACAGAGGCTTCATTGAGATGGGTCATCATGGCCATGTCCTCAATCTTGTCATACTTGGGAGGATTCATTGGGTAGACATCTTCTTCCTTAGCAACTCTCTCCTATAAATTTGATATATTAGATATAAAAGAAAACAATGTAATAAGTAATTTAATGAGCATCTACATGAAATGGAAATTCAAATTTACCTCCTTAGTGTCAAGCAACACAACTGTGACTTTGCCACCGTCTTTGCTCTTGATTGTTCCCTTGAGGTACAACTCTTTGACATCAGCCACATAGCAGGCAGCCTTGGCATCAAACGGTTTGGCCTGAGCCTCCATTCTCTCCCTCTCAGGCTTACGAAGGTAAATGGCAGCTTTGCCATAAGCGGCCATCTCCGCGTCTGTACTCATGGTGGCGGCTTACTAAAGAGAGAAAATATAAACTTATCCATTACAAATTTCATAAATATTTAACAAAGGCAAGACACATAAAATATAAAACACATGAATTGTGTTAGGAAAGAGGCATATTCCTAAGTGTAGGCTTACACATGAATACAGACACATAAAAAGATACTAGATAAACATTTAAATAGCAAGCAAAAAGCAGGTAAGGGGCCCATTAATGGGAAAATGTCGATTGAATATGTCTTTCTGGTGATGAAATTGAAATGCAGGTGTCAGGGGATGGCACATACAGTACAATATGAATTGTGGCATACACTCTCAGAAAAAAAGGTACAAAAGCTGTCACTGCAGTGGTACCTAAAGAGTGCATATTAGTCCCTCAAAGGTACACATTGGTACCAAAAGTGTACATATTAGTACCTAAATGGTACATATTAGAACCCTTTTGAAGGGTACTGTCCCAGTGGCAGCTTTTGTACCTTTTTTTCTGAGAGTGTATATGAAGTTTCAGGACAATACAGAGATTTTCACTGCCGACTATGAGTCTCACTCTGCCTGAGTGCATCCCCCTGCTACAAGTATGTATGAAACAGACAAATATTTCCTGACAAATATTAAGAAATTTATGTCACAGATTTGTTTTCATTATATTAACTTTTCTAATTATTTATATGTATGCAAATCTCATGATGGATTATGATAGCAACACTGCATCCCAAGTTTGAATTTAATCAGACCATCAGTTCTGTAGTTTGAACCAATTTCATGTTTTGCTCTATATAGCATCATCAATTGGCCCTTTCCCGCTTCTTTTTCTTTTTCCTCAGACTGAGTCTGCACATAAATGTGTCAAATGTCCTCTGCATTTGGGCCAAATTTGTATAACTTTCCTACAAGGGGTTCTATGGGCTCTCATAGTCTCAAAAGTGGAAGAAGAAAAACAGAATACAATACAACATAAAAGTGAATACAATAGTTGGTATATTTGGCACCAAACTAAAGGGTCAATGGGACCCCTTCCTTAAATTCAAACACATTTCTTTGTAAATAAATTACAGGTTTTTAAAAACAGCATGCTTCACCAGTTTCCGTCTATACAGACTATAACAACTGTTTTCCTCTACCCTAATCCACACACTGAATTATAAACTCACTTGCCTTTTGTCTTTGAGACCAGATGAAATGTTCACTACCCTTGGATAAAAATGTAAAAAAAATCATTACAATGTATTAATATAAATAAAAAACACAATTATTTTGAGTACAGACACATAAGTGATGATGTTAAATTCCTTTCAGTCACAGTCAGCACAGGCTCTTACCACTTGATGAAACTTTTGAGGTCTTCTCTGCATCTCTTCTGGTCTACCCTCTTGGCTTTTATAGAAGTTGATCATGCACACTAAGCAGAATCTATACATGGGCAACCTCATATATTTTGATATATGATGAGCTTTCTTGACCCATTTTATAAGAAATGTATGGACATACTGACAGACATCCTACCTGATGAAATCAGTTATAAGTCAAACCTTTATTGCTCAAAACTATATAGATCACAACTTCCATTTCAAAGTTCTTGTGTATTATAATTATTTATTTTTAGTCTATTAATATCTTACTTTGACATATGACACACACTGGAGTAAATAAATCCTTTTTTGGGATGAGGGTACATTCAGCCACCCCTCCCCCTCCCCTTTTTTTGAATCAGAAAACATTTCACCTTTTCACCCATGGTAGTTCTTGTAGAAGGCTAATATGGCAGCAACTGGGCTAAACAATAAAATATGTTACAGATCTGATAATATATATTGTTCAAGAATATAGAAGAATATAGAAAAACACTGTAAAATATGTCTAATACAGTGAAAACACACAACAAGTGTCAGTTTTTCTTTGTAGAAGAAAGCCAGTACTGATTAAAATGGCACATTCCCATCCTGCAAAAATCCCTTTGTTATAATTTCTGCAAATATTCAAAGATTGTAGACATTTCTTGGTCTTCAACAGCTACAGTCTAAGCCTCAGCCACTTGTTCACCCTTGAGTGGTCAAAGTCAGCAAACAATGCTAATTACCATGCAGTAAACAGAATATCTCGTCTGTCGTCTCTCATATCTCTCGTTGTACGTCATTAACAACTAGATGTTCAGTTTTTGTAATTTTTTTGTAAATGCAGTTGTCACTACCTTAAATTACTAAACTGTGTGTGTACAGAACAGGATTAAGCACTAAAAGGTGAACTGACAGCTGAATTAAGCTCCAGTGCTTACGTGGCCTTAAAGCTTCCTTCTACAGGTTTAAAGCTACATCCACCAAACTCGTCTCAGACCTTCAGACTGTTCTGACTCGGGTTGCTATATCTTTTCTATTGGTCTTTCGGTTTTCCTAAAATGATGATCAAAACTCGGAAAAGTCCCATAGACTTACATTGATGGAATGTTCAAATGAGCCAAGGCTGTTTTAAACTCCAACTGACAAAAATTCTAATTTAAACACCCAGAAGCCCACTAGACTTAATTAAAAGTGCTAAGGGTCAAAGGGTGACTACAACCATCCTCTCACTGGCAACACTCTTTGCCTTCCTCTGTGACTTCTAATTACATAGCTCTGGCATGAAACTCTGAATGGTGCAGGTTGATAGGTCTTTAACTTATTGGTAGCAATCATGTTGTTATCTAAATAGCACAGATAGTGTTGCATCAGCGGCCAATGAGCTTGCTGCTCAAACATTCAAATAGTTGGCATTGTTTGCTGTTATAGTCTGCAGCGCATTTTTAGAACCCTCCACCTTCCCCAGCTCCACCTGCATAGATCTGCTACGGGGTTAATTCATGTTACATGTGCAGCAGCAGCATGTCTTAAATGCTCACAGAAATGTCTGTGAAGGTGTTCGCAGTAGCAAGTCTCAGTACTTGCTCTGCTGCAGCAGCGTAGCAGATATTTTCCGCCAAGAACAAATACATTAACATTGCTATATCCATTACCATGCCAATCTCCCGAGAGTTGTCATGACAGAACTATGAGTGATGTCATTTCCGGACACAGCTAAAAGCCTACTAGAGGAGGATTTTCAGTTACATTTTATTTTAAGGTGTCCTTGTTACAGTATAATTATATATTTAAGTAAAGAGTAATACTAATTAACTACATGTAATTAGGGTTAGGAATAGGGTTTTGGTTTAGGGTTAGTTGCATGTAATTATGCATAATTTATAGTTATTACAACATGTGTAACAATGACAATGTAAAATAAAGTGTTACCAGATTTTCCAATCATTTAAGCATATATGAATAACGATGATGATCATATATTCATTTGATGAACTGATCTAAACTGCTTTTCATAACAAAAATGTGTTATCTCATAACACTCTATACCAAAAGATACCTTCCCCTGATCCTGCTGGCAAGCTTACCTTATACAAATACTCAGTGTCATTCCCCTTAGCCTGACCTTTCAGTTAACCAAGCTGTAATTTCAGCCTCCTCAACAAGTTTTCCACATCTCAAGATGCATACCTGGTAATTAAATCTTTTTAGTTATTTTCTATTAGGACTTTCTTAAATGGCAACATGAGTTTAGATGCTGGAAAATCTTATTTCTATTCCAGCCTGTGAAACACACATGGTCATTTTGGACTGATCTAACCCATAGTATGCCCTTTAACCTAATAAAAAATTCAAGAGAGATTATCTCTGCTTTAACATATGTTATCAGCTGTATGCCACATGCTGTATGTGTGCCATATATATACTGTAGGTTATTTATTTTTACACCCAAGTTTCATCATTTAACCTGAAGTTTAATGTTGTGCAACTGTGTATATGAAAAGTATTTATGAGCAAAGACAAGGGATGGTTGTACTGATCTGCTTGTCATCAAGAAAACCCATCGTAAGGCGGGTGCCAGTAAGTCTGGGCTACCACGCGAGAAAGCAAAAGGCTCTCCTGAGAATTAACATTTGAACTCTCTCTTGCATATGTAACAGCAACATCCGAGATGCACCACACAGTGCAGCTCACACCTCACTTTTACAGTCTCATCATCTCCCCCTGCTCCCACTCTTCTCCTCCTCACCTAAAACTCACTAAAAACCTATGCAATGTTAAATGTGTACAATAAGTAATTATACATATTTGGTATCATTTGAAATGCCTCAGTGCAACTGATACAAATGTCTCATTCCCAAAGAACGGTTTTAAGAGTTTAGACATAGCTTGCACACAGAGGAGGTTGCGTCTTCCAGGCAAATTGCCTCCTGCTCTCACAAGGTGTAAACTCTGAATGCAAATTCCCATTGTTAGCAAATGTTTCCATGTGAAAGAAGTTTCTGTCTTGGTCTGGGTATATAATGAATTGCAACAAGAGGCTCGGGGTGATTTGTAATTCAAATTAGCCCGTGATGCTGAGTGTATGCAAAACACTTCGAATCATGTATTTTATAATGTCAGGTTCGCATCTTCTCTCTTTATTCCAGAGAATTTGATGTTTTCTATTTATTATCTTTGTACTGATTATGAAATTGGCATGATACATTTACCTGACATAATAAATTGTTACATTTGATTTATTCCGACTGACTCTGAAATTGTTTTCCCAAGTAGATTAAACAGATTTGTATGTTACCGCAAAGGTTGTTATCATTAGTGATGCAGTCTGTCATTAGTGATAATCAAACAACAAATGACAAAGGAAAATCAATCACTGATCTTGACTGAATAACTTAATTAGCTTTAATAAGGCTTCATCTATATTTAATGTGTACAATGAGACTATGCAGTGTTATTTTACTTTTTTTGAATATTCATTTTTTGTTGTTGTAGGCTATAATACCATCATTAGTACATCTTCCTGAAATACTTAAAACACTATTTCATTTGTATTTTTGTTCCATTATATTTAGTTGTCTGATTTGTTTGTAATTAGCTTCTTTGTTATTTTTGAATTGCTGAATGTTTACTTGTCTAATTTAATTGTTTTATGAAATTTCACTGATATTTAAGATTACTCATAATAAGCCATTGATCATATCGCCCACCGATAATCATGTTAAATAATCGTGATTTCAATATTGACCAAAAATAATCGTGTGAAAATCCTGCCTAATCCAAAAGACAGGAGCATAGTCAGTGGCTGCGAATTAAATCATAAAAACGCTGCCTTTGGAAGTTGCATTCCAAGGTGGGAAGGAATCAAGCCACGTTCAATTCCAATATTAGCTTCACTTTGTGTCTCCTGAGATACTGTCAGGATTTACCAGACTCAAGAAATTTAAAAAAGGTGTAAAGTATTTCAGATAATTTGTTGAACAGTATGTGCAGAAACAGAAACATGCAAGTAAACTTGAAGTAAAACCATTTAATGAGTGTTGGAAAAGAGTGGAGACACCCGGTCCAACCGCAATGCCGTGGGACCTCACTTTGGGACTCTGCAACACCGTGGGACTCCTCATGGAGGGCCTCAACACATTAAGAACATGTTCCATGTTCCATTGCAACTTCACCACCATCGAAGTAATAAACCATGATGACTTTCCTCCAAGACAGCATCTGGATGCTGGTTCAACGACTAAGGCATTGCAAGTATCCCACATTTAACTAAGGTTGAACATTCACCTTTGTAATGATTCTTTGGTCACTGCTTGCAAAACAAAGTCCCTTTGACAATGCGATCACAGCTACATGCTATGAGTAGTAACTGTACCCCATAAGAAAGATATTTTTCTGTTGCCACGAAAATAACTTTTCTGAGAGTTGATAACCACCTTGGCAGGAGCTGTAGCGTTGCTGCCACCTCGAGAGGAGTAGGAGAAGGCAGTTGCCATCACAGGAAGAACAGCCAACGGTGGAAGTACGTCTGTGACCACCGAACTCGGGACCACCAGACTCGGGACAACCTGACTCGTGACCACCAGGACAACTGGACTTGGGATCACTAGACTAGGGATTACTGGACTGGAGAGCTCTGGGATCACTGGACTGGGGAGCTTTGGGACCACCTGACTGGGGAGGGAGCTCTGGGACCACCAGTAACATTTTCATAGACGCACGAACCGACATCCGCCAACTTGGATGCCAGCCCCAAATGCCTCCCTCTCTGTGCTGGAGTCAATTTGGTGTCCAAACTGGAGGATGAAGAGAACTCTAGGCTGAGCTCTGGGACTGTAACAGACTCTGGGATGAGCTCCGGGGCTGAAACGGACTCTGGAGACTCAGGGGCAGGCGTGAGGAGTGATTTCACAGAGTTGGATCCACTTAGGAGGGAATGGAGGATATACTGATCCAGTGTGCAGTTGTTTGTCTCCTAGGACATCTGTGGAAACAAAGGCTCATCCAAGCCCTCATGGAAAAGAGCCATTAATGTCACATCATTAAAATACACAGCTGAAGACAGTTCTCAGAATTCTAATGCATTCTCCTCTATCGGGTGGCCATTTTGGGAAAGGGAGAACAACAGCCCGGCTGGGCGGTTTGTAGTCATACCGGTTCCTGCAAAGTACTTGTTGTAAGAGTTCTGGCCTTCAGTCAGTATTTACCATGCTCAAGAGACAAGGAGTGGTATAACTCAGTTTCAGGTCATTCATTTTTAATTTATTGAACAGTATGTGCAGGAACAGGTGAAACAGGCAAGTAAACTTGAAGAAGAACAGTTCAATGTAATATTCAGATAAATAACTTGCGATTTCTTATCTTACTAGGTCCCGCGCAGCATGCACAGACACAGGATTACAGATCCACACAGGGGATCGCAGGACAATATATAGGCTACACAGGAGATAAATCCACAAAGTACTGTAAGTTAGGTAAGGAAGTCTGAGTGCTTGATGAGGCCAGAAATAAGGCTACGTTCAGACTGTCAGTCCAAATCCGATTTTTGTGCATATTGTTTGAAATCCGATTAGATGATAAGATGATAAGTGTGATCGGCCAAAAATCACACACATTTTTTACAAATCAGTTTCGAGCTACATTCATATTTGGTTTGAAATACTATTAACATTTCTGGAAATCCGTTTCAGTCAGACCATTCTGAACGGATTTCGCGTGGTTAATGTAACTTTCTCACGTTACGTAAAATGCAAATGTCAGATGTTGTTATAGGAAACATGCTGAAAGTCGTTGCAGAAACAAGGTTGTGTTGTTTTAAAGTGCAGGACGAGCAGAAAATGACAATATAACAGAGATTTTTTTTTAAAACGGTGGAGATGACAGCATGGAATAAAGCCACTCATACTAGCCTCCTACGGTTCTGCCGCTGCCTCAGAAGACAGTAGTCCAGTTTTTTTTTTATAATACACCATTCTCATAATATTTTTGAGTCTTCATTTTCTTTTCTAAAATACTCATTTCTGACATACCTATACTATACGACTGAGTGAGTGTGTGTACCTTTAGGAGGGGAGCTGATTAGTGTCTTGGTGAGGACCAGGGTAGGGTTGCACCAGCAGTTCGTAAGTTCTTTCTTAAATTGGAACGTAAAGTCCACACTAGAGGCTTAGTAACTACTAGCTAGTTTGTAACTAACTCTGAACTTTATTCCGTTGCACCATTTGTTCGTAAGGCAGAACGTAGCTAGTAGGTCGTAAGCTCTCCGTAAAGTAATGCGTAGTCGCATAATATGACGTTTAGCCTCGGTTATCCAATAGCAGCCTTCAAATACGTGAGCAGATGTTGTGTTGAAATGCTGTGAATTTCAGTTTATCCTTCATTATTTTGCCTCACGTTACTAACGGTAAAAATAAGTTTCCATTAAATACGATACTTGAATAGCATAAGTGTTTTTATATGTAACATTCAGAAACTGTATTGGAAATGAAATGAATAAGGATCAATAAATAAATATTGATACAAGAAGCATAAGAGATTACGTTTATTGATTATGACTGATATTTCACATGGACATGGACCGATGCACACAGCGACGTGCTGTTTAGAATGGGTTTGTGTTAAAGATAGCCTCTAACAAAGTAATCTTTTCACATAATGTTCTCTCTCTTAAAATGTAAGCGAGTGTAAATGTCTGCATTATCATATATGTATTAAGAATTGAAGTCTGTCAGGTAAAAGAAGAGCTTATTGATGCAGTTCAGTGTGTTTGATATTTTATTCCATCCGTTACTCCTGATCGGAGGCTGCCGTAAATATTTAGTTTAAACGTAGAGTTACGCTTCAACTAAGTTTAATGGTGCAACGCAAAAATATTTAGAAGTGCGTAAGTCGTAACTTAGTGTCCATTTACGTCAAAACTAGGCTAAGTTATAACTTACGCACAGCTGGTGCAACCGGCCCCAGGTGCAGGTAATTAGTAACCATGGCAACAGAACACTTGGGAAAGTACAGGGGAACTGTAATGGATACCTTCATCTGATCGATTTTTGGACTGCACCACAGATGTATCCTTCTCTGCCTTTGATATCCCACAATCCTGTGTGTTCCATTCTGTGACAGTTGAGCTAAAAAATAATGTCTGAAAGTCGTAGTTGGTGGTCAGTTTGTGTGTAAATCTATGTTGTCTATTTCTTGTCATTTCTAGCGAGAAATTAGAATTGTAGTAATCAAATATTTGCTTAGTTATCACCAAAGCTCTCTCTATACTGTTGTAGATCACCAAACCATTATGATGCCAGTTTTGTGAGGTACCTTCCTGCACAAATGCTGAATGCGACAAGGAATAGGCATGGTGTAAATAACTCTGCACACAGACCAGTGAGTTTGCACTGAACTGCAAGGCTAAGACTAACAATATAATGGGACCCATACAAAATAAGTATTTTAATATCAATTCTAAGTTATTGTTCGTAATTACAATATCAAGGGTCATGTAAATATTCAGTGGGTCTTTTAATAGCTAAATCAACAAGCATCAAGCGAGTGTCTGGACATGACATGTGAAAGAAATGTAATCAGTAGGACTATTAAGGGGACATTGGACTTGCATAATGATGGACTTGCATGATGGTAAAAATGACCTGATGTTACTTGAGGCCAGGGTAAATGGTAAAGGGGGGTAAAGTGATTTTAGTTCATCTACCACTCTAGCAAAAACATGTGCCTGGAAAACACATTCTTTTCTTTAGACACATACAGGAATATACTCATGTTGGTGTTTCATTTTCTTATACATTGTTTTTAAAAGGCAAAAGAAGGCTTTAGGATTTTATGTACATTGCTGAACAAACTTCAGCTTATACAACCAATAGATATACACACTGTGAACATGATCAGGGAAATTAATTAGCTTTCCTAAATTAAAAGTTTAGTTATGATTTGGATGGAATGACACAATGATAATTTGTAATCAGTTTATTAAAACTGATGCTTCTAAAGCAGGAAACACAATATTTATTGTCTGTCAAAATTACAGAAATCACTGAAATATTATCACTTAATGTTCCAGTTAATGAACATTTTTGATAAACATATGTTACATAATACATATATTACTACAATGAAATATTTTATTATTGAAATATTTTAAAATTTACTTTTAATGTTTGATGGTTGAAGGGTGAGTAGAATAATATCATCTCATTGTACCCAGTTTTTGAAAATGCATATTATTGCATTCACAGAGCAAACTTTTCATGGGACAGAGGACAAGCCCTTCTGCATAAAAGCTTTTTGTCTAGCAATGTTATCTATGTTGGTTTCAAACAACTTTTTGCCACATTTAAACATCTCTTTATGATTTTGTATCAGTCATTGAGTAAATTAGAGTAAATCTAAAGGCCACACAACTTAAGGCAATGCTGAACTATATCAGTGACCTGAAAAGTTTAACTGAAAATTTGTTCTTACGTCACATCGATTTCTCATACTCACACATAAACACAAATACAAACTTTTATCATTTGATTCTGTTGTACATGTTGTATTTTTATACAAATCAATAACTAAAAATGTTCAAGTTCACAACAATGGCTCATATTTAAAACTTTTCAAAATAAATAAAACAGTACAATATACCCCATAAATTTGCAATGAAGGAGGGGTCAGAGCCAGATCTAATGAATCTCATAGAGACTTTGGGTTGGGCTCATTTGACTTGGGCCAGTACTTAATCACATAGCAATCACCCAGCACACTCTAGAAACAGCATAGCAATATGCTAACAACCACTGAAGTCACATTAGCAACTGGATAGTAACACTATTGCAAGCACCCAGAACAAGTTTGCATGGAAAAAAAACAAAAAACAAAAAAAAAACTATATATGTATATATATATATATATATATATATATATATATATATATATATATATATATATATATATATATATATATATATATATAAATATATATATGTATATATATATATATATATATATATATATATGTATATATATATATATATATATATATGTATATATATATATATATATATATATATATATATTAGTACAGTTAGATAAATGTTCAATATTTACTGCTAATAAGTAGTCGTACATTTTTAGTAGCCAATTTCCATCATGCATTCAATACTAATTGGCTTTGAGTAATAAATTACATTTGTCATTCCATGCAAAAGTCGGATGTTATTGAAGAAATTAAATCTGCTATGCTTTAAGGTCTTTACCGCATTCAAAGCCATTTCCTTAATGTTTCAAAACTTGCTTGGCATCCTATTTGCACGTTCCTGCAAATGTTGCCAAATGCCAACCGTGACGACTGCCCTGTTGTGCCCTGCAGCTCAGTCTTGTCCGAGCCAAACAGTCTACAGTACTATATATATATATATATACTTGCTCTCTTGGTCATTTCTCCTACAGGACGTGTTATATATGTCTGTGTGATGTAAGTGGCTCAAAAGGAATTCAGAGGGTGGGGTCAATCCTTGTTCAATTATGGTAAATAATCCTATAGAAAAATAAAAGGAAAAAAATATGTTTAAAAATCAAATGCTATTCTGAATGTTGTCGATGTCAGTAATGGTTACAACCCTGCCTGAAACTAAATTAAAAGTCCCTTTTTTTCTTTATATGAGACAAAAAGTGGAGAAATATATGAGACATTCTCAGTGTATGGTAGTGGCAAGATGTTTGTAAGGGACAGTATTTTGAATGACCTGTACATAGTTGTGTATAAAGTATATTCAGGCCTACATTGCAATGCCCTCAGAGTGAATGAACTGTATGAAAGTACTGTCAGTAACGTGCCAAAACATTAGAGAAGTATGCAGTAAGGCAGCTTGGCTTCATAGACTCTTTAACATTCGCTCAAAGCACCCTTTAGCGTCCATATGAGACGCATAACCGTACCACAGACCTAAACCTACCCAACCGAAGCGTGACATATTGACGCTAAAGGGTGCTTTGAGCGTCAGATATTGACGCTTCCGAAAGCGTCAGTTACATGACGCCTAAACCTACCCATAACCGAAGCGTCACATATGGACGCTAAAGGGTGCTTTGATCGTCAGATATTGAAGCATGGTTGAAAGTGACAAAAAGTGACGCCTTAGGTATGAGAATGTGTTGCAAAAACACATTAAGATGAGAGGTTGACAACTTCACACCTGCTGTGTTTTAAACTGTTTTGGAATAGCTCTCATTGTGTAAATAGTTTGAGTTCAGCAGCTCATAAAGGCTTCTCTACAGAAATAATTGATAGCCACAAACAGCCAACAGCTATCAAGCGTCTCATCACTCACAGCCCTAAATACCTTCAGGGGATATAGCGTTTAGCTCAGAAATAAACAGATAAAGCAGAACATGATTTACACACAGCATTTATTGTGTTTTGATACTTTGTTTATCATGTTTTTTTTTTTTGTTTTTTTTTTTATTATAGACAGACATACAGACCAAAATAGTGCAGTAACGAACAATATAGTAATTCCTGAATTCCCGAATTGAAATAAAAGTGTTTAAATGTATAGGTGTGTGGGTGTGGGTGTATGTGTGTGTGTGTGTGTGTGAGTGTGTGAGTGTGTGTATATGCATAAGCAAAGTAACCATTTATTATTTATTACCATCTTCATTACCATCACTCCTCACTACCATCATACTGCCAACATTGTATTAGTCAATTTTTGTTTTTTATTTCTATATTTTCTCCTATATAACAATTACCATTGTCAGCCCTCTCTATAGATAAATACATTTTTAGATAGTAAAATAATAATAGAAGATAATATAATAAGATAAGATAACCCTCCCCCCACATCTCTTCAGTCCCTATTTTCTATACTATTCTCCTATATATATATATATATATATATATATATATATATATATATATATATATATATATATATATATATATATATATATATTTTTTTTTTTTTTTTTTTTTTTTTTGTATGTTATGTGTAGTGTCTAAGGTGCATTAAAAGAAGGGGTACAGTGTGAGAGTGTCTCAACTACTAGAAACCACTTCTCGCCTGTCTTGCCTGCCTGAGTGTTTATGAGGTTTTTCAATGTATATATATATATATATATATATATATTTTTTTTTTTTTTTCCTTTCTTTTTTTTTCTTCTCCTCTCTCTATTCTATGTTGTGGTGCATTAAAAACACATGAAAAGATTAGGGGGGAATTGGAAATATTCAATTGATTTAACCATAGTAGTACTGATAACAGTACAATAATAATAATAATGATGATGATGATGATGGCAATGGTGATAACAATGATAAGAGCAACGACAATAACAACAGCAATTACAACAATAATACAAATAATAATAGTAATCATAACAATAACAGTAATGAAAAAAAAATGACAGTGATGATAAAAGTAACAAAAATGCAGTAATATCCGTGGGTTGATTAAAAGGTGGTAGGAGTCGGAGTTGAGAGGAGAGAAGGGATTCATAGTTGTAAGAGGTCAGAAAGTGTTGGATGGCAGAGGTCGGTTTCAGATGCGTAATTTGTTTATCATGTTTGAAGGAAAAATGTTCAATACTTTTTTTTTATCAAGACAGTCATCAAGACATCCGTTTGCTTATATTGGTCGTGTTCCATACAAGGTCCTGAATTATGACACTTGGCTGCAGTGACCCCATTCAAACGACTCCTGTCCTGACACGTGAAAAGCATCTAAACCGGACACCCACATTCCTCTATCTGGTTTCCACTGTCAAAGCTACATTTATTTCTGATCATGCCAACTGCTAACATGGACCATAAGGAGTTCGAACAAACAGCTGCAAGCTTAGATCAGCATCAGCACCAACCAATTACCTGGCATAATTTAGTTAACTGCAGTCTTGAGCTTTGTATATTTGTATATCAAATAATTTATTAATAGCAACACATGTTATGACAAATTAGGTTTGATGCCTTCATAAATTCACTTTCTTGATAACCAACCTAAAGGTAACATATAGTTTAATTTAATGGTAGCTTTTTGTGTGTGTGTGTATTGAATTAATCAGAATCATATGTTGCTGAATTGCTTAAGAGTAAACCTCTCTAATGGAGGACTTTAAAGATTACTCTTCTTTTCATAGTTTCTTTACTACTGCAGTGTAAATTAATTACTTATTATGACTCATGGGTCATATGATTTTTTTATATAACAAGGGTGCATGAATTCCTCACAAATGTCTATATTTTAGAATGCTATCATTTAAATTTTTCACTTTAACATGAAAATGTTTAAGAAAATTTAATGTAGACTAAAAAACCAGTCATACTGTTGACTCATACATTTAAACCACATTTTAGAATAACAGTAAAGACTAAAAAAAAGACTATTATGCACTATTATACTTACACTGCAGTACACACTACACTACACACTACAGAAGACAGGTGTCTATACCCTCACCAGTCAGCACTTACACTGCAGCGCACACTACACTATACTACACACTACAGAAGACAGCTGTCTATACCCTCATCAGTAAGCACTTACACTGCAGTACACACTACACTACACACTACAGAAGACAGCTGTCTATGCCCTCACCAGTCAGCACTTACACTGCAGAGCACACTACACTACACTACACACTACAGAAGACAGCTGTCTATACCCTCACCAGTAAGCACTTACACTGCAGTACACACTACACTACACACTACAGAAGACAGTTGTCTATATTCTCACCAGTCAGCACTTACACTGCAGTACACAGTACACTACACTACACTACACTACACTACACACTACAGAAGACAGCTGTCTATACCCTCACCAGTAAGCACTTACACTGCAGTACACACTACACTACACTACACTACACACTACAGTGTTCAACACAGGTGTTATAGATGTGTAAACGCATGAATAAATCATTTACAACCCTTTCTGCATCCCCTAATCTAAAGTGTAAACTATTCATCACTTGTAAATGTCTTACACTTCATTCGTAGATTACCACTTCAAGAATCAAAAAGGCATAAGATCAACGAATGTTATCTACGAATGTATATGTAACACATTTACAAGTGATGAATAGTTTACACTTTAGATTAGGGGATGCAGAATGTGTTATAAATCATTTACAACACTTTCCGCATCCCCTAATCTAAAGTGTAAACTATTCATCACTCGTAAATATGTTACAAATGATCTGGACATGTATTCAAGGCATTTACAACACTTTTTGCACCATCTGATTGGTACATACATACATACATACAAAAAATGCATTATTTATTAAACATTTGTATATGATTAGTTAATCATTTACTAATCAATTGTAAATGACTTCTAAATGAATCTACAAAACATACATACAACCAGTGATGGGAATAACGGCGTTATAAATAAACGGCGTTACTAACGGCGTTATTTTTTTCAGTAACGAGTAATCAAACTAATTACTGCTTCCTCCATTACAACGCCGTTACCGTTACTGTCAATAAAAATGCGGCGTTACTATAGTTGAGCTCACTGAAGCGGTTTTCATCCGAGTAGGCTCTCTCTCAGCCATAGGAGCTGCAAAGTTTTTTTCTCTGGTGTGTGAGTGTTTATGAGGCGCCGGACTGGACAAAAGCGAGGCGAATGTCGCGAGAGCGCTCGACAGTGCGCGAGAGAGACCGAGTGTGTCCGAGAACGCGTTTGACAGTGCGCGGCAGAGACCGAATGTGTCCGAGAACGCGCTCGACAGTGCGCGGCAGAGACCGAATGTGTCCGAGCATAAATACTTTATTTATAAATAAATTACACATTTCAGCATTAGAATAATATATGTAGCATATTGGTATCATATGCAATGTTTTAATTAGTTTATATAACATAAACTCCAAAATAACCTGCAGGGAACGTTCAAACATATTTGTTTGACGGTTGTGAACACGTGCGGCAAACATGACTAGAATTTGGCTAAAAATAAATAACCTCTGATGATGACATTCTCTGTAGGTTATAAAAATAAACCCACAAAAGATTATATTGTATCATTATTATTTATGTTGATACATTGTTCAGTATTATATTGAGAGCACTTTTTGTTAAACTTACTATTGTGCGGAAGAAAAAAACTAACTAAAACTAAAAGCTATACAGAATGTCTACCAGTTGTAAAGGTGTGTGAGTTTTATTTTAATTATATGCACTAGTGTATGTGTATGAATATTTTTATAAGGCTACTATTTATTTATTTTTGGTACATTTCTTAAGAAGCATGATTTATTTTTAGACTTATTTGTTGGCCAGTTGTGGTCTGTGCAATAAATATAAAAAGTTCTAAACCATCTATTATTTTGTTGTTCCACTATAGTAATGATAATATTTTAATATTTAAGTTAATAGGTGTCTCTCACATTGTCCCACAGCAACATTAAAATAGTGTAGATTAGTGTACAATGTTTAATAATAATAAGATGTTCTATTTAGTGTCCATTTCATTCAACATTTCACATTGGGGGTATCCAAGAAATTTCTTGTATTTAAACTTTTTTTTTTTTTTTACGTAACGCAATAGTTACTTTCGCTAGTAATTAGTTACTTTTGTAATGATGTAATTCAGTTACTAACGCAGTTACTTTTTGTGAGAAGTAACTAGTAACTATAACTAATTACTTTTTTTAAGTAACGTTCCCAACACTGCATACAACAATGAACATATCACTTATTAATCATTTATGAACGCATAGTCATGTTTCGTTAATAATTAAATAATCATTTACTAATCACTAGTAAATTACTTGTAACGGAATTTACAAAACATACATAAAATGTTAGTATATCACTTTCTAATCATTTATGAATGTTCTGTAAATGATTAGTTCATCATTAACTACTATAAATGACTTACAACTGAACGTTATTATAAAGTGTTACCAAAGGTTTTAATGATATCTGTGCATCATTAAATGTGAGCGAATGTTTGACTATTCTTTTTAACTCTTTGATGAAAATAATGTCAAAGTCAGTTGGAATAATCAAATGTAACAATTTATTATGTCAGGTAAATGTATCATGCCAATTTCATAATCAATTTCAGATTATCGATACAAAACATCAAATGCTCTGGAATAAAGAGAAGAGATGCGAACCCAACATTAAGAAATACATGGTGCTAAGAGTTTTGGTCGCTCTTAACATCTTACACCTTTTGGGGGTATGAGACCATTTGCCAGAAGACCACCTTCCTTTGTGTGCCAGTTATCTCTAAACTCTTAAAAACCTTATTACCTTTTGTTTTACTTATTTGGAAATGAGACATTTGTACCAGTCGCACAGACATTTCAAATGATACCAAACATGTATAAAACTCGATGATAATTATTCACATTAAACCATATGCATTTTTGGGTAATTTTCATGTGGTCTCAGCGTGAGAGAGGGGGAGTGGGGAAGACGGGGAGAGATATATTCTGAGGTGAGACTTTGCGTCTCAAATGGTGAGTTCAAATGGTAATTTCCAGCAAGATCCTGTCTTCTCAGGGTCTGGTCGCTCCTCAACCAGACTGTCCGGAAGCTCAGAAATAAACAGATAAAGCAGAACATGATTTACACACAGCATATATTGTGTTTTGAGTTCTAAAAAATACATTTTACAAATTAAAGAAAAGTGCATTAAATGTTTTAACACGTGAAATGTCAAAACTCATTGATCTACCCTCATTTAGACTTGATAAATATAAACCATTTTGCTTTGTTATGATTTCTAACTTTTTTAATCAAAGTTAACATTTTAAATTATCCACAAACTGAATAACTCAGCTGCATAAGGTTGCAATAGAAAGAACAATCTTTTCAATCTACATTTTCTTTAAGCCATAAATGTTTGATTATTTTGTTTATCATGTGTGAAGAAAAATGTTTAATACTTTTTTATCAAGACAGTCATCTTGTTCCATACAAGGTCCTGAATTATGACACTTGGCTGCAGTGACCCCATTCAAAAGACTCCTGTCCTGAGACGTGAAAAGCGTCTAAACCGGACACCCACATTCCTCTATCTGGTTTCCGCTGTCAAAGCTACATTTATTTCTGACCATGCCAACTGCTAACATGGACCATAAGGAGTTCGAACAAACAGCTGCAAGCTTAGATCAGCATCAGCACCAACTAATTACCTGGCATAATTTAGTTAACTGCAGTCTTGAGCTTTGTATATTTGTATATTAAATATTTTATTTCAAATAAATTAATAGCAACACATGTTATGACAAATTAGGTCTGAGGCCTTCATAAATTCACTTTCTTGATAACCAACCTAAAGGTAACGTTTAATTTAATTGTAGCTTTTTTTGTGTGTGTATTGAATTAATCAGAATCATATGTTGCTGAATTGCTTAAGAGTAAACCTCTCTAATGGAGGACTTTAAAGATTACTCTTCTTTTCATAGTGTCTTTACTGCTGTGTAAATGAATTACTTATTATGACTCATGGGTCATATGATTTTTTAAATAACAAGGGTGTATGAATTCCTAACAAATGTCAGTCTATATTTTAGACTATTATTCTATATTTTGAATGCAATTTTGATTTCATACATCCTGTTGACTGATACATTTAGACCACATTTTAGAATAATGGTAAAGACAAAAAAAAATAGAAGGCTATTATGCAGTGTATTAAAATCACAAAACTAGATTCTTTAAAGTAATGGGTCAGTTATGAGTGCTTTTTCTTCATTCTTGTCCAAATTAACTATTTAATTATTACTTAAATTAATTTTATATTTGTAATAATTCTAAATTTCAAGCACTGAAGTAAAGGGTCAGATTATTTCAAACATGCAGTGTATCAGAACTTTTGGCTGGAACTGTAAAAGAGACTCAAATATATACACATTCTTTATTTAGAAATCTTATCGTGCTCCCTCGTGTGGTCAGAGATGGGCATAAATACATGGAAATGTATTTAAAATACAAATACAAAATACTGTGGGGAAAAAAAATATTTAAAAACAAATACAAAATACTGTGTGATTTTTTTTTATTTAAATACAAATACATATTTTGTATTTTGAAAATACACAAAAAATACATGTGAAATTAGCCATCCAGTGCAGGTATAGGTCACAGTGAATGAAGAAACTACATAGGCCTACTGACTTTTCATTCCAAACCTCATCTCTTTCTTTCTTTCTTTCTTTCTTTCTTTCTTTCTTTCTTTCTTTCTTTCTTTCTTTCTTTCTTTCTTTCTTTCTTTCTTTCTTTCTTTCTTTCTTTCTTTCTTTCTTTCTTTCTTTCTTTCTGGCAATTAAAAATAAACTTATGCAAAATAGCAGGCATTTATATAGGCTACTTATTTCTGGTTACAATGTAGTCTATTACTTGTGGTAAACACTATTAAAAAATTCATACTGTATGTAAAACTGTGGGAACCTTTCCTGCTATCTAGCAAAGAATATGGATGGGCGGTATGACCAAAATCTAAATTTTACTTCACAGTAACAATATCATGGTTTCACAATTCTCAATATCAGTTTTGATTCCACAGCATAAACTGAATTTCAAACTCTTTTTTTTTTTTTTTTTTTTTGCAGGTAGTCGAATGCTTTTTAAGTAATTTTATGTTTATGTAAAGTTTATTTCTTTTTATAAGTTTATTAAAA
This sequence comes from Scardinius erythrophthalmus, assembly GCF_964197995.2. Taxonomy (NCBI): domain Eukaryota; kingdom Metazoa; phylum Chordata; class Actinopteri; order Cypriniformes; family Leuciscidae; genus Scardinius; species Scardinius erythrophthalmus. The sequence goes on along the minus strand of NC_138225.1, from coordinate 21,886,994 downwards.
TTAGAAAGTGTATCTAAAATTTTAAATTAGAATTTAGATTCATTTGACACTGTTTAGTGTAACCCTTTTTGATTATTATTTTTTATGTACAATAAAACTAAAAGCTGAAGATTTTTGTGGTGTATCATTTATCAGTGCTTCTTTCTCCAATCCAACGTTCCAATAATTCCTGCCCACTAAAAGCTGCACGGATAAATTTGCTTACCCCACAAATAGGCCCATCTATGTAAACGATTTAGAAAAAGTTCCATCAATTCAAACTTTAAATCATCGCTATGATATGTAGTGTCATATCATCCAGCCCTAACATGCAGTAATGCTTTAAACACATTTACTTGAACAAAAATCAACAACCAGTCAAGACTAATTGGCTTACGCTATTTTCCCACTTGTCTGTGCTCTTTTATTCTTTCATGTTAACTGAAGTGAATAATGCACTATTTTAACTTTAATCAACAAGTAGAATTGATCATGACATTCTCACCTTATAAAAATCGCTGATCCAATGCTGAGCTAGTGAATGTCTGAACTAGTTGATGAACAAAATCAGTACCCTGATAAAGAGGTTGACTGGCAAAAAATGTTTTATGTATTTTGAAAATACGAAAATACTCATCTAATGTATTTAAATACAAATTACATTTGACTTTTTCCAAAGGCTTTAAAATACAAAATAGTATTTTGTATTTCAAATACGTATTTTAAATACCGTACATGTATCTGAAATACTGCCCATCCCTGCGTGTGGTCAACTAGTGTAACTGGATGGCAAATGTTACTCTCTAGCAACCATTTCTAATGGGAAGACAGACAAAGTAGTCTTCTGCCAAGGGGTGTAATGGGAGCTTAAATAGCAACATTCTCGATACAAATATCAGGAGGTTGTTTGTCTCGGAAACATTACTACACTGAATTGTAATACTTTAAATCCTATAATAATTCCTACACAATGTAGGCCCTATTTACAACCAGTAAGAACTGAGACAAGACATATTAATGGAAGTCCACTCCAGTAAGTAGAGTTAGATAAATATTAAAAATTGACTTCCAATTAGTACAAATATATATTTTCTATAACTTTTCATAGTAGATTGTGTAAGCTCGCGCTCGATCGGCCCAAAGTCAGGCATCCGACTAGCGTGGAAGGTCTTTACGTGTCACTGTCTTTTCTCGTGGCAAAGTATTTTTTGATTAAATGCAATACATTTGAATATGCATTCTCTCGTTATTTCATCTGACTCCATAAATGAAAAGGTTTTAATGATATCTGTGCATCATTAAATGTAAGCGAATGTTTGACTATTCTTTTTAACTCTTTAATGAAAATAATGTCAAAGTCAGTTAGAATAATCAAATGTAACAATTTATTATGCCTGGTAAATGTATCATGCCAATTTCATAATCAATTCAAAGATAATCGATACAAAACATCAAATGCTCTGGAATAAAGAGAAGAGATGCGAACCCGACATTAAAATACATAATGCTAAGAGTTTTTGGTCACTCTTAGCATCATGGGCCAACTTGAATTACAAAAAGGCGCAGAGCCCTTTGCTGCATTCCATTATATCCTCCTGGGACCCAAGAATAGACTTGTGTCCACTGTAGTGGACATTATATTTTAGTGAATTTCTCTGACATCATACATGTCACATGAAACAACCTGGGTGTCCTGTAAAGAGCACATTCAGGACTTTTCAGAGATACCAAATGTTTGGAGGTTTCACCATGAAAACAACTTCTCCTTGGTCTTTAAAAATGTCTGACATTAATTTAGTGATCAAATGTAGCATTCTTATGGAAATATGATAATATATTGTTATTATAATTTAAATTGGACTACTTTTCAAATTGTATTTCATAAAACAACATCTCAGGAAAATGTTAAGGGGTTTCAAATAAAAAAAATATTTTCTGTTACAGAACAGGGCATTGATTTCATACATGTCCACTTTAGAGGACACCAGGACTTAAATCATGTTTATCAGGCATTTTGTGAGAGAGACACAACAAGTGAATATGGAAATAAATTATACATCAATATTCCTATGAAATATTAGATATTATTATTAAAATATTGCCAATTATTACTCCAATTATTACACTTCTTTTTTCATTAAATGTTGCTCCAAGAACACATTAAGGTGCAAATTAGATACAGTTTATATATACATTGCATTGAATGGGAATATTAATTTATGGACATTTTAGCCACATATTGCATAAAGTAAAATGGTGTATCAATTCATTCCGTTATTTCTTTCATAACATAGTTGAGAATAATCTTTATACAAATTTTGGTTGAAAAAATCCTGAAACCCCCAAATTTATTGGTGATTAAAAAAAAAGTCCCATTGTTTTTGCCTATACATATAATTTCATGTCATTTTATTTTTTAAACAACTTAGTCCTGGCGTCCACTACAGAGGACATATCATAACTTATGAATAAAATATTATTGTGCAAAAATGTTTTTTTTACCATTTGTTTATTGTGCTCTAAACAGTGTGATGACATGGAAAAAAACAAAATAATAAAAAAAAAAAAATTCTGGGTCCCAGGAGGATATGGACAGAACGTCTCGGTTACGGATGTAACCCTCGTTCCCTGAGTAGGGAACGGAGACGTTACGTCGGATGACGACGAATGGGGTTTCGCTTAGAAATCCTATCATCTTCGAGTATATAAAACGAGCCAATGGCAATGAAATGCCATGGGTCTGCGGAATTTGCATAGCGTAACTCCGCCCCACCCTGGGGGTATATAAGGAAGTGCGCTGGCAACATGCAGATATGTCTTCGCTGAGGAGCCGAGACTGAACTCAGGCGTCCCAGCGGTACAGCGGAAGTGGCAGGGAGACGTAACGTCTACTCAGGGAACGAGGGTTACATCCGTAACCAAAACGTTCCCTTTCGTTGTCACTCCGAGTTACGTCGGATGACGACGAATGGGGTTCCCAGTGTAATCACACCACCTCTCGACTGTCTTCCAGTGCCCTGCGTAAGTCTGAGCTCCCTGTCGTGAGACTAGCACGGACGAAGGAGTCCTACTTAACACAGGAATACCAAGGTACACTGGGAAGCATATCCCAGTGGAAATATGCAATCATGCCCAACCCGAAGGGGGAGACTTGGAATACACATATGACCCCGAAGGGCTGCATACGGAATAACACTGGGGTGTCCAACCGCAGGTGGAATACTTCAACCCCAGGGGTGGCAAGGTGGCTTGCCAAGGGAAAGACATATGCTCAAAGAGGCTTACAGTGGAATACACATGTGGGGGTCGCCCGGAGGGGAACCATGCACATGGAGGCACCTAGTCAAGCGCGAATGCTGCCGGTGGCATAACTCTGGCGTTGATGTCGTCAGTGCTGGAGAAGACTCAGGGCTTATTAGGCTCACCTGAGGAGAATATCGCACGTATCCCGTCCGTGGAGAGGAATGGCGAGCAAGCGAAGACACCTGAGCGGAATCTCTTACCGGCTAGTTGAAGCGAGTACATGAGAAGAAACTGGCTCCACTCGGAGATTATAGAATCTCGCGAATGTGTTAGGTGTCGCCCAGCCTGCAGCTCTGCAGATGTCTGTTAGCGAGGCGCCATGCGCTAGAGCCCAAGAGGATGCCACACTCCGGGTGGAGTGGGCCGTCACACCAAGGGGGCATGGTCGACCTTGCTGCTGGTATGCCAAAGCAATGGCGTCCATTATCCAGTGAGACAACCTTTGCTTGGAGAGATCTTTTCCCTTCAGCTTCCCACCATGACAGACAAAGAGCTGGTCTGAGGTCCTGAAACACTGCGTCCTGTCAACGTAAGCACAGAGTGCGCGTACTGGACAGAGCAGTGCCAAGGCTGGGTCTGCCTCCTCCAAAGGCAGCGCTTGCAGGTTCACCACCTGTGTGGTGGGAACCTTGGGCATATATCCAGGCCGGGGTCTCAGGATCTCAGGATGAGAGATAGCCGGTCCGAATTCCAGGCATGCTTCGTCAACCGAAATGCCTGCAGGTCCCCTACCCTCTTGATGGAGGCCAATGCAACCAGGAGCGCTGTCTTCATTGACAGGAACTTAAGCTCCACTGATTGCAGAGGCTCAAAGGGAGCACTCTGCAGGGCAGTTAAAACCACTGAGTTGTCCCAAGAGGGTACGAGGGGAGGACGAGGAGGACAGTCTCCTGGCTCCCCTCAGGAACCTGACGATCAGGTCGTGCTCTCCTAAGGACTTACCATCAACTGCGTCGTGATGTGCGGCAATGGCGGCAACATACACTTTCAGGGTGGAGGGAGACAGCCTTCGCTCCAACCCTTCTTGCAGGAAGGAAAGCACGACACTGATGGGGCATTTCGTGGGTTCTAGATTTTTAGAAGATCACCAGTTGACGAAGAGGTTCCACTTCAACGCATAGGCATGTCTCGTGGACAATGCTCTAGCGGAAGTGATGGTAGCCACCACCGCTGGTGGTAGAGTACTCAAACCTGCCTCATCCCGTCCAGGAGCCACACGTGGAGGTTCCAAAGATCGGGACGAGGGTGCCATAAGGTGCCCCGTCCCTGAGAAAGCAGGTCCTTCCTCAGAGGAATTGGCCAGGGAGGTGCTGTCGCGAGGAGTACTAGTTCTGAGAACCAGGTGCGGTTGGGCCAATATGGGGCAACCAAAATTACCTGCTCCTCGTCCTCCCTGAAGGCTCACTGGGGGAAACGCATACTTGCGGAGGCCCCGGGGCCAGCTGTGCGCCAGTGCATCCGTGCCGAGCGTGCCCTCGGTCAGGGAATAATACAGGTCGCAGTGGGACGAGTCGTGGGAGGCAAACAGGTCTACCTGTGCGTCCCCGAACTGATCCCAAATCAGCTGAACCGTCTGGGGATGGAGTCGCCAATCTCCAGCGAGAGGCCGAAGCCGAGAAAGCTCGTCGGCCGCCAGGTTCAGGTCTCCCGGGATATAAATGGCACGAAGAGACCTCAGATGCTTCTGACTCCATATGAAGAGGTGGCGGGCGAGTTGTGACATACAGCGGGAGCGCAGACCACCTTGACGGTTGATGTACGCTACAGTCGCGGTATTGTCCGATCGGACCAGTACGTGTTGACCCCTGGGCAACGCATGGAAGCGGTGCAGGGCAAGACGTACAGCCAACAACTCGAGGCAATTGACAAACAAAATTGAGGTCGGGAAGTTCGGTCTAGACTTGATTCGTTGTGGAGCAACTATGTTCAAACCAGATCTGTTCGGACCAATCAAATTGTCAGGGCGGGCTTTATACAATGATGGACAGATGATCAACAGTAACATAATTGGGCTGAATTCGTTTACAACAAAGACGTCTGTTGCTGGAGAATTGAGATGTGTAGATTCTGCCATCGCGTCTGTTATAGAATATATCGACAACGCATTAATTTTAAAAGAGGAACAGAGAACCGCGATCAAGATATTTGTCGATCGGAAAGATGAATGAAGAACATGTGTCACTTACTCCGTTGCTCTTATTGGTTGTAGGTCTATCCAATTGAGTGCAGAGGCATTTTCTTAGTTTCCATTTCTTTTCTTGAAACACGCCACATAATCACAGCCCAATAGAGCAGTATCAGACTCATATTCTGACTAGAATCTGAGTATGACGACGTCAGGCTAGCAAAACTAACTTGTGCACTTGAAACTCAGTGGCGGTGAGAGAGAAAGGGGGGGCAGGAGCGGGGGTGTTCAAAGGAGCCGTGTTATTGGTTGGCGCCTAGCCAATGAAATGGGACTTCAATTGTACACAATAATGTCACGAAACCCGCGTCCGGACGCTCTGTAACGCTAACATGGCTTAATGCAGTAGACTGATATTAAAAGAAATAAATGATATTATCAAACTCAATAAACCCTGCGGGCTCGACTGGCTGAATACGACGACCCTGCTCTTCCCACCTCTCTCCCTTTGCTTGAGCCGCGCAAAAAGAAGCGTCGTTCACAAAGGATGCCTGAGCCGATGGATGCGAGCAAACACACGCCGGCCCAGTCCCAGCGTGCCTCGCTCTCTCCTAGAGAAACTCCCTCGCCAGTCCTGTTTACTCAGGCAGACCAGCGCCCCTCTATGCGAGCGTCAGGTCTCGTCTCTTTTGGGGCATCGGACGAGGAGGACGAGAAGGATGACGGCCTTTCCATCGCTGCATTCAAATGCGACGAGTCGGCGGGCTCCATTTCAGGCCCTGCACCGTCAACACAAGCCAGCACGAGAACGAGCATTGACGCAGAGCTTCTCCGTGTGCTTACCAAGGCCGTTGAAGACCTCGGGCTCGAGTGGTCTTCGCCCTACAAGCCCACACGCAGCAGGCTTGGTGAGTGGTTCCTGCAGGGGCGCCGCCAGGCCCCTCAGCAGAGACCCGCCCCCTTCTTCCCAGAAGTGCATGACAGGCTGACTAAGTTGTTGAAGGTGCCACACTCAGCTTGCTTAAAGCCCTCCTTCTCCTCTTTGGACGGGTCTGGACCTGAACTGGAGGCTTTCAGGGATCTGCGCAGAGCCACAGACCTGGCCCTGCGAGCCACAAAGTCAACAGCCCAGGCGATTGGACGAAGCATGGCCAGCTTGACGGTGCTCGAGCGGCACCTTTGGCTTAACTAGACTGATATGAAGGACGCAGATAGGGCAGACTCCCCTATCTCCACCACCGGTCTGTTCGGCCTAGCAGTCAAGGGGTTCGCGGAGCGCTAAACTGAGGCTCAGAAAGCATCGCAGGCTATGCGCCACTTTCTCCCTAAACGCTCCAGCTCTGCTTCAAGCCAACACAAGAAGGCGCCACCTCCTCAGCAGGTAAAATCAGCGCCTCCGGTCTCCCAGCCCCGTCCAGCGGCTGAAGTCCGTCACCGCTCTCGCTCTGCAAAGCGCTTCCCTGAGAGGCGGGGACCCTGACCCAAGAGCTTTAGGAAGGAAAAGAGTCCCGCCGAGGCCGGACCACTCTCCAAAAAGCGTCTCACACATTTCCCAGTCCCCTCGTTTCAGGTGGCTGGAAATACCGATGTTGCAGTAAATGGGTCTGTTATGAAACATGCACACCTGCAAACAAACACTGTTTTTACAGCGACGCAAATAAAGCACGAAAAGAGCTCTTTTCTGTCTGTGTCATATGTAGGTCACGTGCCCACAATAAAGTACGCACCCCTACACACAAGCACTTTTCCCATAGTATTAACCTCTTCTCCAGGGTAGGGTTGCACCAGCCGTTCGTAAGTTCTTTCTTAAATTGGAACGTAAAGTCCACACTAGAGGCTTAGTAACTACTAGATAGTTTGTAACTAACTCTGAACTTTATTCCGTTGCACCATTTGTTCGTAAGGCAGAACGTAGCTAGTAGGTCGTAAGCTCTCCGTAAAGTAATGCGTAGTCGCATAATATGACGTTTAGCCTCGATGATCCAATAGCAGCCTTCAAATACGTGAGCAGATGTTGTGTTTAAATGCTGTGAATTTCAGTTTATCCTTCATTCTTTTGCCTAACGTTACTAACGGTAAAAATAAGTTTCCATTAAATACGATACTTGATCATGAATAGCATTTAAGTGTTTTTGTAAATAACATTCATAAACTGTATTTGAAATGAAATGAATAAGGATCAATAAATAAATATTGATACCAAAAACATAAGAAATTACGTTTATTGATTATGACTGATATTTGACATGCACATGGACCGATGCACACAGCAGCGTGCTGTTTAGGATGGGTTCGTGTTAAAGATAGCCGCTAACAAAGTAATCTTTTCACATAATGTTCTCTCTTAAAATGTAAGCGAGTGTTATGTCAGCATAATCATATAATTGAAGTCTGTGAGGTAAAAGAAGAGCTTATTGATGCAGTTCAGTCTGTCTGATATTTTATTCCATCCGTTACTCCTGATCGGAGGCTGCCGTAAATATTTAGTTTATACGTAGAGTTATGCTTCAACTAAGTTTAATGGTGCAACACAAAAATATTTAGAAGTGCGTAAGTCGTAACTTAGTGTCCATTTACGTCAAAACTAGGCTAAGTTATAACTTACGCACAGCTGGTGCAACCGGCCACAGCTCACGCTGGAAAGGTAATGAATGTAGTGCGTGTGCCCACTATGAAGTATGCACCCCTACACACAAGCACTGTTCCCACAGTATTAACCTTTCCTCCAGCTCACACTGGGGATGCAATAAATGCAGGCCAGGTACCCACAACACAGAACACACCCTTGCACACAAACACTGTTCCCACAGTATCAAACTTTCCTCCAGCTCACACGGGAAAGGTGATGAATGTAGCACGTGTGTCCACCATGAAGTATGCACCCCTACACATAAGCACTGCCACCACAGTACCAATTCTCCCCCCAGCTCGTGCGGGAGATGTAATAAATGCAGGTTGTGTGCCCACTACGAAGTGCGCACCCCTACACATGAAAACTGTTCCCACAGTTTCAGCTCTCACTCCAGCTCGTGCTGGAAATGTAAGCTCAGCGTTAAGTTCTGCCAGGAAGACTCAATCAGCGCGTCATGAATTAACTCACTTCTAACCAATCACGTGTTAACACTATCAGTATAAAAGAACTGTACTTACATCTGTCTGAGTTCGCAGATACTGACGGCGCCAATTACCTCCATCCTCCCCACCACCACCAGGATGGTCCCTTCCTTTACCTCCAGGGGGTCGGCTCTGCCCCTGCCTTCATCTTCAGGCGGGATTTGCAGATTCCGTTACCCTCGCATTGCTTGCTAAGGACGGGGCCAACGCCAAAGACTATGCTTGCTGAGCTATTAATAAAGTTACTCTTGTTATATCATTTTATCTGCCGAGTCTTTCTGGTAGAAATGTGATGAAGGGTGTGCCTGCTGTAAAGCACGCGCCCCTGCACACAAGCGCTGTTCACACAGCATTGCAAGATGGCTGTCGACCGGGTCCCTGTCACAGAGCGGCCCGTCCCCAGTTCTCATGTAACCCCTAGCTATGCGGGTCAAGGCCTGGGAGACCATCCCCGATATATCAGTATGGGTGTTGAACATAATAAAACGAGGCTACTCGCTACAGTTTGCTCGCGCTTTCGAGCCATGGTCGAGGCGACAGTGAGAAGAGATGTGGCGCACATCCTTTGCACCGAAGTGTCGAAACTGTTAGAAAAGGGAGCTGTCGAACCAGTTCCTCTTTCAAGCGAGTCAGGCTTTTACAGTCGCTACTTCCTTGTTCCGAAAAAGGATGGCGGTTTCAGGCCCATCCTAGACCTCAGACACCTGAACAAAGCGCTTATGATACGCCCATTCAGGATGCTGACAACCAGACATATCCTTGTGCAAATTCGTCCAAGAGATTGGTTTTTCTCAGTGGATTTGAAAGATGCCTATTTTCACATCCAAATATAGCCCCATCACAGGCCATTCCTGAGATTCGCCTTCTAGGGGCAGGCTTACCAGTACACAGTACTACCGTTCGGCCTATCACTGGCACCTTGTACATTTACGAAGTGCATAGACGCAGCACTCTCCCCCCTGACACAGTGGGGAGTGCGAGTGTTAAACTACCTCGACGATTGGCTGATTTTAGCCCAATCGGAGGAAGAGCTGATAACTCACAGATCCTGGCTCCTCAGCCATTTACAATGCCTGGGTCTAAGGATCAATGCTTCCAAGAGCACACTGTCTCCCAGCCAGAGTATTTCTTTCCTGGGTACAGTAATAGACTCTGTACAAATGAAAGCACGCCTTACGTCAGAGCGTGTGCTCACCATTTAATGCCTAGCGGCATCTTTCAGAGCAGGCGCTTGCGTGCCTCTCAAGAGATTTCAGAGGATGTTGGGTCTCATGGCCTCAGCATCATCAGTACTCCAGCTCGGACTACTGCACATGTGTCCTATCCAGCGCTGACTAAAACCCAGAGTACCGGCTCACGCATGGCGATTTGGCCACTTACAAATCAGAGCGAACAACGGCTGTATCAAAGCCCTGGCTCCCTGGAAAGCAGCCGACTGGTATCAGTCAAGCGTGAGTATGGGTGTGGTTTCAAGGAGAAAAGTGATCTCGACAGACACCTCCAACCTAGGTTGGGGGGCCCTTTACAAGGGCAGACCCGTCTCTGGCCTATGGTCAAGCCCGGATAAGCGCCTACATATAAACTGTCTAGAGATGAGAGCGGTTGCTCTATCACTAAAAGCTTTTCTCCCATATCTAAAAGGCCACCATGTCCTGGTCTGAACGGACAACATGGCAGTGGTGTCCTACATAAATCGCCATGGCAGTCTCAGGTCAAGCAAACTGCATGCCATGGCAAGGAGTCTCATTCTATGGGCTCAGCAAAATCTGAGCTCGCTGAGGGCAGCGCATGTGCCAGGCATTCTGAACCAGGGTGTGGATATGTTATTCAGAGACAATGTTCCCCCAGGAGAATGGTCCTGCAGACGGTGAAGCATCTTCGGCGAGGCGGAGGTCAACCTCTTCGCCTCAGAAGACAATGCTCGTTGCCGAACATTTTTCTCAAAGAACAAGGATGCGCTAGCCCATGACTGTCTGAGCAGTCCGCTATATGCATTTCCTCCGGTCACGATGCTACCACAGGTCATCGAACGGATCAGGGAAAGCAAGTGTGCAGTGCTACTAATAGCCCCTCTCTGGAAGACCCAGTTATGGTTCTCCGAGTTGACACAACTGCTGGAATCAGCCCCGTGGCCAATACCGCTGAGGAGAGATCTCCTCACGCTGGCGAATGGGAAAATCTGGCATCCCCGTCCTGACTTGTGGGCCCTTCATGTTTGGCCCCTCAACGGGTACCCGGGTGTCTCCCGGATAGGGTGCTGAAAACCATCACTGAAGCAAGAGCGCCTTCGACCAGGCGCCTCTACTCTCAGAAATGGGTGGCGTTCTCTGTGTACTCGCCTTTTTGCAAGAGCTCTTGGACGCGGGTCGAACCCCCTACACACTCAAAGTATATGTGGCGGCCATAACAGCATGTCACGCTCTTGTGGCCAGACAATCTCTAGGAAGAAACAACCTCATCGTGTGCTTCCTTGAAGGGGCAAGGAGGCTAAACCCTCCATAACCCCCCTCTGTGCCTATCTGGGACCTCTCCACGGTCCTGGAAGCAATGAAGGGTGCCACATTCGAGCCGCTTTGGTCTACGGACCTGAAGCATCTCTCGCTCAAAACCGCTCTCTTACTGGCGCTCACTTCAGTCAAGAGAGTGGGCGATTTACATGCGCTATCAGTAAACGCGTCCAGCCTTGAGTTTGGGCCAAACGACTCCAGAGTTGTCCTTAAGCCAAGTTATTCGCTATCAAAGTGACACCAAAATGAATGGGAGTCAATGGGATGCTAACTGCAGGTGAAGTTCTGCTACAAGATGGTGGCACGCGGCCGGTGTGGCGGATAATATGCAGGCGGGAAGGAAGTCGACCGGAAGTTGAAGCCGGCCGCGTGCCACCATCTTGTAGCAGAACTTCACCTGCAGTTAGCATCCCATTGACTCCCATTCATTTTGGCGTCACTTTGATAGCGAATAACTTTACATCTGAGGCGTTTGAAGACTCCATTTGTCCATTATTTATTTCTAAAGAAACACGACAATGTATAAAATGCTCCAATCGGGGGGACGTAGAGGCAAAATGACAATATAATTAATCAGAATACCTAGCAAAAGTGTCTCCTGCTCCAAGCTCATGGACAATTCCTACTCACACTCTCCGTCTCTGCAAGATTCGGAAGGGAATGATTCAGATTTCTCTTGGCACAGCTACTAGAAGACAGACGGGTTGCTCACGTGGTCCGTGTAACGCTTTGCTCGGTTTGAGTCTGCGCGTCAGGAAAGGAAGTGCTAAGAAATAGCTAAAAATGGGCTTCACTTGTCTCTATTGAGTTCCAATGGGGTCGCTGTGTCCATTACTTTTACTGTCTATGATAATATGGTTACTCAGGCTGTGCAGGCGACCAGGGCGGATCAGGCTGTGCAGGCGACCAGGGCGGATCAGGCTGTGCAGGCGACCAGGGCGGATCAGGCTGTGCAGGCGACCCGGGAGGAGCAGGCAGTGCAGCCGACCAGGGAGGAGACGACCCTTCAGGCGGCCAGAGAGGAGACGACCCTTCAGGAGGCCAGGGAGGAGACGACCCTTCAGGCGGCCAGGGCGGAGACGACCCTTCAGGTGGCCAGGGCAGAGGCGACCCAGGAACAGGAACAGACACCGGCTCGGGAACAGGAACAGACACCGGCTCAGGAACAGGAACAGACACTGGCTCAGGAACAGACACCGGCTCAGGAACAGGAACAGACACCGGCTCAGGAACAGACACAGGCTCAGGAACAGACACAGGCTCAGGAACAGACACCGGCTCAGGAACAGACACCGGCTCAGGAACAGACACCGTGTCGGCGGCCATCTCTGCTGAGGGCTCAAGCGACGTGGCGGTGGTCATCTCGTCTGGAGACACTGGCTCGGCGGAGACCAACTTGTCCCGGGACACTGGTTCGGCGGAGACCATCTTGTCCTGAGACACTGGTTCGGCGGCGGCCATCTTGTACGGAGACACTGGCTCGGAGACGGCATCTTGTAGGGAGACACTGGCTCGGCAGCGGCCATCTTGTCAAGAGACACAGGCGTGGAGTCGGCCATCTTGTCAAGAGACACAGGCGTGGAGTCGGCCATCTTGTCCGAAGACACAGGCGTGGAGTCGGCCATCTTGTCCGAAGACACAGGCGCGGGAAGACGAAGAGGAACAGATTCAGGCTCAGTATCAGGATCAGATTCAGGTTCAGGAACAGATTCGAGGGGACGAGACTCTTGACGGGCGGACGTGACGTGAGGCTCAGTCTCTGGGTCGGCAGAAGTGACGTGAAGCTCAGTCTCTGGATCAGCAGAAGTGACGTGAACAGTCTCTGGATCGGCTGACGTGACGTGAAGCTCAGTCTCTGGATCGGCAGAAGTGACGTGAAGCTCAGTCTCTGGATCGGCAGAAGTGACGTGAACAGTCTCTGGATCGGCAGAAGTGACGTGAACAGTCTCTGGATCGGCAGAAGTGACGTGAACAGTCTCTGGATCGGCAGAAGTGACGTGAAGCTCAGTCTCTGGATCGGCAGAAGTGCGCTCTGAGCTTGACGGGACCAGCGGCGGCGAGGGCTTTGAGCTGGGCAGGACCAGCGGCGAAGAGGACTCTGAGCTGGTTAGGACCAGCGGCAAAGAAGGCTGAGCGCTAGGCAGGACCAGCGGTGAAGAGGACACTGAGCTGGGTAGGACCAGCGGAGAAGAAGGCTGAGCGCTGGGCAGGACCAGCGGTGAAGAGGGCTCTGAGCTGGGTAGGACCAGTGGCGAAGAAGGCTGAGCGCTGGGCAGGACCAGCGGTGAAGAGGGCTCTGAGCTGGGTAGGACCAGCGGCAAAGAGGGCTCAGCGCTGGACAGGACCAGCGGCGAAGAGGGCTCAGCGCTGGACAGGACCAGCGGCGAAGAGGGCTCTGAACTGGACGGGATCAGCGATGAAGGCTCAGTGCTGGATGGGACCAGCGGCGAAGAGGGCTCTGAACTGGACGGGAGATGAAGGCTCACTGGACAGGACGTGAAGATCAGGTGTTGACCTTGCGTGCCACGGGAGGAAGCTCTCCAGACATCTGGAGAGTGCCTCTCTCCAATCCAGACCGGAGAGATCGGGGAGCTCCCTCGGGTCGACCTCCTTAGCCCCCAGCCGGTAACACATCTTAATTGCCTCGTCACCCAGAGAGCAAGAGGCAGCGAGAGGAACAAACCCCCAGGTGTACTGGAACAGATCGAGGCTATCCAGGGCCAAGGCCGCGATCTGTCCAGCGAACTCCCGGCTCATGCTGTGAAGATCAGGCGAGATCCGTACTGCTGGATTCATGATTTTGGTCTCGCTGCTGGATCTTTATGTGGCGAAGTCTTCTGTCACGATCTGCTCCGAGACACAAAGGTTTAGATCCAAACGCAGCTTTATTGTATGGGGCAATCCAGAGGCGTAATCCAATGTACAGGCAAGAGTCATACACAGACAGGCAATCAAAACAAACAAACAAACAAACAAACAAACAAACAAACAAACAAACAAACAAACAAAACAGGCAGAGACCAGAGGCAAGAGAGTAATTCAGGGAACAGGGCAAGATATCCAAAACCAAGAGAATCTCTGACATTTGTCAGAGATTCAGCTCTGAAAAACTTTAATACATCAATAACAATTTGGCATAAGAAAGAACAGAAAGAAACAGGTTGTGTTCAAACTGTTTTAAAATGTAGACGAGAACACAAAGTAAAGTTTATGTGTTTTAATCGGCTTTACGGCTAGCTTTACTGTATCGCAACCTATACATTTTGTAATGTAAAACAGTAGATAGGGACTGTCTACAAAGTACGAAACGAAGAGGAAAAATGCTCAATTGTTCCATCCATATGCTTTACTCTTTTACTCTTTACTGCTCAAACTGTGCACACAAAGCCTTTAAACACACACTCAATCTCACCTGGTAAAACACTGTAAATTTTATACATTGGGAAGAATAAAATTATTATTAAAAGAATAAAAAATTACCTATTAATTGTCTTTTAAGTGAAATTACTGAACTTAATTACAAGCTTGATAAAAAATTATCATTCTAGGAGAAAATTTCAGATGCCACTTAGAGGCTTTTGCATCTGAACTCTTCATATATATATATGAACAACATGTTCCTCTAGGGGGAAGTAATACCACACACACTCTTTATAGTTAGGGAAAGTTATGAATTTTTTTTGCCAATCTGCAAAAAAATTTCTTACCAATAGCTTTTTTTACCATGTGTTCCCATAGGTGTCTAGTAACACCTCCCAATTTATCCACGGCCAAATCCTCGGGGAAACGCCTGGAGAGGCGATCAAAGTTGGGGTGCCCAGACGGCCTGGGTAAAAATAATGAACATTTTTTTTTTTTTTTTTTTTATTACCTTTTGAGATGACTAACTAGGGGTTTTTAGGGGTACCGAATCTATCCCAGCCATTAGTTTTGAGTAAAAATGACTCCAAGTCCATACAAAATCCACATAAAAATGGTTTTATTGAACAATTACAAAACAAAACTTACTAAATCAGTTTAAGGCCAGACACTACAGGTGAATGGAGTCAAATTTTTAACTAGCAGATATCACCATGAAACTTTCACAGTTGATTACCTATATTAAGATGAGAAAAAAATGTATTACAAGTTTTCTGTAATTTAATTTTTAAATATGCAAATGAGGCAATATCTAATTAAATATGCGCTAATTTGCATATCTTTTAAAAAACTAAATCTGAGTATTGGATAAAGCCAGGTTAAAAATTATTTTTTCATTGTGTTCACATATTAGATGGGAAAAAAAATACTGAGGGATTTATGGATATCTACTTTTCTTATCCTGTAAATCAGAATATACTGTCAATAGCCTTAAAAAAAAGATTTTTGCCATGTTTTTTGGAATAAAATGTTATATAAATCAGGCTAGGAATAATATATTTACAAATCCCTCATATGTCTTCATAATATAACTAGGTACAAGACTGGAGAGTTTGGTGTATATAGGTGCTACTGAAGTGGAGATTTCGGACTTGGAGTATGAGAGAAAAGTCAAATTGGTCAAATCCGTTTTCTCAAAATGACTTTTCTCTCATAATCCAAGTCCGAAAACTCCACTTCAGTAGCACCTACACCAAACTCTCCAGTCTTGTACCTAGTTATATTATGAAGACATATACAGAGGGATTTGTAAATATATTATTCCTAGCCTGATTTATATAACATTTTATTCCAAAAAACATGGCAAAAATCATTTTTTTAAGGCTATTGACAGTATATTCTGATTTACAGGATAAGAAAAGTAGATATCCATAAATCCCTCAGTAATTTTTTTTTCCCATCTAATATGTGAACACAATGAAAAAATATTTTTTAACCTGGCTTTATCCAATACTCAGATTTAGTTTTTTAAAAGATATGCAAATGAGCGCATATTTAATTAGATTTAATTAGCGCATACCTAATTTGCATATTTAAAAATTAAATTACAGAAAACTTGTAATACATTTTTTTCTCATCTTAATATAGGTAATCAACTGTGAAAGTTTCATGGTGATATCTGCTAGTTAAAAATTTGACTCTATTCACCTGTAGTGTCTGGCCTTAAACCGATTTAGTAAGTTTTGTTTTGTAATTGTTCAATAAAACCAATTTTATGTGGATTTTGTATGGACTTGGAGTCATTTTTACTCAAAACTAATGGCTGGGATAGATTCGGCACCCCTAAAAACCCCTAGTTAGACATCTCAAAAGGTAATATTGAAAAAAAAAAAATTTTTTAATTCATTATTTTTACCCAGGACGTCTGGGCTCCCCAACTTTGATTGCCTCTCCAGGCGTTTCCCCGAGGATTTGGCCGTGGATAAATTGGGAGATGTTACTAGACACCTATAGGAACACATGGTAAAAAAAGCTATTGGTAAGAAATTTTTTTGCAGATTGGCAAAAAAAATTCCTAACTTTCCCTAACTATTAGGAGGCTTTTTAAGATTTTTCCCAATTGTTACTTACAATAACACATGTTGTGCTGTAGTTTTATGAATAACACAAACACAAAATTGTTCTTCTATTATCCAGTAACAACACACAGCATTTGAAGTTGAGTTATTACACTTAATTAATTTTCAATGAGCTTATGTCTTTCTTTGAATATCAATAGCATACCTTGTGCTGTGATTCTGTGAATAAAGACAATGTTCATCAAAATGTTCTTCAAGGAACCAGCAACAACATACACCCTCTATATTCAGAAAAAAGTATTTTTTACACAAATGTACAAAAATGTATTTTACACAAATTTATTTGCACATCTGAATCTCAGTAGCAATGTTTTTGCATCACTTATGACAGTTAAACAAAGCAGTTATTTAGTTATTTTAACAATATAACACACTATTTAAATTTTGGGATTGAATATTAAGGTTTTTACTCAAAATGTAAAACTTCTTTGTCTTAATAACATTACTATTACCACTAATTTTATTCTTCCCAATAGATAACATTTAGGGGAGAGCGGTGCACAAAGTAACTCTTTTTGACTTTCTCAGTTTGTGTAAATCTATACTTAGGGTTCAGAGTATTTTTTTTTCCCACATTATTTTCACACGTCTAGTACAATTATGTGATTTTGTTTTATTAATACAGTATATACTTTTTTCTTGATATACCCCGAAAGAATGGAAGTGAAATGTGACAACATGCCCCAGGTGGGGTTATTTTGTAACATGTGAAGGGTACATTGTAACATGACCATATGACAGCTTAAAATGCTATCTGATCTAATCAAACAAACATACAAGACAAACTAAAATATGTTCTCAATAAAATACAATTATTAACTTTTTCATATAAAATAATAGCATTTTTTTTAATAATTATAAACTCATTTTTGAGTTTTGACTATGAACACAGGAAAACACAGCTATACAACATAGTTCAAAACATATTAATTAGTAATTTATGAACATTGACTCTCAGTCTTTATTCACCTTTTTCTCATGTTTTCTCAATAGAATTCATAAAAGTATAGAATAGCATATTTCTAATAGGGCTCATTGTAACGCAGTGTGACAACATGCCCCACCTGCACAACTGGGATTTAAACCCAGCTAGTGTCTTCTGCTAGTTAGCAAAGCATTAAATAACTACAACTGTTAAATAACATATTGGTTTAAAGATTAAAGATTAAAATAATATCAGAAATAGAGATGAAAAATTTACTTAAGTAAGAAATTTACCGTACGGAAAACGTTTTTCAAGTGTAAGTACTTTACAAAACACTTTTTGTTTCTTTGTGGTTAAATTGTATTTGTTTAACATCATATAAGTAAACGATTGACTTGTTAAAGGTTTAAATAATGTAAATCGAGGGTACAGTTTTGTGAATTGGCTGCAAAATGACAATTTTATCATTATTATTTTCCGAACAGAACGAGCTAATGCCTGTCAGCTAGTTAACACTGTTTTCTTTAAACAACGACGTTTGTTGTTTCTCAGTTAAATGAGATAGTTACAAAACTTTTATTTTTTATTTTACAACGATTTACATTTTTATTTCTCCTTTACCAGTGTTGATATGTAATATGTGTTGGCTACGTAGCAAGCTAACGTTACTGTTATCAAGTGTACCTCAACTTGTCCATGTAACATTAATATTAGTAATATTCATCACTAATGTTAAATTCTGTGTTGATTTTGCAGGGGGCTGATGAACACACCTGTGTTCTTATAGAGTAGAGAGTGGCTAATGAAAGGGAGGAAAGAAAAGAAAGAGAGCGATGAGAGCATGAAGAGAGACAAGAACAGGAGGCCAGAGAGAGAGAGAGAGGAAAGATTCATTCAGCTTTTAGAAATAATTGCTATAAAAAAAAAAAAATAAAGAAAGCAAAATGTTACACACTCTCTTTCCATTTATTTGTAAGTTCATTTTGTCATGCAGTCTTAGCAAGTTTTATTACAAAACACTTCATTCCCAGGGATTTACAGTAGTTAGATTGTCGTTGTAAAGTGTTTATGTGGCATTGAGTAATTCATATTTTTAAAGTGTGTTGTGTGTGCACTTATTTTGAGGCAGATTCCAGATGTTTTTTGAAACTGGCAAATTGCAGGTATATCTGAAAAATGTTGTCTGAATATGAGTGCCGCACTATAGAGAAATACCCACACACTCCAGACACCTTTAAAATGTATTTGCTTTATTTTTGTATATTATTTAAAGGGGGGGTGAATTACTGTCTCATGCATACTGAGTTTTTTACACTGTTAAAGAGTTGGATTCCCATGCTAAACATGGTCAAAGTTTCAAAAGTTAAGTTGTACGTTTGAAGGAGTATTTTTGTTCCAAAAATTGTCCTTCCGGTTTGTCACAAGTTTCGGAAAGTTTTTTTCGAGTATGGCTCTGTCTGACGTAAGAGAGGGCGGAATTTCCTTATATGGGTCCTAAGGGCACTTCTCCGGTAAGATCGCGGGCGCGCGCGCACTCGTAAAACAGAGCAAGAGAGTGAAAGCAGTTCGCCCTGCCCGGCTTTTGAGAAGTCAGTGTCACCAAAGAAGTGTGTTTTTGGTTGCCAGGGCAAGACAACCCTGCACAGATTCCCAAAGAACCCAGCGTTAAGGCACCCGTGGATGGAGTTTGTTTTCCTGAGCATAAACGGAGTTGTGCAAGACTGTTATTCCCTGCATTTCGACGATGATTTTTTTATAAACAAAGCCCAGATCGTCTAATGATTAAGGATCGAGCAGTCACAATGATAAAGGTTCGCGGTCGTGCGTTGGAACGGTGAGTAAAACTGTTGAACAAATGTCTTTGTGTGTTGTTAGCTCGGCGCGTTAGCACAGCTAAGCTTCGCCCACACGGCCCGCCCCCAGCCGCTCGTTTTTTTTCCGGAAAGACTCGGTACAGCCAATCTTTCAATTAAAAATATAATAAAACAAAAGACTTTTTGGAGATATGAAGGATGCAATATTACTCTATAGGTACTCAAGATTAACAGGAGATTGAGTGAAAATGAGCATTTCACCCCCCCTTTACCTTTAAATGGATACAGAATACAAAGCTTAAAACAAAATCACAAAACTTTGGCACAAAGCACCACCAAAAGCAAAAGTTTTAAAACTTTTTTTATTAAAGTGTCATCTTGAGGGAAGAAAATGAACGTCAGCAGCTTCAGTAAGGTAACCTTCACAGGTTTCTAAAAGATCTAAAGGGACTTTCTTACTAACAATCTAATTTGTAGGGCATCACTTTAAAATAATTCAAAATTTGTTTCTTTAAAGGAGAACTCCGGTCAATTAACATTGAGCTCATTTTATTGTACATTTGGAGTGCTGTCAATACAGAGAACAACTACAAAAATCGGTGTTGCCTACACCGAGTTATTCTATTTTTAAAATTTGCACCCTGTTGACTTCAATAGGGCAAGTACTAAACCTGCTTTTAGCCTCTTAACATCCTTGATGTGTCATTTCAAGTGCACAGAAAATGTGAGTGATTCCTTCTGAGTGAACACGAGTGGATCTGACTGCAGTAGATGTAAAAGATATGTATAAAAATGATGTTATTTAAGCCAGCGCAAATACCTGTTTACATCCTGTTTTTCGGTTGAAGTCCAAAGTAATCGATTGCCGAGTTCACGCGCGTGATCATAGGTAACTAAACCTATGCGCATGAACTCGGCAATCGATTGGAGTTCCCTTTCGTAAAGGGAACTCCCGCTGCATCGATACTCGATACTTTGGGGAATGCCTTCGGCATGAAGCGTCTGAAGTCTACTATACAACTATTCCAATCTGGATTGGTGCAACGTCATTACGTCATCCGTGACGTCGCATGTGACGGTGATCCGGAAGCTATAAAACGGTCACAGGAACCAGGAAATGTTAGCTTCTGGTCTTCAGCAAGCGCTCTATGTACAACTTGTCTGTCTTATTTGGTGTTGTTTGTCCGTGAGAGAGTGATATATATAAAGTGAAATGGCTGAGAAACAGTTCAGGCAGTGTGCGTCCCCTTGCCCGCGTTTTCTCGCTGAGGGTGACACACACTCGCTATGTGTAGTTTGTTTGGGAGTGGAGCATGCACAGGCAGCGCTCGAGGGCGCTGTCTGTGCAAACTGTGAAATCATGCCCCTAAGAACGCTCCGCTCCCGGCGAGCTATGTTTTCTGAAAGCGGCCAGCCCCGCGATCCCCGTGGATCAGGTCCCGCGTCTGTCGAGGCAGCGCGGCGTCTGCATTCATGGGGATCGCAGCGGGATCTAGTGGATGATGCTGAGACGGCTTCGGCCCTTTCTCAGCATTCTGAAGCTAGTTCCCATAGTTCCGCTCAGGGTGCGGAAGCCCGCGCTGCGGCTTCTTCCGCCCCTGTTGAGGAACCGATGCTCGAATTATCTGGTTCCGAGGAGCTAGATATTTTGGGCATCGAGGCAGGGGAATGTGAAAGATCGCCACCCCATTCCCCTGCCTTTGAGGAGCTGCTAGAGGTTGTGACTAGGGCAGTTCAAAAGTTAAACATCGACTGGCCATCTGAGACGCAGGAAGCGACAGTAAAAAGCAAACTCGATGAGCGCTTCCTGCAGTCCCGGTCACAACCTCTACGCCGGAGTCTGCCATTTTTTCCCGATCTCCACACCGAGGTGTCGAGATCGTGGAATAAGCCCTTCTCCTCGAGAATATCTAGCCCCAATGTCCATCTATATTCGAATATAATGGGTGCTAGGGAGGAGGGCTATGGGATGATGCCCAGGGTTGAAGAGTCGTTTGCGTCGCACCTCTCCCCTGACGCTGCATCATCCCTGCGGGCTCCGGCGCTTCCCACTAAGCCCTGCCGTACAACATCGGCCTTGGTTGGGAAGGCATATATGGCGGCAGGTCGGGCTGGTAGTTGTCTGCATACGATGGGGCTGTTGCAGGCATACCAGGCCGACCTCCTCAAAGAGGTGGACGAAGGCGGGGAGGTCGCCTACGACGACATCCGCGAGATGCGTCGTGTAGTCGACTTGTCTCTCCGTGCTACCAAGGAGACGGCCCGTGCCATCGGCCGCTCCATGGCAGCATTGGTAGCCACGGAGAGACATTTGTGGCTGAACCTGTCGGGCATCGGGGACAAGGACAGGGCTTGTCTCCTCGATGCCCCGGTTTCGCCTTCTGGCCTATTCGGCGACGGTGTCAACAATGTCGTCGATAGGTTTCAGGAGGCGAAACGACAGTCAGCCGCATTCAAAGAGCTCATCCCCCGCCGTCGTTCCAGGTCTCGTGGGTCTGCTGCCAGGGGGCAGTCCCACGAGGCCGCCGCCAGCTCCTCACACCTGCTGAGGCAGAAGGAGAGTGTGGCCTCTCGTGCTCCCCCCCAAGGGGCCTGGAGGCAGAGGCAACACTCTCAGTCGAAGCCTTCCAAACCGAAAACAGATCTGAGGACTGTTATTCAGGCGAGGAAGGCTTCGACTAAGAGGCCATGACGGGACACCCAGGCCTCTGAGGGCATCCCCCTCCGCGTGGGCTTTTTAAAACTTCGCTCCGCGGAGCCCTCAGGAAATCGATGTTGCTTCCCGCCGTCAAGTGCGCTTCGGGACGCATCGAATTCTAGCGAATGTATTTCACAGAGTGTTCCTATGAAATCTATTGCTCTGAAACGTTCGCTACCTCTCACGAGGCCTGTAGAAAAAATGATTCGGTTAGTTCCTGCCAGAAGAGTGCTTCAGGTCACCGAAAATATAAACAAAGATGAAACTAGAGATGTGAATAGAAAACCTGAGGTTAGTCCTGAGAGACTAATTCCCTTAGCAGATTATTTAGACACCTGGAAGGGTCTTCAAAATATATCTCAATGGGTCCTGAGTACAGTTGAGAAGGGATATAGAATCCAGTTCCAGTTTAGACCACCCAGATTTAGTGGTGTTATTCATACGCTGGTATCTCCTGATCAGGCTCAGGTAATGGAAGATGAAGTTCAGACTCTCCTAGCGAAGGAGGCCATAGAATATGTGCCCTTAGAGCAGAGGGATTCCGGGTTCTACAGCCGGTACTTCATAGTTCCAAAAAAGGATGGTGGGCTGCGTCCCATTATAGATCTCAGGGTATTGAATAAATCTTTGAGGAGATTTAAGTTCAAAATGTTGACTATACCTATGATCGTTCAACAAATCAGATCCGAGGACTGGTTTGTAACGATAGATCTTAAGGATGCCTATTTTCATATTTCCATCATCCCACATCATAGGAAGTTTCTTAGATTTGCTTTTGGGGGAAAAGCTTATCAATACAGAGTTCTTCCTTTCGGCCTAGCCTTATCACCTCGCACCTTCACTAAATGTATGGATGCTTCCCTTGCTCCTTTGAGACTTCAGGGGATCCGTGTCTTGAATTATATAGATGACTGGCTCATCTTAGCTCAGTCAAAAGAACTGGCGATTCAACATCGAGATGTTGTTTTGCGTCATTTGAGGTGCTTGGGGTTGAGACTCAATGTGAAGAAGAGTTCCTTAACTCCTCTTCAGAGAACGACGTTCCTGGGAGTAGAGTGGGACTCAACCACGATGCGGGCACAATTGTCTCCTGCTCGTATTAATACCATTTTACGCACAATGAAGAGTATTAGGCTAGGCCAGGCTATCACTGTCAAACATTTTCAAAGAGTGTTGGGTCTTATGGCTGCAGCTTCCACGGTAATACCCTTTGGTCTGCTCCATATGAGGACCTTGCAGTGGTGGCTCAGGAACAAGGGATTTTCTCCTCTGGGAAACCCTTTTCGTACGATCAGAGTTACGCGCAGATGCCTTCGTTCTCTTGTCGTATGGAAGAAACCATGGTTCCTGTCTCAGGGCCCGGTTTTGGGAGCACCATGTGAGAGAAAAACTCTGACCACGGATGCGTCCCTCACGGGCTGGGGTGCGGTTATGGAGGTCCGTCACACCCGAGGTACTTGGAAGGGCCATCATCTCACATGGCATATCAATCGCTTGGAGATGTTGGCCGTATTTTTTGCCCTGAGGCACTTCCTTGTGGACCTCAGAGGCCATCATGTTCTTGTTAGGACAGACAATATGTCGGTGGTCTCTTATATCAACCGCCAAGGAGGTTTGAGATCTCGCCCTCTTTGTAGATTGGCTCATCAAATCCTTCTTTGGTCCCAGGACAAGATTCTCTCTGTCAGATCTATGTATATTCCTGGGGTTGAAAATATGGGAACAGACATCCTGTCGAGGCAGGGGCTGAGGCCCGGGGAATGGCGGCTCCACCCTGAAGTGGTTGAGCTTATATGGAGAGAGTTTGGCCGGGCGGAGGTTGACCTGTTCGCTTCTCATGAGAACTCTCATTGCCCGCTCTGGTACTCTCTCTCACATCCAGCTCCTTTGGGCTTGGATGCCATGGTACAGATGTGGCCGAGGTCACGTCTGTACGCTTTTCCCCCGATCGCTCTGCTCCCTGGGGTTCTAGAAAGGGTCAGGAGGTACGGAGTGAGACTACTCCTTGTAGCTCCGTACTGGCCGGCCCGTATTTGGTTTTCGGACATTATTAGTCTCCTGGAGAGTCCTCCATGGAAGGTTCCTATTAGGAGAGATCTTCTGTCTCAGGCTGATGGTACATTATTTCATCCCCGACCAGAGTTATGGAGACTATGGGTCTGGCCCCTGAGGGGGTCCCACCTATAATTAGGTTGCCCTTTCCACCGAGGTGGTCAGGACATCCATACTAGAACCCCACTCTACTAGGAACTAAACAATTAAGTTAGGGAGGGCATTGAACCCAGTGTATTACTGCCCACTGGCTTCAGTACTGGTGTTCCATCCCGCTCTCTAAACGGGATCTCCTGTTCATGCTTAGGGCCTCTGTGGCGGCCTCAGTGCCCTCCGCAAGCCTCTTAGGGTGTTCTCGAAAGGACGTTCCCACTGAAACTCCATGTTCCTGTAGATTGGAGGATGAATCCTGGTCATCCAGCCCATTGGCATCAGGCTGATGGGTGATCCCTGGCGCCCATCATGTCCTGTGGATGACGTATATGACTATGTACTAGTATATAGGAATATATAGAAGAATCTATTGAGTCTGCTTCATGCTTGTCTTACTCCCTGTAAGAGAGGTGGTGCTGCCCCCTCTCACTTACAAGCGTAGGAGCCACTCTAAATCATTGTTGCCCCGGTACCGAGGTGCCGGCAGGCAATATCATGATTCTTCAGGTATTCCATCCTCCATCGCATGTGTCGGATGGTCAAAGTTTAGCCTTGGAGGTTCCTATGATAGGCCTCGGGCTGGGAGAAGTCAATCCATCTAGTAATGTATCAAGGGTAGGAGCTATTCCCCTTTATCAATTAGACAGTTGGTTATCTGAAGAAACCACTCATATTTAAAGTACAAGGTGCGCTCTTGCCTTCACCTCTTATTTATTAATTTCTACTGTCTGGGGTTCCCCTTTCCATGAGGTCAGTTGAGCCTCTGGCTCCTCACCTCCCCTTCTTACACCAAATCTTATAACAAACTAGTTTGGATCTGCCCTCTACTCATCCTATCGTCCTTGAGTGTACCAGACGCTTTGTACCAGGGCGTTTTTTCTCTCAGTGTGGCGGCGTGGGTATTCGTTCCCCAAAGTATCGAGTATCGATGCAGCGGGAGTTCCCTTTACGAAAGGGAACGTCTCGGGTTACGTATGTAACCCTCGTTCCCTGAGTAGGGAACGAGACGCTGCATCCCTCGGCCACACTTTTCGCGCCCCTGAGAACGACTTGCTTTGACCAATTAGAAGCTAACATTTCCTGGTTCCTGTGACCGTTTTATAGCTTCCGGATCACCATCACATGCGACGTCACGGATGACGTAATGACGTTGCACCAATCCAGATTGGAATAGTTGTATAGTAGACTTCAGACGCTTCATGCCGAAGGCATTCCCCAAAGTATCGAGTATCGATGCAGCGTCTCGTTCCCTACTCAGGGAACGAGGGTTACATACGTAACCCGAGACGTTCTCCTTTAAAGGGGAAATGAAGCAGTCAATCAAGTTTACATGATTTACAAGATGGATTTCCACTTTAATCAACAATTATATAAGAAACATGACAAATGTAAACATATAAAAGAAAAAAAAGAAAAACCGTCATATCTTTTGCTGCCAGGGCGCTGCCATTGTGTGCAGTATTCTAAAGTGTGACGTCACGGGGTTGGTTGGCTTTAATAAACCTGGCTGAATGTATTAATATCACAACATCAAACTGTCTACACCACGGAGTTTTGACCGCGAACAACTAATGAAGTCTAACATATGTTATATACAGCAGATGGACTCTGACACGGTGGGCATCACATTACAACAGCCACACGCGTTGCAACTTACCAACCCGCTCTTCGCCCAAAACCACCACCGGCTGTTCGACATAACGTCGTAACGTAACTTACCACTGCTCGGTTCCCACGCCGTATCGGCTCAAATGCATATATTAATACATGCTAACTTACATGGTGTTGTTGACAAGAGACATGAATATGATGGCAGACATCGAGAACAATGTTTCCATGTGCAGTTTGTTAACATAACGTTAACGTTAGACGTCGTCTTTTTGTCTGGTACTAATAAACTCCACTAAAGTTAGCTAAACACTAAGTTAGTGTTAGCTAGTTCATGCTTACAGCTGTTAGCTAATAATGACTGTACCTAACGTTAGTTGTTCGCGGTCAAAACTCCGTGGTCTGGACAGTTTGACGTTGTGATATTAATACATTCAGCCAGGTTTATTAAAGCCAGCCAACCCCGTGACGTCACACTTTAGAATACTGCACACAATGGCAGCGCCCTGGCAGCAAAAGATAAAACGGTTTTTCTTTTTTTTCTTTTATATGTTTACATTTAAAAGAAAATAGTAAATGTGAACAAGTATTCGAATGCGCATGCGTCGCGTCTGAGCGCGTTGTTGTCTTTGGAGCTCCATCGATTGATTTATAATTCTTGATTTCTCTTTAAACTCACTTACAACGAACATTTTCTACTTTTCCTCACCTCATAGTTATAACGCGGATTGTTGAGTAGACGCGTCTCAAGCCTAGTGATCCAACGCTGGATACTCTTATAGGTTACGTCCGTGGATCACGGCTGAACGCGTCTTCTCCGCACTCATTTAAGTTACAAACAAACATTTTTTCGCCTATCGTGCGTCTACTCTACACCCGTACCACTGAAAAGACGGATTATATCCAAGACTTAAGCCATAAATTAGTATTAATATTGATAGCACCACTGGTAGCGTCGTTGCTAACTTAACTTACTGTCCATCTGTTAAAATGGCGAATATATCAAATGTAAGTAGTCTACCTTTTGGTGCAGGTGAGGACACATTTGAGCTGCACGCGGTGCAGTCTGAGCTGGAAGCTGTTGAGAAACAGATCCACGACCTTTTAGTAAGAAAAGCCGAGCTGATAGACCGGCGTTTGGCTCTCGAAACATCACGTGCCGAGGCACACAAATCAGAGATTAATGTTACTAACCCGCTGACTCCGACCTCGTCTACTCCGTGCGTTCCTCAACATCGGTCCCGAACGTCGAGGTCGCGATCAGCCATGGTCTCGTTCACTCCGGCTCCAACATGCCATCACGAAGCCTGGATTTTTCCGCAGCGGAAGTCGCGAGTCAGGTCTAGACCAAGAAAACTCTCTCCGACCCTCCCGGTTTTCGAGATATCCACACAAAACCGCTTCTCCCCTCTTCGCGAAACAGAACGCGATGCTGTGATCATCGGCGATTCCATCGTTCGACACGTACACGCTACGTTAAATAAAAGTAAGGTGCATAGTCACTGCTTTCCTGGTGCTCGTGTTTCTGAAATCGCTGCTCACGTTCCCGAGATTCTGAACGAGCGCGTCGGAACCGTTGTCCTGCACGCGGGAGGGGCCGACATCAGACTGCGCCAAACGGAGGTTTTGAAGAAAGACTTCAGGAATCTGATCGATACGGTACGCAGCACATCGCCTGATATAACGATTATTGTGTCAGGACCGCTTCCCACGTATCGACTAGGTCATGAAAAGTTTAGTAGATTATTTGCGCTTAATGAATGGTTAATGTCATGGTGCAATGAGCAGAAACTTCTCTTTGTAAATAATTGGAATCTGTTTTGGGAGCGTCCTAGGCTTTACCGTGCTGATGGCTTACACCCAAGCAGATTCGGATCGGATCTTCTGTCAGATAACATCTCCAAAATGTTAAATACCTTTTGACTAGTAAACAAAAGTCCAAATCATAGTCTCTGCTGCACCAATTTAACTGATATAAATAGTGTAGAACATTGCATAGAAACTGTGTCTATTCCTCGTTTAGTGAGATCAAATCATAAATCTACTGCAGGATCTAGAAAAAATCTAATTGTTATTAAACCAGAAAATGTTGCTATTGGTAATCAAAAACAATTTTTAAAGCTAGGTCTTCTAAACATTAGATCACTCACACCTAAGGCAGTTATTGTAAATGAAATAGTCACAGATAATAGCTTCGATGTACTTTGCCTTACTGAAACCTGGCTTAAACCAAATGATTATTTCGGTTTAAATGAGTCTACTCCATCAGGATACTCCTATAAGCACGAGCCCCGTCTGAATGGTCGTGGCGGCGGTGTTGCAACAATCTATAGAGATTTTCTCAATGTTACTCAGAAAACGGGTTATAAGTTTATTTCATTTGAAGTACTTGTACTAAATGTTACGCTCTTAGATGTTCGAAAAACATCCCTATTATCTCTAGCCTTGGCTACCGTATATAGACCGCCTGGGCCTTACGCTGATTTCCTAAAAGAGTTTGCAGATTTTCTCTCAGACCTATTAGTTAACTTTGATAAAGCATTAATTGTTGGAGACTTTAATATCCATGTAGATAATCAAAATGATGCGTTAGGGGCTGCGTTTACAGATTTATTAAACTCCTTTGGGGTCAAGCAAAACATTACCGGACCGACTCATCGATTTAATCATACACTCGATTTAATTATATCACATGGAACCGATCCAACCGATATAGATATCATTCCACAAAGTGACGATGTCACTGACCATTACATGGTAACTTGCATATTACGTACTCCTGTAATATATCATACTGCGCCGCGTTATCGATTAGGCAGAACAATCCTTCCATCCACCATAGATAATTTTTCAAACAGCTTATCGGATCTGTCTCAGCTGCTCAGTGAACCCAAACAAACAGATGAACTTGAGGAATTAACTAGCACTATGAGCACCATTCTCTCTGGATCATTGGATATTGTTGCGCCCATTAGATTAAAAAAGGTCAGAGAGAAAAGTAAAGCACCATGGTACAACAGTACTACGCGTGTTCTAAAGAGAGAAACCCGTAATTTAGAGCGTAAATGGAAACAAACCAACTTAGAGGTCTTTAGAATCGCATGGAAAGACAGTATGTCACGTTATAAAAAGGCCCTAAAAGCGGCCAGGGCTGAGCATCTACGCAAACTAATAGAAAACAACCATAACAATCCTAAGTTCTTATTTAACACTGTGGCGAGACTAACAAATAAACAGATGTCTCCTGAACAAAGTATTCCATTACAGTTTAGTAGTAATGATTTCTTAAAGTTCTTCACTGAGAAAATAGAAAACATCAGAACCACAATTGTAAACGTTCAATCCTCAATCGCGCCTTATAATTCAGCCTCAATTATCACGCCGCAAGAACAATTACAGTGCTTTTCAACTATAGAACAAAAAGAGTTAAATAAATTTATCATTTCCTCTAAAACAACAACATGTTTATTAGATCCCATACCAACTAAACTATTGAAAGAAGTGTTACCTGTAGTGGAAGAGCCTCTCCTCAATATTATTAACTCGTCTTTATCTTTAGGTCATGTTCCAAGAACATTTAAACTGGCAGTTATAAAACCTCTCAGTAAGAAACCACAATTAGATCCGAATAATCTAGTAAATTATAGACCCATTTCAAATCTACCTTTTATGTCTAAAATACTAGAAAAAGTTGTGTCCGCTCAACTGGGCTCTTTCTTACAAGAAAATGACACCTATGAAAAGTTTCAGTCTGGATTCAGGCCGCATCATAGCACTGAAACTGCGCTCGTTAAAATCACAAATGATTTACTTTTAGCTTCTGACCAAGGCTGTATCTCAATATTAGTTTTACTTGATCTTAGTGCTGCGTTCGATACTATAGATCATACAATACTCTTAGATCGACTACAAAATTATACTGGTGTTCAAGGACAAGCATTAAGCTGGTTTAGATCGTATTTATCTGACCGCTACCATTTTGTTTATTTAAATGGAGAAAAATCTATCATAACTCCAGTAAACTATGGAGTGCCGCAGGGATCTGTGTTAGGCCCTCTATTATTCTCAATATATATGCTACCACTTGGAAATATTATAAGGAAACATGGAATTAGTTTCCATTGTTATGTTGATGACACTCAAATCTATATTTCATCACGGCCAGATGAAAACGCTAAATTATCCAAATTGACAGAGTGTGTTAAAGATATAAAAGATTGGATGACGCATAATTTTCTTTTATTAAATCCAGACAAGACAGAGGTACTACTTATCGGTTCAAAAAACCACCCACAAAACCTCTCACAATACAACTTTAACATAGTAGGATGTCCTGTTACTTCATCCTCTACAGTAAAAGACCTGGGTGTTATATTAGACTGCAACCTGTCTTTTGAAAATCATATTTCATATGTTACAAGAACAGCCTTTTTCCACCTTAGAAACATTGCTAAGCTACGTAATATGCTATCAGTTTCTGACGCAGAAAAGTTAGTTCATGCATTCATGACCTCGAGACTAGATTACTGTAATGCGTTATTAGCCGGTTGTCCTGCATCCTTAATAAACAAGCTACAGTTAGTCCAAAATGCCGCCGCTAGAGTTCTAACTAGATCAAGAAAATATGATCATATAACACCGATTTTATCATCCCTACATTGGTTACCTATAAAGTCCCGTATTAATTACAAGGTATTGCTACTGACTTATAAAGCCCTAAACGGCTTAGCTCCAGTCTATTTAACCGATCTTCTATCGCCCTATAATCCATCGCGCTCTTTAAGGTCACTAAATTCGAGGCTTTTGGTCATACCTAGGATATCCAGATCCACCAAAGGAGGGAGAGCATTTTCACATTTAGCACCAAAACTCTGGAATAGTCTTCCGGATACTGTTCGTTGCTCAGACTCGCTCTCCCAGTTTAAAACTAGATTAAAGACGCATCTCTTCAGCCAGGCATTCATATAATACTTTTAATCCTACAGTTAAATCCGACCTCTAGTTCATAAACGCCAGAGGAGAACTGGCCCCCGACTGAGCCCGGGTTCTCCCAAGGTTTTTTTTTTTCTCCATTAGGTCACCTGATGGAGTTTTTCGGTTCCTTGCCACTGTTGCCTTTGGCTTGCTCAGTTGGGGATATTTGGGGATATTTAATTGAATTAATCAATCAACGATACTATTGATCAGCATTACCGAACGTAGACGTTCCACTAGAAACAAACATTGATGTATTGTTCTAATTTATTACTGTGAAGCTGCTTTGATACAACCTGTGTTGTGAAAAGCGCTATATAAATAAACTTGACTTGACTTGACTTGACATTTGTCATGTTTCTTATATAATTGTTTATTAAAGTGGAAATCCATCTTGTAAATCATGTAAACTTGATTGACTGCTTCATTTCCCCTTTAAGCTCAAATATGTGATATGTAGCTAGAACACCAGCACCTCGATGTCCTTTTTTTCCACCCATGGTCGCAATCATAGGTCGCAATCAGTGACTGGATGGACTACCTTGAAAGTCGGAAGTTGGGGCGGAGGTCAGCTCCATCTTTAAAATATAGATGAAGAATTGGCGCAGTAGGTTGTAGGGCTCACAATCTGTAAACATGTTTATAGTTTATTTTAGAATACAATTTGAATCGACAAGACACTTGTTTTCTGTGTTGGCGTATTTATAAATATAATATGTATGTATGTATGTATGTATGTATGTATATGATCCATTTCTTATGTATGTGTGTGTATATATGTATACACACACACACACACACATATGAATACTTAAGATGTAAAAGCCTCTAAGTGGCATCTGAAATTTTCTTCTAGTTTGATCATTTTTATCAAGCTTGTATGTTTATGTTCAGTTATTTCACTTTAATGGCAATCAAAAGGACCTATTAATTGTCATTAAAATGAAATTACAGAACCTAAATATACAAGCTTGATAAAAATGAAGCTTTACATCTGAAGTCTTCATATATACACATGTATATGAATGTGTGTGTGTGTATATATATGTGTGTATTGTATCTGACCTCAGTGTGTTACCCTATCGTTCACTGTGTGTGTGCGTGTGTGTGTGTGTGTGTGTGTGAATATATATATATATATATATATATATATATATATATATATATATATATATATATATATATATATATATATATATATATATATATATACTGTATATATATATATATATATATATGGGTCATTCCAGAATTGGAGGACAATTTAGGCCCTTTATTTTACTATTTTCTATTGTGTATTTCATAAAAAACAGCCAATATACCATTAAATAATTTGATTTGTCCAGCTCAGGTATCAAAGGCACAATTTTTATAAAAAACATTTATTTATTTTGTGCTCGGTGCAACCCTGTAACCATTACTCAGGAACCTGAAAAATTATATTTATTGATTTTTTTTATATAATTTCCTGCCATTAAGTAAAGAAAGTCACAATCACTCTATATACCTATTTAATTTCAGATATCACTTGATTTAAATTCATTTCAATAACTTTTGAGTTCCATCTTTGCCAAGTTTTAAACTGTGACGTTTAATTTTGACTGATTTCAGTATATATTTTCAAGTATTTGCTCAAATGCATAATGCATATAATCTTTCAAACTACGGTAAGAACAATAGCTCAAGTCCCTGTGAGCTAAAAAAGTCATTTATGATTTTATTTTTAATAAAAATTTTAGTTGCAGGGGTTGGATAGATACATTACTTTTGATTAAAGATCAGGTCAATAATGTGACAAATGCTCAGTATTTAGCTGAACTATTGATAATAGATTTTCCCTTATGAGTGGATTGAAGGAGATTCAAACCTGTTACTCTAATTATGATAACAGGGTTGCAAATTAATGCTAATGTTAGATTTTTCTCATGAATAGAAGCTAGCTGTTTAGCTAGCTCTTACTGTCATCTTTAGGACAAACTTACTTATGTAAAAGAAAAACTTTAAATTAATTTGTCTTATTCTGATAATAAGTGTAACAGGGTTGCATTGCTAGAGTGACACATTCAACAATTCTAAAAGTTCAAAAAAGAACATACCTTTGTTCTACCCATTCTGGCAGCAAACTGCTTAGTGATGTCATTTCCTGTGAATCATGTCACTCACTGTTTTTTAGCGCAATTTTCCACCGGACAAAATTGCGATTGTGATTTCTGTTCTGTCTGTGCGCACCAAACTTGTACTTCTATCTACTCCTCAACCAGACCACCTAGAGACTTCGGGTTTTCGGCATTATGTTAAGGAAGGTCTAATCTCGGGAACGCACAAAAAAAAAATCCAGGAAAAGATTTACTATCTCTTACGCCGCCTTCACACTGGCAGTTGAAATCAGCTCCGTAATACGCAATATGCCCCCAGCGGACGTCGTACACAACGGTGAAAAGCGTCGGAAGCACTGATCTATATAGAATGACATTATATATATATATATATATATATATATATATATATATATATATATATATATATATATATATATATATATATATATATATATATATATATATATATATGTCATTATATAGATCAGTGGTCGGAAGCCTCGGAAGCGAGTATATTTAAATATTGAATTATTTAATTGTATTAACTGCCCTAATAACGTTAAAACATCATGAAAATAAAAAAATGACATGACAACTAATCGTTATAAAATCATTATTTATTTTATTAAAAGTTAAGAATCCAGGTTTGTTTATCAGTACCATAGCAACGCTAACTTCCGATTTTCGGATAGAAATCGTCCGCAAAGAGTATAGAGCTGGTAAGTCCCGCCCCTTCCGCAAAACCCCGCTGGACCTCAAAGTTGAAAAACCGTCAATGCAAGTGAATGGGAGAAAATAATTATTTTCTGGTCCCGTTTGTATTGTGCCATGAATGTGAACATATGTTGTCTGTGAATTTTTTATATAACTTTTCGTGTAAAGAATGATACAATTTAGCGGGTAGAAGTTTGATACGGTTAGACTTTGTGTAAGAGCACTTTGTGGACTACAACTCTCGACGCGTTTGAAACGTCAACACACTAGCACACGGATTAGCTCACGGATCCCGCTAAACATGGCTGTGTCTTTGGTGCACTTCACCGCCTTCTTTCAGGGAGAGGACAAAATCGTTGAAGTTGGTGAAAACCACGGGTAAGTCAACTTTATGGGGTGACGTCACATAGGCGACATGTAGTCTTTCTCGTTATGTCTTTTCCACAACTGCTAGCCGAAGAATCATACAATATACTGTCAAACTCGTAACATGAAAAGTTATATAAAAAATTCACAGACAACATATGTTCACATTCATGGCACAATTCAAACGGGACCAGAAAATAATTATTTTCTCCCATTCACTTGCATTGACGGTTTTTCAACTTTGAGGTCCAGCGGGGTTTTACGGAAGGGGCGGGACTTACCAGCTCTATAGAAGTAACAAGAGGCGAAACTCCGTTGCAGTTTTGACAACAGCCACTAGGTGGCGCTTCGGTAGCGCGGCCGCCATTTTGGACTGAACCAACGACTTTACCGTTAGCACAACTACTGTACAGCATTAACATTATAGCCGTTTCTCAATATGCGTTCTTGTCTGTACTTGTGTTCTTGTGGACTTGTGAAACGTCATCAGTCGCTGCCCTAGTACTGTGCCAATTCAAAGTTCACATCTAGCCAAGTCCAGTTCGAATCCCCGGATGTGTTCTTGATCCGCCCCTTTTACCGAGGATGCATCAAGAGGTGACTTGTGCGGACTTGACAAGCCAGGTATCCCAGAATGCATCTCACACCACCAACCAGCAAGCGTCAATAGAGCTGGTAAGTCCCGCCCATCCGTAAAACCCCGCTGGACCTCAGTTGAAAAACCGTCAATGCAAGTGAATGGGAAAAAATAATTATTTTCTGGTCCCGTTTGAATTGTGCCATGAATGTGAACATATGTTGTCTGTGAATTTTTTATATAACTTTTCATGTTACGAGTTTGACAGTATATGGTATGATTCTTCGGCTAGCAGTTGTGGAAAAGACATAACGAGAAAGACTACATGTCGCCTATGTGACGTCACCCCATAAAGTTGACTTACCCGTGGTTTTCGCCAACCTCAAAGATTTTGTCCTCTCCCTGAAAGAAGGCGGTGAAGTGCACCAAAGACACAGCCATGTTTAGCGGGATCCGTGAGCTAGTCCGTGTGCTAGTGGTGTTGACGTTTCAAACGCGTCGTGAGTTGTAGTCCACAAAGTGCTCACACACAAAGTCTAATCGTATCAAACTTCTACCCGCTAAATTGTATCATTCTTTACACGAAAAGTTATATAAAAAATTCACAGACAACATATGTTCACATTCATGGCACAATTCAAACGGGACCAGAAAATAATTATTTTCTCCCATTCACTTGCATTGACGGTTTTTCAACTTTGAGGTCCAGCGGGGTTAGCGGAAGGGGCGGGACTTACCAGCTCTATAGCAGAGGAGAAACCCCGCGTAATTTAAAAATACTGTGTAGTATCTCTTTATTTCGTACAACAGCAGCACTCATCTTGTTTGTTTACAGCGGATGCCGATGAAGCGGCCGTAAACCGGAAACTGATATGCCGACAACTGACAATAGCGGAAGTTCGTCGCAACGCTTGTGCACATAGCCTATTGGAAACAAAGAAAACAGTGTTCTGCCATCAACTGCAACAACTACCAGTGTACAACCAATCAACTAGCATTTCATAGATTCCCCAAAGATCCAGAGAGGTAAAGTAGAAAAGGTTTTATTAACTTTAAAGTGAGCTAACGTCAACGATAACAGGTGCTGTAACGTTAATGTAAGCTATCCCATAACCGCAGTAACAGTTTGCTAATGTTATGTATTTGGTCGAAATTGTCAAGACTCGAAATGGGCTTTTTAAATCGCATACTTTCAGAGATATATGAACACCTAACCTGGCAAATGACCGCTTTATTAATTCATTGTTATCACTAAATTAACCCCAGGGCTGCCAACTTTTGAGTTCAGCTTAGAGTGAGATTTTGGGGGCGGGGCTTGTTATGGGGGAGGGGCTTATTGAGGGGCGTGGCTTGGTGTGGAAAAAATACAAACACAAAATCATTGCATTAGCAGAAGTGTATTAGGTATATATTGATTGTCAAAGTATTTGGTATCTGTACAGAATTTCTTGGGAGATTTACATTACATTTAATTTTCACAAACATTTTACAGAAATAGGATTAACATGTGATTAACATGTTCACAGATTAACATGTGCTCTATTGTAAGTGCTGGTGGCTGATTTTGCAGCCTTAATCATTGATTTGGATGGCTCCCACTTGAAGCATGGCTCCAAGTCTGCCATCTTGATTGCCATTAGAGATGACAGTGTTCCCTCCAGGGCCAGGCTGTTTCTAGTTTTTGTTTTGTTTAATCCCACCAGCGAAAATACTCGCTCTGCATCAACATTGGAGTGTGGCAGGACTAACACCAATTTAGCAATGGTGGAGAGTCGCTCAAACCTGCCCACCCCTGTCACCTGTAAAATATGGACAACATGGTTATGTTACACCTTTAATAAATTCAGAAAGTCGCTGAACATGGGTTTTTAAAGAAGACAAAATAAGGTTTCTAACCTTGTGTTTTAAACTTGCCATATTGGCCCAGAAGCCCTCAATGTCTGGGTCTGCTTCCAATCTAGGCAAAGGCATGGTCTGATAGTCTAGGAACTCTTCCCCCAGTGCATCATGTTCCTGTGGGCTGTGATAAGGGAGAAGATGGACATACCTATTTTGAAGAGAAAGAAGTGAAGAGTTAGAAAATTGCACACACTGCATATGAGATATACTGTACTTTAGTTCAAAATGTAATGTGAAAATGATTAGTTGTTTAGAACAGAGCAAGTTTCTATTCATTATTAATATCTGGAAAAAATCTTCTATCTGGAAGAAATTAATCTATACATTTTACCTCTCCACAAAGTAAAGGGCATCCTCCACCCCACATTCTGCCCTCTGCCTCACATCCACAAATCTGGCATGATTCAGCAAGGGTTCTCTCAGAGGCAGCTTTTGTAGGGCATACTCTACGGCTCTCATCAAGAACTTCAGAGCTGCAGTTTGGAATTTGTTCACTTGATGGGCTGTGATGTCCCCTGCATCAAGTAGATGGTTGAGCCTAGCCCTGGTGGTGAAGCCGACACTCAGTTTGTTTCCTATTAGAAATGCAAAAACATAATAAAAAAACATCTACATACACACCTTTCCTTGAGCTTCATCTTAGTCGTTTTTAGTCATTATAGTTCTAAAAGAAAATATATTACATATAGTCTGGATATCGACGTATCGACTGACAGAGGTTTCACGCCAGGGAGCCAGTCATCTTCTAGTACTACTTCGAGTGCATCCACTTCCGTATTTATACCCGCGCAGCGGGGGTGGAGTGTGTGATGCAAATTATGCACGCCAATTCCATTGGGTCATTTTCAATAGTACTCGAAGATGACTGGCTCCCTGGCGTGATCCTATCAACTATGTCGAACGTGAGTGACTAAAATGGAGTTGTTGGAGACTTATCTTTTTCTTTGTGTCAAAAAATATGTAACTTTTTTGTATTTAATTATTGTACATACACAAAAAAAAAAGAAGTGTGTTCAGACTTTTTACTGGTAATATACATTATGTAATATACACTTAATGTTATGGTACTTTAAATTACAATTACCAGGCAGATGGTTTTCCTTATCCACATATGGGATGTCCTCAGGCTTGTGATGGGACTGTAGTACTGTGGGCAAGATGAACTTAGAGCAGAGCTTGCGGATGAATTTAATCATCTGAAATATATATTCAAGAAAGAATTATCTCACCCAAACATTAAATTAGTGCAACCTGAAAGGCAAAATACTGGCTTCCATCCCTTCAAGATATACCTCATCTTGCAATAAAAATATAGATGGATTTTCTCTCTGGAGGAGGAGATTCAGAGAGGTGAAGACTGGTATGGTGGCCTGGTAGAAGAGGAGGTACACTTCAGTCATGGGATCTGAAAAGGCTCCCCGTAGCCTCTTCAATCTTGGTTGATTATATTCTAAAAAGTGAGAGAAAATAAAGATACAGTACAACTCACACACATATTGTTAATGTCAAGAGAGTATATTAGACCACATATTTGGATATTTGTCTTACCCGTTGATTTAAAATAGCTGGCAAGTGGCTCGTATAATCTGAGAATGCGGGTAACACAGGTTTCAAGGCTCAACCACCGCACAGAGACATGCTGAAGGATTTCCATATATTCTGACTCAAAGAGCTCACAAAACTCTGTTTAAAGGCAATTAAATCCAAAATTTTAGAAAGGTCATGTTGAATGTTTACACTGCTATCAGTTGCTTAAAATCTTTATTATTTGTGTTGAGCAGGGTGGAAAGATACCTGCCAGAAAGCCCTTCCTATTGGTGCTGCCTTTAAACCAAAAGCCTACATCAACCACAATATCTTCGATATCAAAATCTGCCACCTGTAATTAATAATTTTTGTAAATTTATCATCTGTACATCACTTATATATTAAACATATATTCAGTCTACTCTCTTACCTCAGCAAAGGAAAAACCTGCTTGCTTTGCAGTGTTGTGTAGAATATGACACGGGCAGCCATGTACATAAACACTACTGTTTTTCTGTAGAATTCTTGATGCTATTGAATTTCGTTGTCCAATGTTAACAGCTGCATTGTCCACAGACAGGCCAACACAGTTGCACCATGGAATACAATTTTCTTGTAATTGTCCATCAATCTTTTCGAAGATAAGCTCTGCTGTGCCACATCTAGTCCCACTTGTTGTGCACATATCAAGGAACCGATGGCCTACCTTGTTCACATCAAACACACGCACAGTAAGGGGTTTCATCTTTTCTCTTCCTGCATTGACAAAATAATTTGCTCATTATCTTAGGGAAAACCAAACAAAAATAGTAAAGGCAGCTCACATTCTTCAAAAATATGTCTATAACTCAGTGGATACCATGATGTAAATGCATTTCTTTCCTACCTGTGTCATTTGAGCCATCAGTAATGAGGGTGTATGGATTCTCTCTCATCAGCATTACCAGTGCGTTTTTGAAATGTGCAGCAACTGCTTGATTTATTATACAGGCAGTCTTGGTTCTTGCACATTTGTACTCCTGTGCAGTTGCAGAATCTTTGAAACACTCTTTCATGAGTGGCCCAAGATGATCTGTGACAGCCAGTGGTATGTTATGGTTTGCAAGCATCACAGCAATTTTTAATTCTGCCCTCCTTGTCTGCAAAATACAGTTGCATTGATGTCAAGTAGAATTCAATAGACACATGCCATATAAAAATCCAAAACTCTTTAGGAAATAAGATTATGTAAACAGTCATCAATAACCTCCACAATATAAACATAACACCACTGTGCATTTCAAACCTTTATTTCTTGAGCAGTCATTGCCCCGACAGAAGGAAGCGGCACTGAGTACTGCTGAATTCCACTGCTGGATTGCAGTGCCTTCTGTTTTTCCTGATGGCCTTTGCTGTTTATGTGCCTAGTAACATCTGCTATTCCCTGGTAACAGCAAGCATTTTCTATCCTACATACAGAGCACCAATAATGTGTACTTAGTGTCCCCTTTGTTATGAATGGCCATTTTTCTGACCATTCATTTTTAAAGGAGCATCGATAGGACGCAGCTCCGCTCTGGGCTTTAATCTTTTGGCCTGGTCTCTCTTCTTTCTCTGAGGGCTCAACTGTCTCCTGCTCTAAAGTCTCAGATAGACTTTCATGTTCCTCCTGTGTCTTTTCCTGCTGCTTCTCAGGGTCACAGGACTTCTTGGAGGGCTGATAAGCTGCCCACATTGATACAAGCGTTCTTTTCTTGCCTGTCCCTGACACTTTAGATAACATCCTATAACAGAAAATTCTAATTTATCCATACTGACACCACCACCAGTCAAATATCTGGACATGATTGATGAGTTGTGATTGATATATAAATAAAATAATTTAAATATGGGATGTCATTGACTTGACATTCTGTTCTTAGAAAACAATAATTAACATTAACTACTAGGCATATCCAGATATTTGTCATGTTTTTTATGATAAAGTTATGTAAAATAACTGCTCAGTGCTGCAAAACAAACAACTCTGCTAATGCTAACTTAATTCTATATAAACTATAACAGCATAGGCCTATTAGCTACTAGCCTAAACTGGACGGAGACACGGGGCGCCCTGTAACTCACTGACCTGCCTGCGTTCACAATTCACACGGTGCAGATGGGAGGGAGAACGGCTGACTACACAGTTTATGGGAATAAATTGTGTATTTCCCTCACAATTGTCACCAAAAACTCACTACACCGTCTGTCTGGTCTCTCTGCGCGTTGCTTTGCGAGATCATGCGGCGCGATTTTTTTTTTCTCACTGCTGCACAAGTCTGCGTGAGAAAAGGGGGGTGTGGCGTGAGAGCGTGAGAATTGGGTCAATTGCGTAAGTCTCACGCTGAATGCGTGAGAGTTGGCAGCCTTGTAACCCTTTAACTGTCACCTTTTTTTCGCATAAACATGAAAATCACAAACTTAAATGGCTGTAATTCAAGAATGCTTTGGAATTTAGACCTATGGTTGGTATTGTTTTAATTTGTCAGATTATTGTTGAAGTAAAATAAATTATGAAAGTGAAACAGAAAAAAGTTATATAAGTTTGAGTTTATTAAAATGTACAAATTTAAAAATATAATTATTTATATTTTATATAAAATATATATATTACAAAATATATTTTACTCTAGAACTGCAAGAAAATGAAAGCAAAAAATCTGAACAAGTTGTGTTCCACATTTTAGGTTGATATGTTGATATCTCGCTCCCTCACCCTTTCTGCCGTGTGCTCTCTAGTCTCGCGTAGCCAGACCTTCAGACTGACGGCTGAAGGTCTGGAATTCATAGCAGCTTTCTTTGGCCAAGGCCCGCCCATAAGGCCGTTTGACCGACATGTCAAACAACCAATTACAGTTCGTTTCGTTCAGCGTCACGTTTCGGGGCGTGGAAATGTCCCCACAACAACAGGCCGGCGTGCAGCAAGTCAGTCAGCATAGAACATCAAAGAAGGAGAAGAAAACAAGCAGTAAGTCATTGATCTGTTCGTGCACGTATACTTTTGAGAATCCTACGTTTAGCTGATCTTGATAAATGCTCATTGTCACTTATGCAAACACAACAGTTTTTCTTCCGCAATCACACGTCTGCGCTTTGTTTCCCGGCTGAACGAAAATAAACGCGACACTCACGCCCCCCGGAAATCCGATAAAATTAAACCAATCAGATGACGACTTCGACATTCCTGAAGTGTTTCCAGTTAAGTGTACCATATGCATCAGACGTTTAGCCAACGTTCCGTGGGCGTGACGTCTGAGGCTGAGACTATGTGCTCTCTAGCGTTACACGGTTTGGAGCTGCGCGCTCTTGCTCGCTCGCTCTAGATTCCGGGTGGTTTTAGCTAATTTGCGGGCATCAGGGAGCCGCTATCAATATGCGGGAGACTAGTGATGTTACATATGACACTGAAGCTTCGATGCGCGTACAGAGCCCGTCTACGGAGAGCCTTGGCACTTCCTATTAGCCCCATTGTATAGATGGTTGGTTGCAGTTCCATTATAATTCCACTGGAGGTGATCGCGGGCGAGTGCAGACTGAATGGGAGTCAATGGGGCTAGACGGCTAAATGTGTCTCTTTCACCCAATTGCCTTTGAGAAATCTCAGATTTTATTGTAGATTTTGCAAGTTCAACATGGGTTATAGGTCAAAAGTTGAATGAACGAGTACTTATTTCTTTTCGATTTCTTAGGTTGAGTTGTTGTTGCCCATAACACGCTAGCATTATGCTAATGACGTCAGCATTCTGACGTCATTGACATTTTAAAAGACTTTTTAAACCAAATAAGTGACTCTAAAAAATCTAACACCCAGCAATGTGTAATATCTTTGCATCTCCTTTCGAATACAACATTCAAATTACTAGACAAAAAATTATATCCTGAGAAAAGTGGATTTTGAGGGTTTTTCGCCATAGACCTCCATTCATTCTGCACTCGCCTGCGAGCGCCCCCGCATGGACAGAGACGTGTTACTGCAGCCAGTCCAGAAACCGGAAATAAGCAGAGAGTGCCAATTCTCTTCCTATTAGACATTCTCTGGCGCGTATCACATAAGCCAGTGGTTCCCAACAGGGGGGTCGCGGCCCACAAGGGGGCCTCAGCGAGCTCTGTGGGGGGTCGCGTCGTATTTTGAATAGTTTTGAGCAATGAGCATTAAATACAAGTCCTTAACTTTTTTCTGTTCAAAATTTACAAAATGTATATAATGAGCGAGTTCATCATGAATCCATTTTCCAATCCGTGTTTTTGTCTTATCCTGAACCACTATGGTACACCTATAATAAGTGTTTACATTGGGACTATTTCACACTGGTTCGGATCGCTGCCGCTGCGGAGTAGCCCAGTACCTGCGTGACTCGTGATAGACGTACACAGTGAGAAGTAGTTCCGGCTACAATGTTCTTCCGAAAGACGCATTATTATAAACGCAAGTTTATTATCGCTCGTTATAGCGCCAAAAGCGTCAAAAATAAAGCCTCACATTGATAAAGCCTCACAAATAACATGCAAGTATTGAGGTCCTAGACAGCAGTCATTTAGTAATAGCCTATATACCTTTTTTTTTTTTTTTTACCTACACACCAGTGTGAATATTTTTGTTATTGCATTTTTAAATAGGGCCACTTTATAGGCTACTCCTAGGCTTACGTTTTTAAATTACAAAGTGCCTACTGATGTTTTTGTTATTGTATTTTCAATATTATAGGCTATTATTTGTGCATAAACATATCTGGTTATAGTAAACATACCGTTTGCTTGAAAACAACATATTCTGTCATCCTTGCTGCAAGTTTACAAGAGCGATAATATCATTAAATGTGAAGGGGGGCCCTAAAAAATTTTCTTTGGAAAAAGGGGGTCTCAGACAAAAAAAGGTTGGGAACCACTGACATAAGCGACACAATTTGTAGTGAAGCCCCGTATCGAGGCGTGTATTGGTTTACTAGAGTCACGTGATCGATGACAAACGAAGCCTCAAGGCTTGTTCGACTTCATGCAGCTCTGCGCAGACCGATCGGCGGCTGACTTAAAGCAGTGCATGCCGGTTAGAATTTTTGTCCGACTTGATACAGCGCCGACGCCACGTGACTGTGACGTATGCCATCAAAGTACCGCGAGCGCAATTCGAGAGTAGCCGGAGAACTCAGCCAGCACAGCTTCTCAAGAGCGGCTGCACGTGGGTTGATGACGACACAGCTGTTCCACGATTGGCCGGATTCACTGCATGACAACGATCATGTGTGTTTCGTGTTTATTCGAACACCTTTAGTTCCTCTAAAGCTCTCATATCAGTTTATTATAACAGTGAACACTCTTTTCATGTCGTTGTCATGTTATATTGTGTCATGTTTATCAAATTAAAACTGCTTAAAAAACGTAGACTCCACTTCATTGATAGTAGCTTATGTTGAACTTTATTCTTGTTCAAACAGACGCTGTATGAAGCAGTACATAAAGTATTGAATGAAAATGTCTCTGAAACATCTGTGTATTATTTGGAAAATATTGCATTTATTTCACTGCAGCTGTGGTAAAGTATGCAAACACCACGTGAGCGGTCACTACGGGAACCAGAAAGTGTCCGACTTCACGTCTCCGTTTGCAGCTCCTCCCCGCCTGCACGCGGCTACTCTCGCCGATCGGTTGCATCCAGCCACAGGCGATGTCGAACACACCTTCACTTTCTGTCCAGTCACGTGCGCGTTTCGCTTTGGGTGTCAGAAGGCTCGAACTTCAGATCGTATTTAACGAGTCATTGTTGCCTCAGTCTGGTTGATATTTACAATTATTGATATTGACATTTAATAACAGATGATCCTATCAGACAATGTCCATATTCATTGTGTGTGTGTGTGGAGAGAGAGA
This sequence comes from Scardinius erythrophthalmus, assembly GCF_964197995.2. Taxonomy (NCBI): domain Eukaryota; kingdom Metazoa; phylum Chordata; class Actinopteri; order Cypriniformes; family Leuciscidae; genus Scardinius; species Scardinius erythrophthalmus. Next base: position 21,843,179 of record NC_138225.1, on the reverse strand, counting down.
GAGTAGGCCTACATTAAATCTTATTGAATCATAAGCTTATAAGCTATTATATTTTATTTTCACACTTTAATGGGAAAATTAATTTATTTAATTAACAAATCAAACACAAACATGTAAGGTTTTTATTTGTACACATAACATTGAAACTATGGAGTGTGTTGTGGTTGCTTCATCTGCCAGAGCTTCTAACACAGGCTTCTGGCTGCTTTATTTTAAATAAGCACCAGATGGCGCTGTTCTCGGCGCTGTTCTCGACACTCTCGAAGCTTTGAATCTTTTCCCGGAACAGTCAGGGGAAAGCCTCAGTGATTCATGAGGCTTCATTTCCCCATCCCTATGGGAGACTCCCGGATCTTCCGGGAGACATGGGATGTCTGCTCTAGAGATATTAAAAACTAGAAACTACTTTTTAGTTCATTTAACCGCTTTTGAATTTGAACCCGGTATCGTTCAATTCTATGACAGCTGTGTTGCGTTCAGTCCAAGATGGCGGAGCTGCAGCTCTGCGCATGGGTGAGTTTGTTGCAATAGAGACAGAGTGCAACGCGTCATAATCTGAAGACCACGCCCACCGGGGGGGAAAACAGTCCAACGGTCTCCATTGACTTTGCATTGCGAGAGACTGCCTCCTTGTCATTTCTTGCTTCTAACAAAAGACAGAATAATGCCTAAAAGCTGCTGTGTGACAAGGTGAACAGCAAACAAGCTAAGAAACCCAGAAATAAGTTTTCATAAGCCGTCGACCCCAAAAAACGAGCATTTGAGGACATAAAAGTGGATACAGACTGGAACGAATGGGTAAATTGTGGGATCCTGACACTCAGTATGCACTAAAAATACACTACGTGTGCAGTAAGTTAAACATTTGGTCACTGGTGAGTCAAACATCCAAATGTCAGTTTTATATATTATATTTCTGTAAGATAAACTATCCTGTGTTGCCGATTATGGTCTCCTCCAGCGGGCGTACGTTAGTTCTCAGAGTAATGAGACACGTGACGCTCTGTCTCAACTGCCTGTATCCACTTTTAGAGACGGTTGGATTGTTTTCCCCCTGGGTGTGGGCGTGGCCTAAATACGCTCTGTCTCTATGGAACGTTCTATTGAGTTTCGCCTCTTGTTACTTCTATACTCTTTGCCGTCCGTAGCCTTTCGCAAGAGTTAAATTTTTTGAACGCATCCGGATGGCCAACGGACATGATTTTTTGACTTAAGGAACTTGTGAGGTTTGGACCCTGCAGAAGCTGTTCGTTCAAAGAAGTTCCTTTAAACTTAGCTCCGCAGTCGAAGACAACTCGCAACTTGCCCTTTCGTGGGTGATATACTCCATGATGAGGAATATAGAACAGGTTATCTTCTCCACAACGCAATTCATCCTGTGGTACTATTTCTGCATAGCCACTACTGATGACATTTTCAAGAAAGCTTGTGTATTCTTGATGAAACTTCTCATTTCTTTCCATTTTCCTTTTTAGTCCAATGTGGCGCTGTTGAGCAATACAACGATTGTTTGGCAGAGTAACCTCTTGGGCTTTGAATGGCAACTTTAAACTGTAATGTCCGTCCTTTAACTTTACAGATTGGTCCATTATTTTAAGAAATCTTGCCTCTTGCCTTGACATTTCTTCTTTGTCGCCTGCGATTTTTTCATTGAAGTCACTTTGGTACTGCTTCTCCAATAGCAGCTGAAGTGATTCTGAAGATAATCGGTTTACAGTAACAGTAGGATAACCAATGTCATTCAGGTTGTCTTTGGAATCCTTTCCTAAGCCATTGATCACCCACCCTAATAGGGTTTTAACAGCAAAGGGACCCTCACCTTGGCTATTCACAATGTCCCATGGTTCTAACAACTTTGAAGCATTAGTACCTATTAATAACTCCACGTTAGCATCAATTTCAGGGATTTCAATGTGATCAAGGTAAGGCCACTGAGTAATGTCCTCTTGTTTTATGATGTTTGCTGTATCAACTGGCATTGTTTTCTGTGTGTAAACATCTGGAAGACTGTAGTACCTTGTTCCATTAAGGCTTGCTACTTCAAGTCCATTTACAATGTAGGTTGACACTGATGTTTTTGGGCTCATTGTTAAACATATTTTTGACTTTGTCCCAGAGAGATTAAGTCTACGCATAAGAGCTTCAGAGCAGAATGTGGATGTTGAGCCATTGTCCAGAAAAGCATAAGTCTGAATAGGGCTGGGCGATATGGAATTTTTTTTTATCACGATATGTTTTTCCATATTGATCGATCTCGATTCTTATCACGATATGTAGTTTTTGCAGATGCTGCCAGTGTAAGGGACATCCTGAAGCTTGAAGAAACAATTTACTGAAACTTTAGAATAAAGTTTAATAACATAAAAAATTAAACAATATGCCTTTCAGTAATGAGCACTAAATATTTTTGTTAAGGTCTTCATGCAGCCAAAGGATTCACATTACACTCCCACATTGTATGAATCTTTCTATTGGTCAAGAGAGCAGCATATTTGGAGGTATTGAAAAATGCAAAAATAAAAGGTTAAGTGCACATCATTTGTAATTGCAAACATGAGTGCATCTCCCTTTATACTATAATACAAACTTTTACTTATTGAAACATTGTATATAAACTAACAGCTGTGACAACTATCACATCAAAATACTTTGGCTGGACAGTGAACATCTCAAGTACAAAAAGAGTAAACATGGCCCTGGCATAAATATTACCTGAAAGATTAAGGTAGATCTCTAGAATTGTTTTATAAGTAGAATGAAATCTGAGCCAAAATTGCACAAATATGTAAACGTAGTAAACCAAGGGCTGGGCGATATATCACATGACATAGTTTATATGCACATCTCGTCAGTAAAGCCGGTTCCTTGATTATTAGTAAATCGCCATCACCTGCTTTCAGATGGAGCGGTATTTACCGTACAACACAGAGACGTAGTTAACTGACAAGCTGAGACATATCGCATTAATTATCACGGATCGCCTGTGATAATTAATGCGATATATGGCTCAGCTTGTCAGTTGTCTGCCATATCCAAACCACGTCCACACAATTGACGTCGTGTTACCTTTTTTTTTTCTCAACAATGTCTTCGGTCTCGAGTTATGTAGTGATGTCGCCTTCACATTCGGCATTATTTTCGCTGTCCTCAACTTCAGTTTCGTTCATTTTTTTATCCTTTTTACAACTTGTTTCCCTTTCTCTCAGTCTCCTTCTGTTTACTGTAGCCACGCTGCTCGCTGAGAAGTGGGCGTGTCCTACCGGCATACGGCAGCCGGCAGATGCTGTTGCGCTTAGTTTTTCATGTGATATCGAATAATGTCCCAAGCATATTATCGAAATCGTTCAGAATATTATCGCGATCCCGTATCGAGATCGAATTATCGCCCAGCCCTAAGTCTGAATGACCTTGTTGCCCTTTTGTGCTTTACCTGAACTGGGAGGATGGAGAGCATTCCACTACTACCGGCCCCGGTCTGGCTCCCAAATGTCTGAGCTGACACAAGTGTATGGTTTACAGCTGGTTTAGGTTCATAGATGTTGCCGCTGATGTTCATCGATTTGTCTTCTTGTTTGACGTAAATGTGTAAAGCTGTTGGATGGCTCTGTTTGCATTTTTTACAGGTTTTACGCTTATCGCAATTTTTGCTCAAATGCCCAATGTTGAGACACCCAAAACATACCCCTTTTTCCTTTAAGAAGTTGATCTTTTCACGATGTTTGTTCTTTGCAAATCGTTGACACTCATCCATACTGTGATCTTGTAAACAGAATAAACAATTGATGCTGATGTTGTGGTCTCTTAGTTTACCTTCTTGTGTGTCCTTGTGTTGCACTTTGCTAACAGCACAGACGTTTGTAGCAAAGTTATCTCGCTTCAACTTAGACTTGGCTGTATACACATCCCTTTTAACCTGCTTTTCTCTCTCAGTAGTTTGAATATCACCAAAAATAGGATCAGACAAGATTTTGACTTGATATTCCACAAATTGTACAACATCTTTAAAGTTAGGTCTGCGGAGGAGTCACTCCCAAATATCACATGCAGAACTTCTAAATTTTTCCCTCAATTTAAAAGGAAGTTTTGAAACAATAATTTTGAGGTTAGCCGGCATGTCCAGCTCTTTCATGTCCTCCAAATCTGACATTGCATTATAGCATCCACGTAAAAATAATGCATAATCCTGTAGTAACAAAACACTTTCAGGCTTCACCACAGGCCAGTTGAGAACCTTTTCCATATATGCTGCTGTAATCTTGGTTTCATTACCGAAGTGTTCACGTAGGAGAGCTTTAGCTGTTTCAAAGCCTCTCTCAGCACTCATATGTAAACAGCTTTGCACAAGGTCGTGAGGGCGCCCCCTGGTGTACCTTTCTAAAAAATACATGCAATCACCTTTAGATGCAGCTTTCTCCTCCACACAATGCTTAAAGGCTTGCATGAACATTTCGAACTTCAGTGGATCACCTTCAAAAACAGGTATTTGTCTTGGTGGCAGTTGGCTTGCTTTGTGTTGTTGTAAGAGCAGCTCGGATATTTCATTTTGCCTTTGCAAAATCTGTTGTGTAGAATTGCCATCAACTGCATGTGCAACATTAGCAGTGGATCTTGCAACTGCAACAGGTAAATTTTTACTACTCATCAATCTGGTAGATTTCTCAAACTTTACATCAGAAATGTCAGATTTTTCTTTCAATTTTTGCTTCTCGAAGTAAGATTCCATACATCCTGATCTGAAAATGTTTGCAGTACTGCCAACTCTGCATCTGAGGCTTCAATCTCAGCATCCATTTCCACTTGTTCCAGTTTTTTACGTATTGACTCCGCCTCCTCTTCCAATTCATGCTTCTTTTTTAATGCTGCTGCATGTGCTATGAGTGCAGCTTTCTTGGCTTTTGCTTGTGCATGTGCAACTTCCAATGCAACTTTGCTTGATCGACTTGATCTTTCACTGGTGCGGCTTTTAGTGCATGATGATGTTTCAACATTTGATACACTGTCCGTTGGCTTTATATCATCCACAAGGGAAACAGTTTCAGTAGTACCATTTGTACTCTTAAAATGATTTTCTACACACTGGCAAAATTCATTCACACTTAAAAGCTTTGCTTTGAACCAGGTTTCATGCTTTTCTTTTTCATCCGCAGGTAGCAACTCAAGCAGCTTGTTATGTGCAACTTTTGCTTCTTTAATCAAGGCTTGATATTTGCTGAAGCTACATTTTATTTCAGTTTTATAACCAGACTGACATATTAAACCCTGAACAGTTTGTTTTATGTTGGCAGCTTTACTTAATTTAGATTTTCTTAACGTCTCTAGGTCACTTAGTTTAGAAAGCAGTGCTTTTGCTGTCAGTTTTATAGATCTTTTCCTCACAGAGGCTTCATCCTCATTAACTTTTTGTAAGTCAGCTGAAACCACATTTGTTACCTCAGTACTTTGACTATTTTCATCCATTTTACCTCGTTTTTAAATCAACAACCCAAAAACAACAGCAATATTTCAAAATATCATGGAAACGAGCATCAGAATCAGAAATAAAGCATAAACACTTTTATCATTTTTTTTTTTTTAAACACAAATGTCTCTTATTTCAAGTCCTTGTTTGAAAAATGTCAAGTTCAATAAATCAAATGTCAATGCATTGTGTTCTTGTCACTCTTGCCGTTTACACTTTAGTAACTGCAGGCAGTTCTGGTTCATGTGTCTTCTTACGTGTGTGTTATCTGCTCATACCTCATTTACTCGTGCAGGTCCAACAGAACTTTCCTTCACTTGGTGATGTGTCCAATCCTCACTGACCAATGCGAGAACGCTCACCAACCTCCGTCGTGACCGTGTCCAATCCTCACTGACCAATACGAGAACGCTCACCAACCTCCGTCGTGACCGTGCCCGGACAGCCACACCATCCACTGTGAGGCTCAAAGCGTTTTAATCCGTCATCCGCTACCGATCACCGCTCATCCGTCACCGCGTGGCTGCCTCACTGTCCAGTGTGAGACCCGCTGCGCCAGTAGTATAGGCCTACTATATCCAATGCACGCGCCAGCGTTTCCACTCAGCCGATCGCCGTCAAAGAGGTGCTCACACCGCACAAGGATCGTGTCGTTAAAACTTGATCAGTCTTTTTCTCTTACAGAGGAGGTTTTTGACTAATTGTTGGCGCACATTTAAGTCGTTTTTGCACGCGTGTTTACCGGCGTGCTGTTTCCTTGTAGCTTAAAATATAAATAATACACTTTCAAAACTGTGAACTTAAAGTTGGATATATCAATCCATTTAATAAAATAACAAAAAACAAACAATTCAGTCTACAATTCGCCGTGTCTCACGGCTCACGCATGGGTTTCACGGTCAAAAACCATATGCCTCGCTGTACGCCACACCTGCACTAATTAACCCCAGTGTTAAATAGACCTGTGGCAGAAACAGCGCCATCCCATTCCATTACTCAGAATGGCTCCAACACATATAAACATCTTTTCCTATTCTATTTTGCCTGGAAACGCTTCCAACAGTCTTGCACGAAAAATAGGCATTGGTTCTATTTCTAGCATGCACGCGTTTTCCGTTTTTTCAAATTCGGCGTCCAATTTCGTCCGCGTTTTCGCGGTTTTAACCTAATGAACGCGCGCCCTTTGTCCGCGCGGTTACAAAAAATGGGAGGCACCTTGCGGACCCTCGTGCCATCGCGGTCGCGGAAAGTATAACAGAGGCTTCACTCGGACGCGCGCTTCAATACGTTGCGGAGATCGTTCTATTTATGAGGCGCCGTCTATATGATTATGTGCGCGGAGAGTTTGTGTGTGTGTGTGTGTGTGTGTGTGTGCTCGCGTCTCAGATGAGAATGTGCGCGGAGAGTTCCGCGCGTCTCGTGTGTGTAGAGTTTGCGTGTTTGTGCGTGAGCGACTTTAGATGTGATGTTGAGCATTTCATATGTATTAGTTTGAGCATTCAGCAGTATGTATGTGTGACACTGTGACTACTTAGTAGGTCTATATGTGTATGCAAGGGTTTCATATGTGCGTGAATGAAGTTTGATTTAAAGGGATACTCCACTTTAAAATGAAAATTCTGTCATCATATACTCACCCTCATGTTGTTTCAAACCTGTATGGATTTCTTTCTTCTGCTGAACAGAAAGGAAGATATTTAGAATAATATCAGTAACCAGACAGTTTCTGGTCTCATTGACTTCCATAGTATTTTTTTTTTCCTACTATGGAAGTCAATGAGACCAGAAACTGCCTGGTTACTGACATTCTTCTAAATATCTTCCTTCCTGTTCAGCAGAAGAAAGAAATTCATACAGGTTTGAAACAACATGAGGGTGAGTATGACAGAATTTTCATTTTAAAGTGGAGTATCCCTTTAAGCCCTAGACGGCGCCTATCTATTCATTCTGGTGAAATCACAAAATATAATGGACACAAAGTGTCCCTGCTTGATATACAACCACTGATGAGCATAATCGGTAAAAAAAAAAAAAAAAAAAAAAAAAACTACGAATGCGGATTAGAACCCAAAACCTCTGACACGCTTGACTAAAGTTCAAGTTCAGCTGCAGTGTTCCTCTTCGGGTAAGTCTAGTATTTTAATGCCAACTGCAAATCTTGCATATCAAGTATGAAGTATATCAATATCAAGTATATTTATATGAGGCTATACTGTGTGTGTTAAATATTTTTGCTCAGTGTCAGATATTTCTCTGTTTTGTAAAAGTCATAATATGAGAAGACAAAATTTTTATCTTAACTCAAGTGTTTTCGGCTACATCAGTAGCCCTTTAAACGGCACAATTTTTCATTTAATCAGAAATCAGAAAATCTTTTTCAGAAAATCACACACACACACACACACACACACACACACACACACACACACACACACACACACACACACACACACACACAGAGGTATTATTTTTTTGATAAAGTGTGTGGGGTTTAGTTTTCTTAAGTACTGTTTCAAGAACCGTTTAAGCACCGGAACCGTTTGAAAAATACAGAGTAGGTACTGGTATCGGATAAAACCCAACCAATACCCAACCCTAATTTTTACAGAGTTGTGTGTAATTTTACAGAAATTATTAGGTAATATTTTACAGATTTTTTTCTGTGAAATTAGAAAACAAAGTAAAGAAGGTATAACTGCGGAAATCAGCATCTATTCAATATGTTTTCCTTACAGATTATTAAGCATGTGGGGGTTAAAGTGAGTTTTTTTAAGGTTAATATTTGTACATACAGTACCCTACATAGGCTACAGTAGGCCTGTATTGAATTATTTTTTATTTCACATTTTATTTTATACTCATTTTGATCATTATTTCATTGTCTTATTCTCCCATAATTTCATGTATATTTTATGAATATTTTTCCAAATCTCCGTTGCTGCACATTCAGGGCTTTGTGTGTGTGAGTGCGCGCTCGCGCGATGACGCAGATTCAAATTCGCCGCCATTACTTTTCCGCTGTTTACTCCCACCCACAACGGTTAACGTTAGCTGATCAGTCGAGTTTGGGCAAGCGGGAGATTTGAATTCAGTCTACTCTCGTGAAGTGGATTTTGAGATCAACAGTGGTTCAAAGCAATCGTATTCGTCAAGAGGCGAGCAGCCGTGAGCAGGAGTTCTGTTGTCAGTCAGTCCGTTTGGATTCTTCGGAAATAACGCCCTTTTCAGTGAGCCTTGTTCGTCACAGCAGACATCATCATGCCAACCGATCACCGGCTGAGGTAAGAGTCTCATTATACTAAGTTACATGTGAACGATATTTTATATTACATTTGTGTTACGTTTACAGTTTTCAAGCTAACGTTAGCATTCTTAAATGATGTTCTGTCATAACTGGCGAGAGCTGGAGGGCAAAACACTGAAAATGTAGCATCATGCGTCTTTACATTTTCCATCTGTTTTAAGAAAGATCAGTTGAACCCACATCTCAAAAGACCTAAAACAAGCTTTCGTAGACTTGTTATACATATCAAAGTCCGTTTAATTGTGTATAAAATCTTTGTTAATACGCGATAGTATCTGTCAGTAAATCAATCTCTTAAATGGCGGGACATTTTGAAACACTGCCTAGAAGCTGAAAACTCTTCTCTTAAAAAATATCCTCGGTTTTAATTATAGTAACCACGTTTTGGGCGGATTTTTATTACCATTTTTAATAACCACAGTTATACTACAAATACAAATAGGCCTACCATGTTCTTTTTTTTTTTGTGTGGTTAAACCATAGTTAATTTTCGTAAGGGTTAACATGGCTATCTCAAGACTGGTAAGAAAAGGAATTCAGTAAATACTATACTTGTTGATGATACAGGAAAGCACATGAGACTAGAATATGAACACAACATGATAAATTGCATATTCTGGCTGCATCTGCTTGCCAACACGTAGCTATAGAATGCATATATGTGCATATATTCAGAGGTGGGCACAAATACATCAAAAACTATTTTGTTACAAACTACAAATACAGCCAGTATACAGCATGAGATGTAACAAAATAAAATACAAAATACTGATGTGAAAAATGTATTTAAATAAAATACAAGTAATTAGTATTTTGAAAATACAAAAATACTCCCACAATAATCTTAAGTCTTTTTTTATTATTTTATTTTTTTATTTTGTTATTGAAAGGTCAATAACACAAATAGTAGCAATAACACAAATATGAGAAATGTGTAAATTAAAAATGGCGAAGTAGCAAAATAAAAAAGGGGGGAAAAAAACAGACCGAGAATTTGTCACAAAATCAAAATTTCATTTTAATCATAATATATATGATTAATCATATTAATCATAATATGTGTGGGTTTGTTTTACACACGAGACTCTAACTGCCATGATCGCGTATGCCTTTTCCATAGTAGAATCGCGCTGCATGCGCAATTATTGAAAAACAATAGGATTGATGTAGCCTGACTTCGTCATACTCATATTCTAGGCAGAATGTGAGTCTGATACTGCTCCATAGGGCTTTGATTATGAGGCATGTCTTAAACAACAACTCTCAATTGGATAGACCTACAACCAATCAGAGCAACGCAGTAAGTGACGTATGTTGAGCGACGTATAGTTGTTAATAGAGCTCAACTGCACACACGCGGTAAGAAGTAGTAAAGTAATGAGTAAAGTAATAATAAAGCACTCCATGAGTGCGACCAAAGGAGAAACCACAATGACCACAGGGTTTTCATTGCGTCCCATCTTCTTAGCGACCATCGGAGTCAGCTGATAAATTAAACTTTTGCCGAATCCCGTAGGAAGGACGGCAAACACATATTTCCGATCGACAAATGCCTTGATTGCGGTTCTCTGTTCATCTTTTAAAATTAATGCGCTGTCGATTTCTTTTATAACAGACGCGATAGCGGAATCTAAACATCTCAATTCTCCTGCTGCAGTCATCTTTGTTGAAATCCAATTCAACCCAAGCGCTCTTTGATGACGTGGGTGATTACGTAACCGCAGATCATCTGTCCATCATCGATTAAAGCCCGCCCTGGCAATTTGATTGGCTCGGCCTTCTGGGAGCCGAGCATAATTACTCCTCAACGGATCGAGTCCAGACCGAACTTCCCGACCAAAAAATGTTGTGGGCGGGGTTTGGCCTGGCACCCAGGCTAGGATTGGTGATTATTTTATACAAAATCCGACGGAATATCAGTATTTCTCATATGTAATACGTTTAAAAACGAAAACCTGCAGATGGATGTTATATTGTGAACGCTCGCTTAGCATGGAGATTTCAGTGGAGTTATAAAAGACGCGCTGTTTCATAATAGGTATGAGGTCCTTTTATGAATGACAACACAGTGCATTGATCTCATAAGGCACAATTATTTTCTCTATAATGCCGTTCAGTGTCCAATATGTGTGTGTGTAGACTGTATATTTTTCACAAAACACTTTACCTTAAAGGGATAGCAAGTTCACCCAAAAAGGAAAATTCTGTCATCATTTACTTATCCGTATGTTGTCCCAAACCTGTATGAGTTTCTTTCTTCTGTTGAAATAAAAAGAAGATATTTTGGAGAATGTTGGTAACCAGACAGTTGACGGAAGCCATTGACTTCCATAGTAGGAAAAAAAATACTATGGAAGTCAATGGCTAGGCTACTGTCAACTGTTTGATTACAGACATTCTTCAAAATATCTTTTTTTGTTTTCAGCAGAAGAAGGAAACTCATACAGGTTTGGGACAATAAAAGGGTGACAAAAGTTTTATTTTTGGGTGAACAATCCCTTTAATGCCGTTTTTAAGAGGAGCAGCGCCACTTCTTCTCCTGTGTTCAAAACATAGACTGTAAAAAAATATGGACGTAGTGTCCGTGACGTCACCCGTAGGAGTTCAAAACTCATTCACTTCTTGGAGGGAGCCCGGTCTACAGGGTGTCACGTGATTTTCGTGCATCTAACCTGGACATTGCCATTGCCAACATCAGACCGAAAATATGGCAAAATCATTTACTATGGTGATAAGCATATGGTGATTTTTCTTAAGTATTTAAGTATTTGAAATACTCTAAATACACTACCTCAAAATATTTTGTTACAAACTACATTTTATTTTTTCCACACCTGCAAAATACAAATTACAAAATACACTAAAGTAATTAAATACGTATTTAAAATACATTTAATTGAAATACTACCCATGTCTGCATATATATTAGGCTTATAAAATAAAAGTTGATAGAATGTTTGTGTTCTGATGAAGAAATTAAAGTATCTACATTTTGGATGGCCTGGGGTCATCATAGTAGCCTTTTTCATAACGCATTGATCCAGATGAACAGACAGTTACACCCCTAACGTTAGGTGTCTCGTCGCAGCTCAAAACTTCACTGTTAGCCTTTCCTGCTCAGCTTCAAGATCATAGTCAGTTGAGGTTTTGCATTGTCTCAGTGGAACATATTCTGACATGTGTAAATGTAATACTGAGTTAATTTTTTTTTTTTTTTTTGTGATTTCAGGTCAAGTGGAAAGCAGAATGATCATGGCAAACAAGGTATGGGAAGAAGTAATTAAAAATATTGTAATGGCCAAGTCTTCTGATTCCATATGATTGCACTAAAAGTGGCAGAAAATTTAATTTGTTTTATACTATATTTTCCCATATGAATATTCATTTGATCCTTGTGAGGCCACTGTAGCTGCACAAGGTTTGTTTTTACTACAGTAAAACCACGATTGTGTTAGATTCCACCCATCTATTTATTTATTTATTTATTTATTTTTGTAGCGTAACTAGGCTTTGTCATTTAGAAACATGACTTTTCCTATCACTTAATGACACATATCTCTACTTTTAATTCCAGCTAGAGGATCTGATGGTTGCTGCTTGCATCTCAGCCTACCTGATGGAAAATTCTTGCTGGATGAATGACCTTCACCTTCAACTCAACCTTGCCAAGACAGAACTGCTTATGATTTCAGCCAAACCATCCTTGCTGTGTGATCCTGCTGATTTGCCTTCTACAACATCAGAAAGATCCGGCCCTTCCTATCGGAGCCACACAACTCCTTGTCTAAGCTCTTGTTCTATCCAGACTGGACTATTGTAATGCTCTCCTGGCAGCTCTTCCAGCATCAGTCAAACCTCTGCAACTGATCCAGATGCTGCAGCAAGACCTAAACTCACTGCTTCAGATCTATGTGTCTCCAGAAGCATGTGTTCTGCAAGTGAACTGCATTGTTCTGCATTGTGCACTGTGCTACACTAACTGGGACTTGTCACTGCACTTGTTGCTTCTATTGTTCTCTTAATTTTAAGTCACTTTGGATAAAATGTAATTGTAAATGTTTAAAATAAGTTATATTAGAGTATAAAGGCATACAGCAATAGTCTTTTAATGTGGATATTTTTACATGTTCTAAATTATATACTAAGCTTGTATTTCCTATCATTCACGTATCTTGATGTTCAGTGTTTGTTTAATGAGTAATACTGTAAATGTGCAGGTATTCCGTACTTGTACGTTTAGTTAATTTAACAGAAATTGACTGTACATTTGCTATTATTAAGTACTTAATTAGAGATTGGTCAAAGTTGTGAAACTGGATTTGCAAAAATTAAAACCGTAAATATACCAACTTTGTATTTGAATTGATGTACTTATTGCATTTTTATACATAACTTCATAGTTATTTTACACAGAAAAACTATACATTTAAAGATAATTACTGTAGATAGACAGAGCATTATTATAAATAACTTTATGTATGCCTAGGTAGCATAGGTTGCTATGATACCCTAACTGACAAAAATGCCGAAAATAAGGCAAAAGGACAATCCAGTGGTGATTTAAGTGGAATCGTAACACATCCGGCACAGCTCCAGTAGGCGGAATCGTTTCACGCACCCGTTACGCATCTGTAACGGGATGATCAGGCGGTGCTGGATCGGCGCTGGCACATATCCGCAACAACCCCTAAAAACAGACCCGAAACGGCTTTGGCCCGATGTGCGTTTGGACTCAGGAACGAGTCCGTGAGGCGGATGCGGGACAGACCCGGCTCTATCGTTTTGCGGTTGCGGCCCTGTTCCGTTACAGCGTCCAGTGGCTATCTGGGAAGCCATCGCATGTCTGGTTGTTTGATGAGAAAGAGATGAAATGTATTTGAAACTAGAAAAATGCATTTCCGGAGGAACTGCAAAGTGTGCTTGCTCGGGTGCAGTGCACTAACGTTAGCAGGTAGTGGATAGATGCGAGATGCGAGAAAAAATGCGAGAATGCGAGAAAAAAGATGTCAAACTGTCTTTTATTTTCGAATTTAATTCCTCAATCAGTGCTGGACCGGCATTTTCTGTCTTCCGCTGAGCCCTGGCCGTAGACAGATCATATGTTTTACCCCGTCAATGCAGTGGTCTGCGTTGCGCTGATCTTATTCACACTATCGAGTGTAGGTGCAGCATTCTAACATTGAGTCATAATGAGCTGTTTGTGAAGAAATTATCCGCTTCCAAATTAGCAAATTTGCTCTTTATGGTGTGCGAGTGATAGAGCGAGGCAGCAACGAACCATCAGCTTGCAGCATAACAACATTGAATGCTCGGCCGAACAGCTGATCATAGCTGTTTTTTGTCATACCAAATTGTGTTTTAGAGATTTTGTTTTTGTTTAAGTAAACGTGCATCTTGTGTAAACCTTTGAATCGTTCTCCTATGAGTGAACGTGCATCTTGTGAAAACCTCTGAACCGTTCTCCTATGTCTCCTATGTCTAAACCATCTTAACAGTGGAGCGTAGGGGTGTCCTGCCTTGTTTATTTTGAAATCGTTTGATCTCTGTTTTTTGGGCAGGGAGATAGGTAAGGTAAATGTATTTTCTTTTGGTATTTGATTAGGTTATTCATTTTCCCCTCTTTTCTTTTTATATTCGTTTTGTTTGTTATTTTGGCCTTTTGGACACCCTGAAGATTTGCTCTTTGTTTCACTTGTTGTTCTTTAATAAATGTATTACTTTTTGCTTCAATTTTGTGCATTTGTTTTTTTTTTTATTATCGACCGGAGGGATGCGTGCTGGGATTCCCATTTCCACAACCCCACAACCACAACTAATTATTTATTGCGCCTCTTTAGTGTTTTATATTCCCCTAGAGGCGGGGGCGTAATAATGGCGGACAAACGACATGGACTCGTGATGTCATCTTCGCGAGCAACTTACACCGGTACTGACCGTACGTTTTAAAGTTGGAACAGTGTCTCTGTCTCAAAGGGCCTAGGCGCAGGAGCTGGCCAAAAATTTTCTCCCGGGAATAATAATAATAATAATAATAAGAAGAAGAAGAAGAAGAAGAAGAAAACTTAAGAAGAACAATAAGTGTGCTGCTTTCAGCAAGCACACTTAATAAACGTGTTAAGAATTCGAACAGCTGTTGCAGCAGAGGAGGACTATTATTCTGTTGAGAAGAACCATGGAGAGGAACTGATGAACAACTGACGGCACGGTTTGAAAAGGGGTGTGCGGAAAAAGGTGTGTTTCCCTCCCGCCCACATGTGGAGATGATTATCCAAGCTGATTATTTGTTTTCAACCCCAGAACGTAAAAACGAAATATCAAGCCAAAATCTTTTTTTTTTTTAATGATAAATGAAAAAGGCGCAGTGTTCTATATTTCTTTTAATTTTAAGTAAAAAAGTGAATGTTCGGAAGATATCGTGTTATTCCTGACAAAGCTATTATGTACTTTTATAACTTTAGAAATATTTCAGTACTTAAAGGGTTACTTCAGGATTTAGCATTAAGCTTTGTATTAGTAGAAAACCTGTAGTATTTTCGAATTACCATGCTTTCCCCCCTCATATCCCCCTGAGAGGAGAGATTTATGTATTTTTTTGTCTGGAAAAAATCCTCCGATGACGCAAAAATCGTCATTTTGCGTCATCGGAGGATTTTCTGTCCAGAGGCTAAAGACTACAGCCAGTAGATGGCGTTGTTCCGCATGTTTTCAACCCGCCCATACAGGGTGGGATCTCACTCACAGAATGTACACAGTATCAGCCGTCTTTCTTTGGAAGCTAAGCTAGCATGCTCTTGTTCTGTGGAGAAAGCTGAATAATAGGAGAAAGCTGAGTAAGTAGGGGTTACCATCTTCCTTTTCCCGGACTTGTTAAAAATGTCCGGGATTCGGCTTTTGCGTTCTGCGGTCGCCATTCATTGTTTACATGCACACCTCTCGTTAGTCGTTTCAATCTAACTGAATTAATTCCGATCGGTGAATCTGACTGTAGTGTTTACATGAACGCTAAACAAGTGATCGGTTGATGTGCGTTTTAACATTGCTAAGAAAATTCCCGCTCCTCCGTGAGAGATGCGAGACCCGGCGCGTCTCAGTAATGAAGCCACCGGCCTCGCGCCGTTCTCCCGCGGCCGTCAGCCTCGTCCTGCTCGCCACAGTAAACATGATGAATGGCGACTGTAGAACGCAAAAGCCGAATCCCGGACATTTTGGGTCTCTAAATCCCTGGCAAACTCATCACTTACTTAGGCTAGCCTTGTTGTTTTCAACTGTGCTCTCTAACCGATAGGCGTGGCCTCCTAAGGCAGCGAAGCAAGTGCATTCTGGGAGTTGTTGTCTTTCATCCACATAAGCCAAAAATACATTTTCTGGCTTTTCTCAGTCTAGAAAGCTCCAAATTCAAAAGTTTCTCCACATTTCTTCTACTTAAATGACCTATTTTAAATACACATTCATCTTCCCAGAGGTGAAGTATCCCTTTAAGTGATAATGTCATTATTTTGATCAATTCATTATTTTTTATTTATTTGTGAGTAACATTCCTCTAAAGATCACTCCAAAACAAATGTTTGCACATGGTAAGGACAGATTTATTTCAAAAAGAATTTTAAAAGTAATTCTACAGAACAATCATATTATATGACTTCAGTAGAGGCTCCCTTTGGGTTTGGGGGTTTCACTCTTCTTTGGCCTAAAACAAAATGAAGCACATTCATAAGTCATGTAAATCAGTACATTTTCAAGAATAAGCTGAATACTACATATGTTTCTACTCTGTAAATGTGAGAACAAATCTACTGAGTACAGACTCTGAAATTATGCAACTGACCTTCCCAGCATCACGGCTCTTGGCTCTGAGCTTGTTGACCTGAGACTCAGAAATGTCAGCACGCTCCTCAGCCTCCTCAAGCTCATGCTGCACCTTCCTCAACTTGGACAGGTGAGTGTTGGCTTGCTCCTCCTAAAGAGTAAAATTTTTACCATGCTTGTTAACTAAGCTGTGGTGCAGCAGTGATATCTCACCAGTTAATAAATTACTAATTAATTAATAATCAATGTGCAAAAATATATACATACCGCCTCCTCAGACTGCCTCTTGTAGACTTTGACCTTCAGCTGCAGCTTATCAACCAGATCCTGAAGTCTGTTGATGTTCTTCTTGTCCTCCTCAGTCTAAAAACAATTTCATAGATTTATTCTAAATATTTGACTATAAATGCATGTATGAATGACTCAATGGATTTAGTCAGACATGGTCATACCTGATAAGAGAGCTCTTTCACTCTCCTCTCATATTTGCGGACACCTTTAACAGCATCAGCTCCACGTCTCTGCTCTGCTTCAACTTCAGCCTCAAGCTCACGGACCTTTGATAGCACATAAAAATTCTCAGACAAGTACTAGTGTAGTCATTGGGAACCTGAGATAATGCTTTAATTTTAAAATGATGTTTGTTGTGATCCCTTAAAAGTTCTCACCCTGCTCTCCAACTTCTGGAGTTGTTTCTTTCCTCCTTTCATGGCCAGACTCTCAGCCTCATCCAGACGGTGCTGCAGGTCCTTCACTGTGACCTCCAGATTCTTCTTCATCCTCTCAAGGTGAGAACTGGTGTCCTGCTCCTTCTTCAGCTCTTCTGCCATCATTGCAGCCTTTTGTATTAATACAGAAAGTCAGTAGATCCACATTTTTCAAGTATGGAAACATCTTTTGAAACATTTGGCAGCTACTGTTACTCACATCAGTGATGGCCTTCTTGGCCTTCTCCTCTGCATTTCTGGCTTCCTGTACAGTGTCATCAACTTCACTCTGGACCTGAACAAGGTCAGCCTCAAGCTTCTTCTTGGTGTTCAGGAGACTTGTGTTCTACAAAATTAAAAGCAATAGTTTAACCATTTTGAAAGATGCTCTCAATTTCCTTCATTGTACGTAGGGATTCTCCAATCAGGATTTTTGCAGCCGATCCTGATCATTCAGGCTTTACATAAAATGTAAGCTCTCTGTTGACTCCTTACACCCTGAAAGGCATTTTTAATGATTTCACATCTAAGTGACACTTTTTCATGCTTGACATGATGATTATTAGAAAGTATACATGACATGTCATGAAATCAAGTTTGAGCTTGTTCACAATCATGTCAACTGCATCTGATCCAAATTCTGTGTTGAAATCTCCAAAGCAATCAAAAGTTATGGCATTTAGAACCATGGTAGCCTTTTATCAAAAGTCCAAAAACCTCTCCAAACAAGTGATCGGAGTGTTTTACTGAACATAAGAACTACTT
The DNA here is from genome assembly GCF_964197995.2 of Scardinius erythrophthalmus. Lineage (NCBI taxonomy): Eukaryota > Metazoa > Chordata > Actinopteri > Cypriniformes > Leuciscidae > Scardinius > Scardinius erythrophthalmus. The sequence continues at coordinate 21,825,139 of NC_138225.1, read as the reverse complement.
ACATTGTGTAAATGCCACAAAGCATAAAAATATTTACAATAACATAGAATAAGTAACAAGCAATAAGATCCCGAATGATGACTGATGATCTTCCAGCGCTGTTTCAGCTGTGCGCTCCAATTCTATGGCACACAGTAAATCTCCTGTCAATCTGAGCGATCAAACCAAACAAAGTGTGCTCCACATCATCTCTACCTACCACCCAAGATCCAGTTTCCATTTTTTGAACTTTCAAATGACATTGGAAAAACTTTGTCATTATCGCGACATGATCAGATCCTGGAAGTCCTATAGCTTTAGCCAAGCAGCATGTCATGTTACTCCATTAGGATTTTCTTAAGAGCTACGCATCATGTTATGTTGTGTGGGCTCATTTGAATCGAGACAGCCTGTTCTCAATAAAGATGTGTGATTTACTATGTTTTACTGATATTTCGCGAAGTTGCAAAACAAAGCGTGGCACAAAAGTCTCTTCTGTATACTGTTTACATGTTTACAACATTACTGTTTACCATTTTTATTATGTCAATAAATTGCGATCGGTTTGTGAAATCGGCCAAATTTAGTGACTACCGATAGACTATCGGCCGATAGCGATCTGCGGCTGATCGATCAATGCATCCCTAATTATAAGAAACAAAACGCCCTTACCTGAGAGTGCAGCAGCCCAACACGCTCACTGGCATCCACCAGCTCTTGTTCAGCCACTTTGCGGCCTCTCTCTGTCTGCTCCAGAGCAGCTCTCAGCTCCTCAATCTCAGACTGCATCAGAGTGTTTCTGCGCTCCACCATGGCCACCTGCTCCTTCATGTCTTCCTGTCCTCTTTGGGCATCATCAAGGTGCAGTTGAGCATCCTGAACATAACAATAGCTTTAGAATAAGCTTTCAGTTTGCTTTCTGGTGACCATAACCTGACAAAAGTTAGATTACACAAACATATTACTAAATTCCAAAGTCGAACAGAAGTCAAATACCTTGAGTTGTCCCTGAACGTTCCTGAGCTGTTTCTGGGCCTCAGCAGCCTGGCGATTGGCGTGACTCAGCTGAATCTCCATCTCATTAAGGTCTCCCTCCATCTTCTTCTTGATTCTCAGGGCATCATTCCTGCTCCTGACTTCAGAGTCCAGAGTGCCCTGCATGGATTCAATGACTCTCTGGCTGTTCCTCTTGATCTGCTCCATCTCCTCATCCTTCTCTGCAAGCTTCCTGTCAATCTCACTTTTGACCTGATTTAGCTCAAGCTGGACACGAAGAATCTTGGACTCCTCATGCTCCAGTGTTCCCTATGAAATATAAAAACAACATGTAATTTCAGAATTAAAATAATATTTAACAACACAGTAAAATGGTTTGAACAAGAATGACATATTAATCTCCAGATACTCACTTCGGCCTCTTCCAGGGCAGTCTGAATCTCTGACTTCTCAGTCTCCACTGTCTTCTTGGCCTTTTCCAGTTCATGGATGCTCTTACCAGTCTCACCTAACTGCTCTGTCAGATCTGAAATCTCCTCTACAAGTTAAAAAGAAAATATTATCAACATAAATATATTGTGAATCACTACAGATTTAACACCATAAGACATTGAATCTTACGCTGCAGATTCTTGTTCTCTCTCTTTAGGGTCTCCAGCTGATCCAGACTCTCCTCATAGGAGTTCTTCATCTTGAACAGTTCAGTGCTGAGTGAACGAGCCTCTTTCTGGGCACCTTCCAGCTCTGCCTGACCTTCCTCATATTTCTGCTTCCATTCTGCCAGGACCTTTGGTCCAGATATTTCAGGGTCAGGTTTCATATGTAACATGTTGAACAAAGCCCATTCTGGCCATGCTTTTCAAAGAGAAATTGATTGTACCTTGTCAAAGTTTCTCTGCTTCTTGTCAAGGTTAGCAGCCAAACCATTGGCTCTCTCCACATCAATCATGAGGTCCTCCACCTCACCCTGGAGTCTCTGTTTGGTCTTCTCCAGAGATGCACATTTAGAGTTTACTGCCTCAACTTGTTCCTCTGCCTCTTGCAGACGCTGAGCCAGCTTCTTTCTGTTATATTTTTTGTAACATTTAGTCAGAAGATGCATGCAATTGCACAAATTATTAACACATATCACTTCTTTTGATGTTCATACTTGGACTCTTCAAGCTCCTCAGTGCGCTGGATGGCATCAGTTTCATATTTGGTTCTCCACTGAGCAACCTCACTGTTGGCCTTTGACATTCCCCGCTGCAGCTCAGCCTTTGCCTCCTGCTCTTCCTCAAACTGCTCACGGAGCAGGTCACAGTCATGACGGGCAGATTGCACAGCATGGGCCAGTGCGTTCTTAGCCTAAAGGAAAAAGTCACATAATATTTACATTAATTAATTTAGCAGACACTTTTATCCAAAGTGACTTACTAATTAACAATACAAAATGTGATATTAGCTTTATTGTATTACATTAGCTTTGTTGTATAGTGTTGTATTAAGTTTTTTGCATTATATTAGCTTTGTTGTGTAGTAAGTGGAAATTATGTGATTGTTTTCATTATACTATATTACCTTAACCTCCTCTTCAATATGCCTCTTAAGCTCCTCGATTTGCTGAGTGAAAGCTTGTTTGCCTCTGGTGAGCTGAGAAACCAGAGCCTCCTTCTCCTCCAGCTGACGGCCAAACTCACCTGTATAGATTTAAATTCACTGTGTCAGATTGTGCTGTCTCTATCAGTTACTATCAAAACAAACTCTTTGAAAGCAAAATGTAAATAAGTGTGTTTTCTTCTGATAAGACTGTCAGAAATTCAGTGCTATATATAACCTTAATACACCACACTCAGTTACTGTTGGAATACTATTAATTTATTCATGATTGTCATTAGTTACCATTTTCAGTTTGAAGTCTTGCTCTATGAGCACTGAGGTCATTTAACTGGCGAATATTCTCATCATTCTTGGATTTTATTTCACTAAGTTGGTCCTCAAGTGTGCGGCACATCTTCTCAAGATTAGCCTGCAAATACAAAAGTCATTAGATAATTAAAAAACTTCAACCTGTTATGTATTCTTTAAACATAAAATTTCCTACTTTTCCTTTGGCAACAGCTTCCATGTTGCTGGAAAGATCGTCAATCTCCATTTTGAATTCGCTCTTCTCTTTCTCAAGCTTCTGCTTAACACGCTGCAGGTTGTCGATTTGCTCTCCCAGCTCGGCCACGCTGTCTGCCTGCTTCTTGCGGAGGGCAGCAGCAGTAGCTTCATGCTGAAGGGTGGACTCTTCAAGATCACGACGCAGCTTCTGGAATTCAGCTTCACGCTTCTTATTCATCTCGATCTGAGCAGCAGTGGCTCCTCCAGCCTCCTCAAGCCTCTCACTGATCTCCTCAAGTTCCCTGGAGAGATCAGCTCTCTGCTTCTCAACCTTGGCACGAGCAGCACGCTCAGCCTCGATCTCTTCCTCAAGTTCCTCAATGCGGGCCTATGGTGGAAAGTAGTTAATTTGATTTTTATTTTTCAGCATTTAATTATATTGATTGTAATGTTGAAAAAATCTCAAAATACCTGAAGCTCCTTGATCTTCTTTTGGAGTTGAGCACCCAGAGATTGTTCATCTTCTATCTTGCTAAGCAGCTGGCTTGTTTCAAAGTCTTTCCTGTGGGTGTTCAACAATAAGTGGTTTGGCAAAACAAAAACAAAACTTAATAATAATGTTTTCAAAAATGTTATGCTTTAATTACTTTTTTATTTTCTCCTCTGATTGCTGCTTGTCATTCTCCAGGTCCATGATGGACTCTTGGGCTAATTTCAGGTCTCCTTCAAGCTTTCTCTTGGCTCTCTCCAGGTCCATGCGGAGCTTCTTCTCTTGTTCAAGGGAACCCTCAAGCTACAGGACAATGATAAATAAAATATGTTCACAGCTAAAAAAAAACATGGCTAATTTGATGAATTAATAACATGTTTACATTATCAACTCACATCATCAACTTGCTGCTCAAGCTTTGTCTTGGATTTGGTCAGGGTGTTGACTTTGTCCTCCTCGGCCTGAAGATCATCCAGTGTCTGCTGATGTGACTCTTGGAGGGCTTTCTTCTCCTTCGTAAGCTTGGCAATGCTCTCATCCTGAGCTGCCATTTCCTCTGTCAAGTTCTTCACCTGTGTGATTTTTGTTCCAAATAAGCTTATATTTTACACTTCATTTTCTTTATCAACACATAAAAAAGAGATTAAATCTAATCTTAAACCAACTCAATCTCCAACCTTATTCTCAGTGGCATGTTTCTCCTTCTCCACTTTAGCCAAGGTGAGCTCCAAGTCATCAATGTCTTTCTTCAGCTCAGAGCACTCATCCTCCAGTTTCCTCTTCTTGGCTGTCAGTTCAGCATTGATTTCTTCCTCATCCTCCAGTCTCTCAGTTGTCTCTTTGAGTTTAGCTTCAAGCTGGATTTTGCTTTTGATCAGACCCTCACACCTCTCCTCTGCATCTGAGAGATTCTCAGATTCCTGTTAAGAAAATAGGTTGCTATATCATTGGAAACCACATTGCTCATTTTAACGTGTCAGACTGCAACTCATACTGTGTGTGAAGAAAATATCTCTTGTGTTAAATATAGGGCAAGTTATAGCAACAATAACGCTTTAACAGTTAAAAAAAATAGTGACGTTAATGTAGGCTTTATTTGACGCTATGAAATGAATCACCCGTAGGTCAAGCCAGGGTTGCCAGATCTAAGTTTTTTCCCTATATCAAACACTATTTGTAGCTCCTCCCGTCCAATAATAGACCAAATAAGTATATTCTTTCACTTTAATATCTCGAAAAACATGCATGAATCGCAGAAGGTATTCTGATTTCATATATATATATATATATATATATATATATATATATATATATATATATATATATATATATATATATGAAAGATACAGTATACAACTTACCGAAATCCGTATCATGACTCATAATCACTCAATCTGTGTTTCAACCGCGGAAAGACGTCAATAAAACAGCTTATGAACAATATCACTTATTGTTACATTTACCTCAGGAAAGTTATCAAGTTGTCACTCACAGTTTGTTAGTTAGCTATAAAAACACCAGAGAAGAGCTTATTTACTGTTAATTATATATGTATGTTTGAATAAATTCGCCATGAAGTGTTTATGAAAACTACCTTATAACTGAGTTGTACAAACATTTGAGCTATTTGAGTGTAAATAGCCTATTATATCTGGATATAAATAGCAGCTGAATATAATAGCTCTGTTGTTCATTTAAAATTATAATATTATAGTGTACCAAATGAGAAGGTTCCCTGAATTGTTTGCAGCCTTTTTTGGGAGAGATTTTTTTTCCTTAAGAAAAATCAAATTATTGGTATCAGTATTGGCATCGGCCGATATCATTCTGAATAATCAGCTATCGGTATCAGCAGAGAAATTTAGTATCGGTGCATCTCAAAAAATACTCACAGATGCTACTTGTAGCTGTAGATCATTTTTCTCTTGCAGCAGTGCTACCATCTTCTCTTCAAGTTCCTTCTTTTTGGCTTCAGCCTTGGCAAGATCTTCTTTGCATTTTACAAAGTCCTCTTTCATGGTTGCCAGCTCTTTCTCAGTTTCGGCACTCTTCAGTAGAGGCTTAACCTTGTAGTAAACCTTCATCCATGGCCAGTGTTTGACATTCATGAATGAACGGATGTTGTACTGGATGGTGTAAATGGACTCCCTGTGAAAAATTCATCATTAAATGCCATAATCATTATAATTATATAAATTATAATTAGTTTCCACAGTTATTGTTGATGTCATCTTTACTAATGACAATACTCACCTCCTTTCCATCATCTTCACAAACTCCCTCCTCATCACGTAGCCACGGCAGAGAGCCTGAGTCATTGTGACCAGAGCAGCCAATTTCTCATCACGCATCTCCTCAAGAACACCCAGAAGACCAGCTTTGAAGAACACCTGAATTTATGTAAAACAGTAAATCAAAAAATATTGATTTAACCTGTATAAGCTAAATGACCATGATCACCGAATCTTTGAAATTTGTAAAGCTAAATATGAACCTTTGTGGTTCCAAATCTGTACTCGTCATGATTAACGTCGATGGATCCCAGGAGTTTCTCACTGGCCTTCTTGTTATCCATAAACTGTCCCTCTGGGATAACACTGGCATTCAGCACCTTGTATCTATGGAAGTAATATCAAATATCAAAATTATTTATATCTTCTAATAAAGAGTCTCCAACAGGAAATTGTATTTTCATGTGGTGTCATTTATACCTCTGTTTGAAGTCACCATAGAGGATTCTGCTAGGAAAACCCTTTCTGCAGATTCTGATACCCTCCAATACACCGTTACATCTCAGCTGGTGGATAACCAGGAAGTTCTCCATGAGACCTATAACGAAGTTTACACCATTAACTCGGTAAATTAATTTCATCATATAAATTGAGTGGCAGAATATCTGTAGACTTGTTAATACTTTACCTGGAGTCTTGGACTCATTGGGAATCAGGCAACGCACAAAGTGAGGGTGAGTGCTCCTCAAGTTGGTCATGAGTTTGCCCAAGTTCTCCTGTGAAGAATAGAAAGGGGTTGCCATGCTTTGTATTTCTTTTTTTCTTCAAATACAGAAATATTGCTGTGATGTCATCTCTATACATACCCTGAACTGGGAGGAAACAGTCTGCATGGAACCACCCTTCTTCTTGCCTCCTTTTTTACCAGTCTCTATTGAGATAAAGATACAAAAGAACATGTATAAATGCAAAAACAAGAAAGAAAGTGCAAAGCTAAATCAAAGTTTGGTTTTCTTTACCCTCAACAACAGGTGGGTAGAGAGTAGCCAGCAGTTTAACAGAAGACTTCTGGTACAGCTGCACAGCAGACTCATTCAGTGGATCCTTGTTCTTGTCCAGCCAGCCAGAAATGTTGTAGTCCACAGTTCCAGCGTAGTGAACCAGGGAGAAGTGGGCTTCAGCCTTGCCTTTGACAGGCTTTGGTTTCTGGAAAGCATTGTTCTTGCCAAGATGCTGATCATATAACTTGTTCTTGAAGGAAGTGTCTGAAGCCTTGGGGAACATGCACTCCTCTTCAAGGATGGAGAAGATACCCATGGGCTGTTTATAAAAGAATGTTGTTTAAGTATTACAATTTTAAGATTTCAAGCATAGAAATTGGAAATGAATATGTTCATAAACCAGTAAAAACCTTCTCAATGAGCTCAATGCAAGCAGCCAAGTCCATGCCGAAGTCAATGAACTCCCAAACAATGCCCTCCTTCTTGTACTCCTCTTGCTCCAGCACAAACATGTGGTGGTTGAAAAACTGTTGCAGTTTCTCATTGGTAAAGTTGATACACAGCTGCTCCATGCTGTTGAACTGGATGAAGAAACAGAACCATTTACTGACTTCTGAATATCACTCAATGTGCCATTAAAAAAGAGATAAAAGAATCATTCTTACATCAAAGATCTCAAAGCCAGCAATGTCCAGCACACCAATGAAGAAGTTTCTTTGTTGTTTTGTGTCCAACATCTGGTTGATACGAACGACCATCCACAAGAACATCCTCTCATAGATAGATTTGGCCAAGGCGCTAACAGAGTTGTACACCTGTAAGTAGAACAGAGTGACATTTTATTCTGCTTCTGCAATAATTAGCCAGAATTTGAGGTTAAACACATGGCATGCTGGAAATGTTACTATACCTGTGGCACGGTCTGGCCTTTGGTCACAAACTCATTTCCGACCTTGACTCTGGGGTAGCACAAAGCCTTCAGCATATCAGCAGAGTTCAAACCCAGAAGATAGGCAACTTTGTCAGCCTCTGCAATTAAAAAAGTTGCACAAAAATCCATCCCTTTTCTTGCCTTGAAAACTAAATGAAAACCACCCTTTTCTTTGTGAAAATAGAAATAAGGATATTTCCATTCAAAGCACCGCATGTTATGACACATATTAGTACAATTTAGTCTCACCCTCTGTGCCATCAGGCTCAGCCTGCTCCTCGCGCTGCTTCTGCTTGAACTTCATGTTGCCATGATGCAGCACAGCTCCAGTGAACTTGTAGATCCCCATTTTCTCCTCATTAGTAAAGCCCAGAATGTCAATAGCAGTCTGAAAATTACAGAGAAGAATGCACTCTAGAATCTTTTCTGCCATATATAAGCATACAGTATGTCAATATTCAAATAGCAATGACTCACATCAGTAGCAACCAGCTCCTCTTTATCATCAATGCTGGCCACTGTGATCTGACCCATACTGCACATAGGGTAGTCATAGGGGTTGGTGGTGATTAGCGTCATTTCTGCAAAATACACAGATTTTTTGAAACAGTGTCTTACAATATTATCTGCCATTTAACACTGAATGAAATGTGTGCACCTACCAAGCAGCTCAGGCTTATGGTTGGTCATCATCTGGTAGAAGATGTGGTAGCCTCTCTCATCTGGAAGCTGGAATGTCACTCTAGACTTCTCCAGCAGATCTGTTGAGACAATGTACTTGAGTCACAATCATCTGAAGAGTGACAGAATCAAGACAAGTGTTCAGGATGGATCAATGAAATCGTGTCCACCTACATGTCTCAATGTCAGCACTAGCCAGTTTTCCAGTGGTGCCGAAGTGAATTCTGATAAATTTACCCTGTTTGAAAAAAAATGGCACAATAGATAAATAATCTCTTTATATAAAACTCTGTATAGAAAAATCCAACACAACTGACTAACTATATTGTAAATAAAAAGTGGTTTACTTACAAACCGAGAGGAGTTGTCATTTCTCACAGTCTTGGCATTACCATAAGCCTCAAGCAGAGGGTTGGCAGCAATGATCTGGTCCTCAAGAGAGCCCTGTGATGTTTGAAGGGTTTTCAGTTATTTTCATTTATTTTCTATTTAATGACTAAACACAATTTATAGGCATTTCACAAATTCACATATCATGTGAGATGAGTGTAAATCACCACCATTCAAAATAAAATGTATGTAGTTTTATATATCATACCTGCATTTTGCCAGGAGTAGGTTCTTTCTTCTTTTCACTACCTGCCACTGCAACTGTGGCAAAGTACTGGATGACACGTTTGGTGTTCACAGTCTTTCCAGCACCAGATTCTCCACTGGTTTATGAGAGATTATAGTAAAACAGAAGTTTAAAAGACATGTAGACTTTTCAAAGTATATTCAGAAGTTCATTCTTAAATTCTGTTTTGTAAATATCTCCATATAGATTTGCCATTTACATTATACTTTAATTTTTGTCATGGTCTGAGATTAAATGAAAATACTTACGTAATCAGGACAGACTGGTTTTCTCTATCTGTTGATTGTAATGTGTAAAATATCCGATAAATATTTCATATATTAACATCATCAAATTCACCTTAATGAATTCTATAGAATTCAATTCCATAAAGTCTTACCAGTCAGCATGAACTGATATGCATTGTCAGAGACAGAGAAGATGTGGGGTGGGGCCTCCATACGCTTTTTGCCTCTGTAGGCAGACACCACTTCTGCATCATACACTGGGAGCCACTTGTAAGGGTTCACAGTTGCGCAGAAGAGTCCAGAGTAGGTCTGAAATGAGCAGAGACGTGGTCAGATTGCAACAACACAGAAAAAATTAAGTTAAATGCTTTATATGTCATTTCAGAACTTACGTAGATCATCCATGCAGCATAACGCTCTTTGAGGTTATACAGCACAGAGGCTTCATTGAGATGGGTCATCATGGCCATGTCCTCAATCTTGTCATACTTGGGAGGATTCATTGGGTAGACGTCATCCTCCTTTACTGTTCTCTCCTTTAAATTTGATAAATTAGATATTAGATATAAAAAAAAACAATGTAATAAATAATTTAATGAGAATCTACATTAAGTAGAAATTAAAAATTAAAAACTCGCCTCCTTAGTGTCAAGCAAAATAACTGTGGCTTTGCCACCCTCTTTGCTCTTGATTGTTCCCTTGAGGTACAACTCTTTGGCATCAGCCACATAGCAGGCAGTCTTGGCATCAAATGGTTTGCTCTGAGCCTCGATTCTCTCTTTCTCAGGCTTACGAAGGTAAATGGCAGCCTTGCCATAAACGGCCATCTCAGCGTCCGTACTCATGGTGGCGGCTTACAAAAATTTGGATAAGAAACATTGACATGCTTTTTTAATTAATAAAATAATTATATATATATATAATAAAATATTGATAATCATACTGTCCACAAACAGTAGAGGGTCTCATGTAGTTAAGGTCTTTATAGAATATTAAAGTGAAAAGGCCTATTCAAATGTAAAAAGTGTGAACACAATAATCCTTAATTTATGGCGTCTCTAATTAAATCATCTGTCACAATATGCATTTTGTTGATACATTATAATACATAAAAAACTGCATTGATAAATTAAACTAAACTTTTTCAACACTTGTTTTTTTGTTTCAGTTATGTACCACATGTTATATCAGTTATATACCACATCTACGATAAACTAGAGTCTACGTGCATCTGAAAACATGCAAATATTAAACCACGTCTTTTTAATGCAGTAATGCAGTGTGTTGCTACCACCTACCTTCCTCCTTTTGAAAACCAGATGAAATTTTAACACCCTGTAAAGGAATTCAGTAAAAAAAATATATATATATACATTTAGGCATATATGGTAATAATATCTTTTTAAATAGTTCTTCTTTCATATCAATTCACTTAGTATAATCTCATACTAATACCAACATCAAATGCAAAGTATTTCAGCTTCTTACCACAAGCAGGAACTCCTCTAGGCTCCTATGAGACTGGCTGTGCTCTCCTCAAAACTTATATTGAGGTCAATTTGCACACTAAGCAGAGGCTATAAATGGATAAGCTTTAGAGTCCTAATTTATGGTAAGAAGCTACACCTATTCTCAGTCATCAACAGATATAACATCATTTTACACATCAGTTATAGGTATCACATATGTTTGACAATGCAATAGTTTGATAATATGTCCATATTTTGAATAAATTACATGATATTCATAGTCATAATCATATATTTTTTTTAATTTACATATTTTTTAATATTTTTACATTTATACTTCATAAATATTTCATTTTTAATTGACTGACAAGAAAAAAAATCTATTGATTTTAATTTGTGAGGAATTATTTTCAGTTGCAGATTAAATTGGAATAATATTACAACAAACATAAAGACACATTTGATATCTAATATTTTTCACAAAGACAAGCACGTATAACAGAAATGGCCATATAAGTGACTGACTGCATGGAAGATTGCCATCCAAGCTGGCTCATAAAAAAATACCATAACAGTTCACTCCCAGTTTATGAGTCTAGTTTCTATTTATACCTAATGCTTTTTATGATTGGGATGGGTAGACTGTATTACGTGATGAGGGGAAAGATTCAGTGATTTTTCCATTTGCTTTGTCGTGAACACTGCTGTGTTTCCATTTTCATTTCTGTTTATTGCAATGTTTCCATATTTTAATGTTAGACATCTTTAAACTTAATTAGAAGTGGTACAATAATTTGGACTCATTCAAAGTTTATACTTTAACATGAATTTTAAGTTAACATGGAACAAATGACAAAGTATTGTTGCAATTAGTCATCACAACAGTAAAGAACGTCTAACCTCAAATGCCAAAGATATTGTCATGTATGAATAAAAGGAACTAAAGGATTTTTTTAAAATCATTGCTCATTTTAAGGTTTTAAAGACTCACTTGTATTTGATTAAAAACACTGAATTAATCTATTCAATCTTACATTTCCAGCATCACAGCCAGAGGCATTGCTTGTAGGGGGAAAGTTGGGAATGAGTACAAGGGGCCCAGAGCTTTACATAATATTGACAGTAACAAATATACAATCAGGATAATAACATGAACAGGCAGACAGACAGTGATTATATCACATAGAAAAAAAAAGAAAAAAAAAAAGTAAGGCATGCATGCAGATCTGGCGCCAGCCGCCCGCTGATGAGGGGGGCGTTCACCAGATATGCATGAGGCCTACACAATCACGTTACCACAGGACAACAACACCACCAAAATCATTGTATGCCTGCTTAACCCACATGCTCAGCTTATTGCGACCCGTTTAACGGAATATTACGATTAAAACAACGTGAACCGCTACTACTAAGACAATATAACGCTGACAATTGCGACTAATTATCAAACATTTTAAATCACGAGCAAAATATTTAATTGTACCTTTAGCCTCAGTAGAGCTGCAATCTTCTCTTCGATGAGTGAAACCTCCTCAGCAGTAACTCTTTCCATTCGTCTCTGAATTTTCTACTTAGGTCATTTTCAAATGCCAGCTGGATCAAATGTTCTTTTTGTCTATGCAACATGCTGCGTCTGTGCTCAGAAAATACATTCTTCAGCGTTGAGAGAGTTCTCGCACATAGCAGTCGAGGCCGCAAATGTTAGTGCATGTTTCGAGGCAGTCAGCACCACTGGCATGGCTTGGAAAACACTGGAGTTATTTGAAAGAACTTTGAACAACGTCACTTTCTCGTCCTGGCCTGTGCACAGTGTTTGCCAACACTGACGTGCAACGGTGAACTGAGACTCCACCATTTTGGTGTTCGTTAAATCCAGTAGTAGTTGCACTTTCCCCGCATTCAAAAAGTTCTCACTACCAGGGTCAAGTGCATCCAAAGCTGCCATGTAGTTGTTATTACATTCACTGAAACGCACAGACATTTCTCCCAAAACAGAGTCAATAATGCTAAAAAACTGCCGCTTGCACTCCTGTTCAATGTTCACTTCACGCTGACCAACACTTTCAGCCGAATTGCCGTCAATAGAGCCGTTTGTTCAGCTTGCTGCATCCTATTCGGTGGATCCATCAGGTGGATCCATCAGGCCCAAAACTTTGTACATCACACAGGCAAGAAATTTGAAAGTCGGTTCTGTGATGGCCTTGTTTCGTTCAGAAAATCCACAAGCGTGTCGTGCGATTTCAGCACCACAGGCACCATCTCAAGGTGTCCAGTCCATCGTTGATCCAGCAGCCTTTTAAGCTTCTCTCCCTTTTACTGTGCAGCTACAGTTGGCTTTCTCAGAAATGTAAAAAAAAAATACATTTTAGATTTCTTGCCAAGGCGTTTTTCTTCCCAAGGTGCTGCATGTACTTTTTCATTGCTAAGCTGCAGTGTTAATTTCATTAAGGCAAGGCAAGGCAAGGCAAGTTTATTTATATAGCACATTTCATACACAATGGCAATTCAAAGTGCTTTACATAGAAGAAATAAAAATAATAAAAAGAAATAAGAATAATTAAAACAATTTAGAAAAATAAAATAAAATACAGTACAGTACAGTACAAACAGTTGGACGCACAATGGCACAGTGCTCATTCAGTAAATGCACAGCTAAACAGATTTTTTGAGTGTTTTGAGTCTGGATTTGAATGTGACTACTGTAGGAGCACGTCTGATCTCTTCTGGAAGCTGTTTCCAGCTGTGGCTAGCATAATAGCTAAAAGCGGACTCGCCATGCTTAGAGTGAACCCTTGGTATTTCTAGCTGATGTGATCCTAATGATCTGAGTGATCTGTTGGGTTTATATTCAGTGAGCATATCTGCAATGTATTGAGGTCCTAGGCCATTTAATGATTTATATACCAGTAATAATACTTTAAAATCAATCCTAAATCTAACTGGGAGCCAGTGTAAATACCTGAGGACTGGTGTGATATGTTCATATTTTCTGGTTCTGCTCAGAATCCTGGCAGCAGCGTTCTGTATGAGCTGCAACTGTCTTATGGTCTTTTTGGGAAGGCCAGCGAGGAGTCCATTACAATAATCCACCCTGCTGGTGATGAAAGCATGCACAAGTTTCTCTAAGTCTTGTCTGGAAATAAAGCATCTAATTCTTGCAATATTTTTCAGATGATATACAGTGCTATGCATAAGTTTAGACACCCATGCTAAACTTGACTAAAAAGAGGAATAAAAAATCATCTTTTGGAAATTTAACTTAATGCCTTAATTTAAAAAATTAGGAAAAATCCAACCTTTAAGGACACCAATTTTCTTTGTGAATGAATAATGTATCGTAAATAAATAAATGTTCTTCCTTAAAATACAGGGTGCATAAGTTTGGACACCCCTATGTTAAATTCCCATAGAGGCAGGCAGATTTTTATTTTTAAGTATTTTTTTTATTTTATTTTTTTTAGGATACTATGCATCCTGATAAAGTTCCCTTGGCCTCTGGAATTAAAATAGCCCCACATCATCACATAGCCTTCACCATACCTAGAGATTGGCATGGGGTACTTTCCATAAGATCATCTCTCAATGCAAATCAAACTAGCTATTAGGCTCACTGAAATAAAACCATGCCAATCTCTAGGTATGGTGAAGGCTATGTGATGATGTGGGCCTATTTTAATTCCAAAGGCCAAGGGAACTTTATCATGATGCATAGTATCCTAAAAAAAAATAATTAAAAAAAATTCTTAAAAATAAAAATCTGCCTGCCTCTATGGGAATTTAACATAGGGGTGTCCAAACTTATGCACCCTGTATTTTAAGGAAGAACATTTATTTATTTACGATACATTATTCATTCACAAAGAAAATTGGTGTCCTTAAAGGTTGGATTTTTCCTAATTTTTTTAATTAAGGCATTAAGTTCAGTTTCCAAAAGATGATTTTTTATTCCTCTTTTTAGTCAACTTTAGCATGGGTGTCTAAACTTATGCATAGCACTGTAGTATGCTGATTTAGTTATTGCTTTGACATGACTACTGAAACTAAGGTCTGACTCTAGTGACACACCAAGATTCCTGACTTGATTTTTAGTTGTTTGGCCCCTAGAGTGAAGGTATGCGTTCACCTTGAGAACTTCATCTTTGTTTCCAAATGCAATGACTTCAGTTTTGTCTTTGTTTAACTGAAGAAAGTTTTGGCACATCCAACTGTTGACTTCATCAATGCATTGGCACAGGGAGTCAATGGGGCTGAAATCGTTAGGCGATAGGGCTAAGTAGATCTGAGTGTCGTCTGCATAGCTGTGGTAAGCAATTTGGTTCTTTTTCATTATTTGGCTCATTGGGAGCATATACAGGTTGAACAGGAGTGGCACAAGAATTGAGCCTTGAGGGACTCCGCATGTCATGGATGTCCACTCAGACTTATGGTCTCCTATACTCACATAATAACCTCTCCCTCCTAAGTATGACCTAAACCATTTTAGGACTATCCCAGAAAGCCCCACCAGTTTTCCAGCCTTTCAAGAAGTATGTTTTGATTGACAGTGTCAAATGCAGCACTGAGGTAGAGTACCAGCACTGATAATTTGCCTGTATCAGTATTTAAGCGAATATCGTTTATTATCTCTCTGTGCTGTGGTGTGGGCGGAAACCAGATTGAAAATTGTCAGAATTTGTTCAGCTGATTGAAGACAACGTTTTCAATGATCTTGCCTATGAAAGGAAGATCTGAGATCGGTCTATAGTTGCTTAATAAGGTCTTATCCAGATTGCTCTTTTTCAGGAGGGGCTTGACAACTGCAGTTTTAAGGGAGTTTGGAAAACTCCCAGAGAGAAGTGAGGCATTTACCACTTTTAGAAGATCTGCTTCTAAACTGTTTAACACACTTTTGAAACAGGATGTGGGAAGTGTGTCAAGAGCACAGGTTGATGTTCCCAAATGGCTTTTCTTCCCAAAATTTTGGCATCAATTTCTTTGAAAACAGACATAAGCCGCGTTCCGACCAAGTAGTTACAGGAACTTAGTTATAGGAACTGTCCACTTCTAAACAGTTCTATGAAATACTCTCCCCCAAACTCGGTTTTGCTGTTTGCGTTCGCACTGGCCAAGTGGCCATAGGAACTGGTAGGAGGGGTAAGGGAGTGACGCAAGCACGGTGACTTTTATTTTGACAGCGCGACGGACCTTTATTTTGGCAGCGCTGAGAACGCCAGGGCAAACAATGCTCGTATTCTCTGTGTTTATTAGTTAGCGATCTGTCTAACAGTACTGTTTAATATGTTATTAGATATAACTGTTATAGAAAGTAGACAGTATATGAAAAAAAGGTTATTAGCCTATGCCGTGTGGTTGATGTCCAGTGTTGCTAGCTGAGCAGAAATACATAATCATGTTTGACTTGGTCCCCTCAAAGTTGCGTTGGATTTTCTCTTCAGCATAAAGGTTAGAGACCCATCTATCACTGTTTTCCATGTTTGTATAGTTAGTTTCTGGAGTAAATATAGGCTATAATCTGTGTGTTTACATTATAGCTGTCTCTCTACAGTAACAAAAAGAGTGCGCGTGTTGTTTAAATTGCTGTTTATAATATTTGAGAAGAAAGTCTGTCTAGCTTTGCCTAGTTCCATATTGAAAGCATGGATTCTGTATTTGTAGATGTTATAATGGACTACAAGTTTTGTCTTCCGCCACATGTGCTCTGCTTTTCTGCCTTGTCTTTTCATATTTTGCACTGCTGTTGAGTTTCTCCAAGGTGCTTTTTGTCTGCCACTCTTCTTCCTGACTTTCACAGGAGCAATATCATCAGTTACACTTTTAACTTTTGAGTTAAAAGAATCAAGGAGAAAATCAACAGTCAGCAGATGTGCTTGGTGTTAAAGATATAGCCTTCATAAATAGTACACTAGTGCTCTCATTTAAGCATCTCTTCTTGACAGACACTGATCTAGCTTCAATGGCAGGAGAGATCAATATATCAAAGAAAATACAGAAATGATCGGACAGTGCTACATCCTTAATAACAGTCAATGAAATGTTTAGACCCTTACTGATAAGTAGCCTAAATCTAGAGTGTTTCCATGATTGTGTGTGGGTCCATGTACATGCTGAGAGCTGGAGAGTATTTTGGAGGCCTGTAAATGATAAGTAAAATGCGTGGAGCACCTTTTAAAGGGGTCATATAATGGTACATGCACTTTTACAAGTTGATTGTACTGAAATGTGTGTTGGCAGTGCCTGTACACAACCATCATAAAATGATAAAAAAAATTAATCTTCTTATATGTTTTCCCCAATCTCAAATCAAGCCGTTCGATTTTGTGACGTCACAAAATCGACGCCCCTCCCACGATTGTTGATTGACAGCAGCGTTTCAACACAGACCCGCCCTCGCTCGTGAGCGAGCTGTCAATCATAGTCCGGGGCGGACCGGCACGGTCATTGTTGATACGCTGGAGGAGCACTGTCTATGAGCAGAATGGCGTCTAAGCGATTGTGGTGTTCTGTTCTTGGGTGTAATAACATTTTGATGTTCCTAAATCCGAACCGCTGAAGACGCAGTGGCTGAGTTTGTTTTCGAAGGGAATTTTCCCCAAGATCAATGTCAATGCTTTCATGTTTGCGCGAATCATTTCACACACCAGACTGCTTTACAAACGAGGTCAATATAAAGCTGGTTTTGCTAAGAAGCTGCTCCTGAAAAAAGGATCGGTACCAACTATTCGTGTTCCTGCTGCACCTCTAGAAGAAGTGAGTGTAACGTTTTATTAACCTTTATATTAATATTTATATTAATCTTTGCAAATCGCTTGCTGCACGCTTCACGATGAATGTGGTTGTTTACACTCAGGGTACATTACGGCATGTTTTCTATATACGACATTCTCAATATAATTCATAATCCCACGTTTATAATGAACAACGTGTTATGGTTATTGTGTTATTGTGTTATGGTGTACGCACAGAACAGAGGGGCGGGGTGAGTAAAGCTCATTATCATTTAAAGACACATGCACTTAAACAGCATGCTGAAAACAGAGCTGTTTTTGACCAGGTAAAATGAGTGGTTTCTTACAATACTAATGAGAATTTTTAGTTAAAGTATATTACAAACTTTTAATTTAGACCCTAAAGAATCATATTAGCTTGTACAAAAATGGCATTATATGACCCCTTTAACACAATACCCAGATATTCGAAAGACGGGTAATTCCCAAATGATATTTGTTTACATTGATAGATATCTTTAAAAAGAGCAACTAGACCCCCACCTCTCCTACCCGCTCTGCAGACACTCATAAAAGTAAAGTTAGGAGGGGATGTTTCATTGAGGACTGTTGCACTGCAGCTGTCTTCTAGCCAGGTTTCCTTTAGAAGCATAAAATCCAGGTTGTTTGTGGTTATTAAGTTGTTGACTAGAAGTGATTTATTTTTAAGTGAGCGTTTGTTTGAAAGTGCTAACTTAACAGTCTTACTTTTTGTCCCCACATCAATCTTAGTTTGACGTGTAATAGGCACCAGATTAGTTGGGTTTGCTGTACGGCTATTGAAGGCCTTAGACTTTCTATCTTGTAATAGAACAGCAATAGAGAAAGATAAAGGCACACTGGGTTCCTGCTTGTTCTGTAAACATTTGAGAAAGTTACTGTTATCATAGCGGGGACCCAACACATATCACTGAGAGCATAGTTAACGAAAACTATGACGGAAATTGTTCGTTGACGACCTGTTTTTCCCTGACTAAGACAAGACAATGAGAGACGACACCCACGTCATTAAATGATAATTGTGACTATATCAACACATGCAATATCGATGACACAAAAAAGACGAGACTGAAATGTGTTTAAAAAATAAAAACTTGAAACTACTTGTTCCCTTTCGTTCGTTCACGTCACATCGGTAGGAGTTATCAACAAATTGGGATCACACTAGGGAGACCAATTGCCTTCGAGTGAAACTAAAACGAGCCAATGAACATTGGCACGCAACATTTGCATTCCGCGCCCCGCCTGCCAGTGCGGGTATAAAGGCGGAAGCGAGCGCATACACAAATCGATTTCTGCTTCGGAGTCGACCGGTTGTGTCCTCTGAGTGAATGAGCGTTTGGATTGTGTTTTTCCGTGAGAGCTCAACGAGTCTGCTGTTTCAAGACCTCTCTGTGTTGGTGTTACGGCGCGGCAGTGATTTTCGCGATCTCCCGGATATCAACTGTCACTTCAGGCGATCTGCTTTTTTCAAAGAGCTGTTGTCACAGCTGGTATCTGGTTGAGTGCACACAGTGGGCTTGCAGTTTCCCCGCTGTGTTGCCGAGTTGATCCCTGCATGCTTCAACACACTAAGAGAGCGTTTTCTGTAAGAGCAACACGAGTGAAGATCGCATCCTTTTCAGGATGACGTTTCACCCGTGTGTTTCTGGATGTGGTCATTATCCGCCACCGGTTGATGGTCACGATTGCTGCCTCACGTGTTTGGGCCTCGCGCACGCTGAGGCAGCGTTAGTGAATGAGTCATGTTCTCATTGCGGGAACATGACCATCGCGACATTGAGATCAAGACTGAGATCGAGACTGAGATCCCTTAGACGAGGGGGAGTCCCTTTGGCGATTCCCCGATCTAGTTCTTCTTCTGGTTCAGTTCAGAAGAAGGCTACTTCAGCTAATCCCATTGGTGGTCTGAGGATTACTGTGAGGAATAACCCACTGGGTGAAAGACCCCCACGGGCTCCTCAATCCTCCGTGTCGTAGCCATCGGAGTCTTCGATGGAGACAGCCGGGCCATCTCGTGTGGCTCCGGTTGTTTCTTTCGGAGCTACACCGGAGGACCAGATGTCGATCGCTGCATCGGAAGGAGAGCGGTCATCTTCTGGGGATAACGACTCAGCTGCGTTGCCCCCTTCGGGTGTGGTAGCGTTGTCCGAGCCTGAAATGGCCACTATGCTTGCCCGGGCGGCCGCGAGTGTTGGGCTCGTGTGGAATCCTCCACCGTGCCCCGAACCCTCGCGGCTTGACGATTGGTATCTCAGGGCGGGCTGTGCTGGTTCTCAGCGCGCCGCCCCAGTGCCATTCTTTCCGAAGGTGCATGAGGAGGTGACAAGATCGTGGACGGCCCCTCTGGCGGCCCGACACAGGTCGACTCCCTCCTCCTCCCTCACCACTCTCGATGGCGGGGCAGTGAAGGGATACGAGGGCATCCCCCCAGTGGAACGGTCTGTGGCGATGCATCTGTGTCCTTAGACCGCGTCCACCTGGCGGGGTAACCCCACGCTCCCCTCCCGCGCCTGTAGGTTCTCTTCCAGTCTGACTGGAAAGCCCTGTTTGTGTCTTTTAGCATGTGGAGAAAGCCTCTTTTAGCATGTGGAGAAGCTGCTTCTGCTCTGCATGCCATGGCGCTTCTCCAGGTTCACCAGGCGAAAGCGCTCAGTGACATGCAGGAGGGTGGTACCGACCCAGGGGTGATGCAAGAGCTGCGTACGGCGATGGACCTCGCCCACCGGGCAACGAAAGTCACCGCATGTTCCCTGGTTCGGGCGATGTCCACTCTTGTGGTCCAGGAGCGACACCTGTGGCTCACCCTGGCTGATATGAAGGAGTCGGACAAGAGTAGGTTCCTGAATTCCTCCATATCCCAGGGTGGGCTCTTCGGCGACGCGGTGGAGGACTACGCCCAACAGTTCTCCGCCGCCCAGAAGCAGTCGGAGGTGATAAAACACATAATGCCCCGGAGACAGGCTGCTGCTGGCCAGTCTTCACCGGCTGCGCCTCTGACTGCTCGTCGCCGAGGGCGCCCTCCTGCCGCCGCCTCCGCCCCTGCTCAGCCTAAGCAGCAGCCTCCACTTAGGCAGCAGGGTGCCGGCCGCAAGAGAGCTGCCCAGCCCGCTCGGAGTTCCTCTAAACCCCCAGGCAAGAGGAGAGGGAAGAGACCCTGAGACAGGCAACCCAGGGGACATGCCTGCTGCTCTTCAGGAGTGTGTGACTGCACCACTCCTTCCCCCGGAGGAGGGCCGGGAGGAGAATCTTTTGTTTTGTTTTGTTTCTGTTCCGCCACTGGCCAGCAGACCAGCGGTACCCAAAACTTCAATAAAAGAGCAGTTTCTATGTCCCCTGGTTTACAGACGGTCGAGACTGGTAGTTCAGGACGACGCTCAATTGCCTCGCCGCTCCCAGTCTCCCCCGTCCAAGAGGGCCAGAATGACAGTGTGCGCTGCCACGTTGCCTCGCCGCTCTCATTCCCCTCGCCCCAGCGCTCAGATGACAGTGACACCGCCCCGGCGTCATCACTCTCATCTCCCGCTAGGCAAGGAGGTTCAGAAACCTGGGCTCAACACACCCCCCCCCCCCCCGGCGTCGCTCCTCGTTTCCCCTCCTTTCTTCGCCTCGGGGTGACGAGCAGCCGAACGCCTCCATGCCTTCCCTGCCGTCTGCCCCCGCGTGGAAGCAGGTTGGTGTTGCACTACACACCCAGACTCCACTTCCGGTTGCTTCTGTGTCTCCGGAGTCGAGTCCCTGCCTTCCACCTCGCTGCCCAGCCCCGGGTACGCCGGTGGTCCGGGTGGGCTCACTGGTACGGTTCACTGGTCTGCTCCATAAGAGACCGCTTCAGCGCTGGCTTCACGATCGAGTCTAGAGTTGCAAGCAGTACGCTTAGCCTTGTGCCGCCTCAAAGGCTTACTTCGTCACAGGCATGTACTGGTCCGTACGGACAGCACTGCGACCGTTGCGTACATCAATCGGCAAGGTGGTCTACACTCCCGTCGTATGTCGCGACTCGCCCACCATCTCCTCCTTTGGAGTCAGAAGCATCTGAGGTCGCTTCGAGCCATTCATGTCCCTGGTGTGCTCAACCGTGCAGCCGACGAGCTCTCACGGCAGCCGCCCCTTCCGGGAGAATGGCGACTCCATCCCCAGGCAGACCAGCTGATATGGGAAATCTTCGGAGCCGCTCAGATAGATCTGTTTGCCTCTCCGGACACTACCCATTTCCAGTTGTTCTATTCCCTGACCGAAGGAACCCTCGGCACGGATGCACTGGCGCACAGCTGGCCCCAGGGCCTTCACAAATATGTGTTTCCCCCAGTGAGCCTTCTCGCACAGACTTTGTGCAAGATCAGAGAGGACGAGGAGCAGGTCCTGCTCGTTGCGCCGTATTGGCCCAACTGGACTTGGTTTGCAGAGGTCATGCTCCTCGCGACAGCCCCTCCTTGGCCGATTCCTCTGAGGAAAGACCCTCTCTCTCAGAGACGGGGCACTCTATGGCACCCGCGTCCAGACCTCTGGAAACTCCATGTCTGGTCCCTGGATGGGACGTGGAGGTTCTAGGTGGCCTACCACAGGCTGTGGTAGACACCATCACTTCCGCTAGAGCCCCCTCTACAAGGCGTCTCTATGCGTTGAAGTGGAACCTATTCGTCGGTTGGGGTTCTTCCCGAAAGGAAGACCCCCGAACTTGCCCGATCAGTGTCGTGCTTTCCTTCCTGCAAGATGGGTTGGAGCGAATGCTGTCTCCCTCCACCCTCAAAGTGTATGTTGCCGTGATAGCCGCACATCACGATGCAGTACAGAACTGCTACATTGACAGAACTCAAAGCTTTAGGACCTCAGACCAGCTCTTTGTCTGTTACGCAGGCCAGCAGAAGGGGAAGGCTGTCTCCAAGCAGAGGTTAGCCCACTGGCTAGTGGATGCTATCGTCCGGGCTTATGATTCCCAGGACGTGCCTTGTCCACCTAGGTTGAGGGCACACTCTACTAGGAATGTTGCCTCTTCCTGGGCTTTGGCTCAAGGTTCCTCGCTGACAGATATCTGTAGAGCTGCGGGCTGGGCAACACCTAACATTTTGCTAGGTTTTATAGCCTTCGAGTAGAACCTGTTTCTTCCTGTGTACTCGCTTCGGCCAGTAGCGCGAGGAATTAGGTTAGTGTCGGCTTGCTACGCCATTCTCGCCCCAGGGGCCAGATACGTGCGTTTCCTGCTCCGTTGGTTACCCAACAAACGGCTAACCTCGTGAGTTCCTCCGTCACCCCGCGGCGTCAGGCGAGGTGGATCGCCGGTCGCCAGACCTGTTACCTCTCACTATGAGCTGAGTTCAGGCTGGGGTTTATGTTGCGGTCCCTACGGCGACCCCATATGTGTTCTCTCCACGATACGGTTACCCCCCGGGTTAGCCAGTGTCTTCCCCTCGACAGAGTCTGCTCTGTCGTCTCTGCTGAGTATGCTCCCACCCTCCGGACTGGGACTACCTAAGAGACTTCCATGTGTTCACTACCCTACGGGCTAGTGCACATGTGTTTTCCTAGTGCTTAGGCAGGGCGCTGGAAGGGGCCAGCACCATGGCGTTTTGTTAGGGATCCCAATTCATTGGTAACTCCTACCGACGTTACGTAGGAGTGACCGAACGAAAGGAACATCTCGGTTACGTTTGGTAACCCTCGTTCCCTGAGTGAGGGAATGGAGACGTCACGTCCCGTCGCCATGGTTGCTGTACCTTCGTGGAGGACCGGACACCGTTCGGCTCCTCAGCGTAAAGCGGTTTGTGTATGCGCTCGCTTCCGCCTTTATACCCGCACTGGCAGGCAGGGCGCGGAATGCAAATGTTGCATGCCAATGTTCATTGGCTCGTTTTAGTTTCACTCGAAGGCAATTGGTCTCCCTAGCGTGATCCCAATTCGTTGGTAACTCCTACCGACGTGACGTCTCCGTTACCTCACTCAGGAAACGAGGGTTACCATACGTAACCGAGACATTTTTGTCATATAAAGGAGACGACAACACATTGACTGTTTTTACGAGCTTCATGCTTACGGTTGCCAGATTTCAATCATTTAAACCCCCAGTCAGAGCTTTTCTGTTAAAAGAACATGTTTTTTTCCCAGTCTTTTCAATAGTATCTGGCAACCATGCGCGCGCACTCTCTCTACACTGCTGAAGAAGCGCGGATGATCTGAAAACACAGTATGTCTCGTCGCCATGCCTCCAGGCTGCCTGCACAGTCCCTTCAGACGAAGAAATGGATGACATGTTTTCTAAGCACCCTTTTAAACTTCCTGGTAACACTAGTAGTGACGTCATGGCTGTCGCCGGCCAATACGATTAGAGTGATTAAACTTCAGTCATTAGTCACGCTGAGGCGTTCCCCAAAGTGTCTCAGGACGCAGTGTCTTGTTCCCTGTTCTCAGGGAACAAGAGTTACAGTCGTAACCCGAGACGTTTTTGAACGATGGTGTGCAAAAAGACGAATCCTTTCGTTCTTATGCTCTGTATCAGATGTTCTCTGCTTTCTGCAGGAACTATTAGATAAAGGTAGAGCCTTTTCAACAGTAAAAGTTCATCTCAGATTGTCATGTGGGGCTGGATTCAGAAACAATAAGCCAGCACCCCTTAATACAGTATAACGATTTATGAAGGGGTGAGATGGTTACTTCCGGTCACTAAGTTTCTGATCCCATCCTGGGATTTATCTGCGGTTCTGGACGTGTTCTTCCAGACCCCTATTGAACCATTAAAGAGTATTGATTTACAGTGTCTTTCTTTAAAGACAGCTTTACTGCTTGCTCTCACTACATCAAAGCAGGTGAGTGAATTACACGCTTTGTCTGTACATTCTCACTGTATGCGGTTTTCAGTGGGTGTATCGAAAGTTAGACTGAAAACTAATCCGGAGTTTGTTCCTAAAGTCAATGAGACATCAGAAGCACACCTTTTTGTAGCAGTGGTTAAACTAGATTATTAGATTAAATTAGATTATATTATATTAAATATAATAATTATATATATATATATATATATATATATATATATATATATATATATATATATATATATATATATATATAATTTAATGAAAATTATAAATGTGATAGCTTTTTCCAGGTATTATATTCACTTTTTAGATCTCTGGATCATCTGTAGAGGCTTAATTGTGCTAACTGGAAGGCTAGTTCACAGAATATTGCAATAGTCAATAACATCAGTCATTTGAGCGAATGCATTCAGTAAACATGAGAATTAAAATTTATGAAACCTTTTGAACTTTTATGGACCCTTTAAAAGTTCAAATTTGGATTCAAGACACTGTTGATACTCAGCACACTTGTGATGTGAATAATAAGGTTTAATGTAATCATACAGATTAGATATTAGTGTTGTACTATTGTATCTTGTTGAAAAATCACACAAAGGCTAACTATTTGCTGAAATAAACAGGTTTATTAAGAAAGGTACTTTTACATTAAACATTCATATTATATGACTTCAGTAAATTCTCCTTTCAAGTGTTTCTCAAGATTCATTCTTCTTTGACCTGGGAAAGAAGGAAGAGTTAAACATTAGTCTTATTAACAAAAATGTTCTTCACTTTGCATAATGAAGAGAATACAGATGTGCAAATGTCATACAGGATATGTAACATCAGCAAAATGCAATTATTATAGTTCCACTACTACTTCTAAGAGGTAGTTCATATATTTGGATAAACAAGTTGAATAAATAATGCAAAAAAAACTCATCTACTTAGTCTAACCTTTCCAGAATCACGGCTCTTTACTCTGAGCTTGTTGACCTGAGACTCAGAAATGTCAGCACGCTCCTCAGCCTCCTCAAGCTCATGCTGCACCTTCCTCAACTTGGACAGGTGAACATTGCCTTGCTCCTCCTAAAGTTTTTTTTATATGGTTCATGTATCACGTTTCATCAAATTAGAATTCCAATATAAATAATTAAAGTGTCAAAATATTCTATTAGATTTTACATACCGCCTCTTCAGACTGCCTCTTGTAGACTTTGACCTTCAGCTGCAGTTTGTCAACCAAATCCTGGAGTCTGGTGATGTTTTTCTTGTCCTCGTCAGTCTTCAGAAAAAACACATTTACAAAATTAAGCATTGATCCTTTACTAAAAATAGGCATTGTCAGTACATACACTATTATACAGACTCTTTTGTCCAAACAAACTTGTGAGGAATATGGTCATACCTGATAAGTGAGCTCTTTCACTCTCCTTTCATATTTGCGGACACCTTTAACAGCATCAGCTCCACGTCTCTGCTCAGCTTCAACTTCAGCCTCAAGCTCACGGACCTAAAGAACATATTATTTTTATTCAAACAAATCATAATATAACATACTTCACCTTGCCCATATCATAACTATAAAGAGGCTTACTCTGGACTCCAATTTCTGGAGTTGTTTCTTTCCTCCTTTCATGGCCAGATTCTCAGCCTCATCCAGACGGTGCTGCAGGTCCTTCACTGTGACCTCCAGATTCTTCTTCATCCTCTCAAGGTGAGAACTGGTGTCCTGCTCCTTCTTCAGCTCTTCTGCCATCATTGCAGCCTTTTGCATTAATACAGAAAGTCATTAGATCCACATTTTTTGTACGTAAAATGTATGTAAGCGTCTTATGAAACATTTGGCAGCTACTGTTTCTCACATCAGTGATGGCCTTCTTGGCCTTCTCCTCTGCATTTCTGGCTTCCTGTACAGTGTCATCAACTTCACTCTGGACATGAACAAGGTCAGCCTCAAGCTTCTTCTTGGTGTTCAGGAGACTTGTGTTCTACAAAATGGAAAGCAATAGTTTGAACATTTTGAATGATGCTCTCAATTCCCTTAAAGGTGCAGTGTGTAATTTTTTGCGGCATCTAGTGGTGAGGTTGCGAATTGCAAACAGTCAGTCACTCACGGCCTATCCCTCAAATTGCAAACTCGAAGGAGAAGCTACTGTGGCCGACGTAGGATCGGAAGATGTCGTCGTCTGAATCAGCAGAGAGTAGCAAGTCAAGCAATGAGGTTTCTTTATATTATATTTTATATTAAATTATATTTACTTAATTATTCAGTAAAACCACATGTTATTGCGATTGTTATTTTTACTTGTTCATCATTGTGTTAGTCTTTTATTCACTGACTTTACCATAGCCTGTTTCTATGCTAGTTAGTATAAGATAAGAGCTATGGATAAGATCATCAAAGCAGCTAGGTAAGGGGAAATAGCTAACGTTACGATGTCCGAGGCGTCGTTCAGACAGCATGTTTTTCTCCACGTTTGCAGAGTCAGGGACAACCTGAGTATTCTGCTGCGTCTTTTTCTGCTGCTTCTCATTCAAGTTAGTGATGAAACGCGCTCTGTGGCGCTGTTTGTTCGCTGTCGGCTACGGTAGAAATATGAGTTCACAATATGTCGACCTTCATGGAAGGGGGTGCCCGCGGTTATGTAGATATTAATGACTCATTCTAAGGTAATAAAAACATAACGGTTCATTAAGTTAGGTCTTTATACACCACTGAAAACACAGTTATGGATCTTATATTGCATTTCTGTCAATAGATCCTCAGAAATATCACACATTGCACCTTTAATTTCAGGGAAACAATATGCTCTTACCTGAGAGTGCAGCAGCCCAACACGCTCACTGATATCCACCAGCTCTTGTTCAGCCACTTTGCGGCCTCTCTCTGTCTGCTCCAGAGCAGCTCTTAGCTCCTCAATCTCAGACTGCATCAGAGTGTTTCTGCGCTCCACCATGGCCACCTGCTCCTTCATGTCTTCCTGTCCTCTCTGGGCATCATCAAGGTGCAGTTGGGCATCCTGAACATAACAATAGCTTTAGAATGAGCTTTCAATGTGATTTCTGCTAGGCTGTACTTACCATATGTTAGATTATTTAAAAAATATATGAATGCATCCCAAAGTCAAAAAGAAGAATTCCTATGCATACCTTGAGTTGTCCCTGAACGTTCCTGAGCTGTTTCTGGGCCTCAGCAGCCTGGCGATTGGAGTGGCTCAGCTGAATCTCCATCTCATTAAGGTCTCCCTCCATCTTCTTCTTGATTCTCAGGGCATCATTCCTGCTCCTGACTTCAGAGTCCAGAGTGCCCTGCATGGATTCAATGACTCTCTGGCTGTTCCTCTTGATCTGCTCCATCTCCTCATCCTTCTCTGCAAGCTTCCTGTCAATCTCTCCCTTGATCTGGTTTAGCTCAAGCTGGACACGAAGAATCTTGGACTCCTCATGTTCCAGTGTACCCTATGAAAAATAAAACAACGTTTAAATATAAGAATGAAAATACACACAGTGTTGATGAATACAACAACACTGTATGATGGTTCTAGCAAGAATTCCATATTGATCTCCAGATACTCACTTCAGCCTCTTCCAGGGCCGTCTGAATCTCTGACTTCTCAGTCTCCACTGTCTTCTTGGCCTTTTCCAGCTCATGGATGCTCTTACCAGTCTCACCTAACTGCTCTGTCAGATCTGAAATTTCCTCTATAGAGAGAAAAACACATAATATGTATCATAATGCACACGCATTAATCATATGTGCTTACTTTTTAATGTTCAATGAGAATTAGAATATTTAAAGGGATAGTTCGCTCAAAAATGAAAATGTTATCATTAATTAATTACTCACCCTCATGTCATTACAAAACCATAAGACTTTCGTTCATCTTTGGAACGCAAATCAAGATCTTTTTGATGAAATTTGAAAGTTTTCTGTCCCTCCATAGACAACTACATAATTGATTCTTTGACACTTCAAAAAGGTTATAAAGAGATCATAAAAATAATCCATATGAATTGAGCTCTCAGATTTCATAAAAAATATCTGAATTTGTGTTCCGAATATGAACAAAAGTCTCACGAGTTTGGAACGACATTAGGGGCAGTAATTAGTAAAAGAATTTTCATTTTGGGTGAACAATCCCTTTAAGTTTTTTTTTCTAATTTAACGGTTTCATTCTTACGCTGCAGATTCTTGTTCTCTCTCTTGAGGGTCTCCAGCTGATCCAGGCTCTCCTCATAGGAGTTCTTCATCTTGAACAGTTCAGTGCTGAGTGAACGAGCCTCTTTCTGGGCACCTTCCAGCTCTGCCTGACCTTCTTCATATTTCTGCTTCCATTCTGCCAGGACCTTTGGTGGAGATATTTTAGGATAGAGTTTGTTTAAAAAATGTTGAACAAAGCCCATTCCAGCAATACTTTACAAAGAGAATATAATATGACTAAAACTGTTTACCTTGTCGAAGTTCTTCTGCTTCTTGTCAAGGTTGGCAGCCAAACCATTGGCTCTCTCCACATCGATCATGAGGTCCTCCACCTCACCTTGGAGTCTCTGTTTGGTCTTCTCCAGAGATGCACATTTGGAGTTTACGGCCTCAACTTGTTCCTCTGCCTCTTGCAGACGCTGAGCCAGCTTCTTCCTGTTAAGTAATACACATTATTTTTAATTCTAATCTATAAAATAGCTGTGAGAGTTAGGAATATTATACAGTAATATACATACTTGGACTCTTCAAGCTCCTCAGTGCGCTGGATGGCATCAGTTTCATATTTGGTTCTCCACTGAGCAACCTCACTGTTGGCCTTTGACATTCCCCGCTGCAGCTCAGCCTTTGCCTCCTGCTCTTCCTCAAACTGCTCACGGAGCAGGTCGCAGTCATGACGGGCTGATTGCACAGCATGGGCCAGTGCGTTCTTAGCCTAAGGGACAAAGTCGCATAATATTATTGTATTATTGTCTCTACAGTAAAGTAATTGACAAGTATTTGCATGAATTGATTATGCTGTATTACCTTAACCTCCTCTTCAATATGCCTCTTAAGCTCCTCAATTTGCTGAGTGGAAGCTTGTTTGCCTCTGGTGAGCTGAGAAACCAGAGCCTCCTTCTCCTCCAGCTGACGGCCAAACTCACCTGTATAGATTTAGATTCACTGTGTCAGACTTTTCTATGTCTCTCTCAGTTTATTTAAAAACAAATAGATGTAAGATTGTATCAGTGTTACAGTCAGCAATTTACAGCTGAACAATCTTAATACACTATTATTTTTGATTAAGTATTGTTGATAATTATTGTTAATTATTGACATTAATTACTTTTGATATAATATTAATTTGTTCATGAGTTACCATTTTCAGTTTGAAATCTTGCAGTTTGAGTACTGAGATCATTTAACTGACGAATGTTCTCGTCATTCTTGGACTTAATTTCACTAAGTTGGTCCTCAAGTGTGCGGCACATCTTCTCAAGATTGCCCTGTAAATACAAAAGTCATTAGATATTTGAAAGAACTTCAAGACTTGTTGTATGTGACCCGTGCTGGCAAATGAGCACATTTTCAAAAATGAGTTATTGTTATTTACTTTTATTCTTATCAAAAAACCTTCACGTATGATGATGTATGATTTGCTGGAATCAGACAAAAAAGGACTGCGCTACAGTCGCCAAGAATATTCGCCAAGACAGATATTTTGAAATACTGCAATTCTGTGGACATGTGTATATTGGGATTGCGTGCTGTCTGAGAGGTGTCTTTGTGCTTTGTGTTTATCTGTCAGTCAGTGCAAGTAAGATCATTTTGTTTACATCAGCATGAAAATCATATTTCATTGGTTCAGACTTAAGCCATCGAGAATTCGCTATGAATATTAAAACTTGTGCTGAGGGGAAGCACCAGTCGTTGAGAAGCGATTAAAGAAAAATGGCAATTTTCAAGATCATTTTACATGTTTAATTACAATTTGGAGCATTGTGATCGAGGGCTTAATGGACCAATTTTTGTGAATGAAATTGAAATTCGACCAAAATTTACATTTGCCTGTAGCTCATAATTATGCGTATTCCGACACATTTTGCTAGCATGGGTCACATATATTCTTTAGAATATTTCCCAACCTTTGCTTTGGCAACAGCCTCCATGTTGCTGGAAAGATCATCAATCTCCATTTTGAATTCGCTCTTCTCTTTCTCAAGCTTCTGTTTAACACGCTGCAGGTTGTCGATTTGCTCTCCCAGCTCGGCCACACTGTCTGCCTGCTTCTTGCGGAGGGCACCAGCAGTAGCTTCATGCTGGAGGGTGGACTCTTCAAGATCACGACGCAGCTTCTGGAATTCAGCTTCACGCTTCTTATTCATCTCGATCTGAGCAGAAGTGGCTCCTCCAGCCTCCTCAAGCCTCTCACTGATCTCCTCAAGTTCCCTGGAGAGATCAGCTCTCTGCTTCTCAACCTTGGCACGAGCAGCGCGCTCAGCCTCAATCTCTTCCTCCAGTTCCTCAATGCGGGCCTATGGTGGTAAGTAGTTAATTCGATTTTTGGTTATCTGTATTTGATCGTAATGATGTAATGTTTGAAAAAAATCTCAAAATACCTGAAGCTCCTTGATTTTCTTCTGGAGTTGAGCACCTAGAGATTGTTCATCTTCAATCTTGCTGAGCAGCTGACTTGTTTCAAAGTCTTTCCTGTTCAACAATAAGTAGATGTAAAAAAAAAAAAAACATAACACAACAATAAAATTGTTCAATGTTTTCAAAGATTTCCTGCTTTAATTACTTTTTTATTTTCTCATCAGATTGCTGCTTGTCATTCTCCAGGTCCATGACGGACTCTTGGGATAATTTTAGGTCTCCTTCAAGCTTTCTCTTGGTTCTCTCCAGGTCCATGCGGAGCTTCTTCTCTTGTTCAAGGGAACCCTCAAGCTACAGGACAATGATATATAAAATATGTTCACAGCAGAAAACAGCTGATTTGATGAATTAATATAATTCATTTACATAATCAACTCACATCATCAACTTGCTGCTCAAGCTTTGTCTTGGATTTGGTCAGGGTGTTGACTTTGTCCTCCTCAGCCTGAAGATCATCCAGTGTCTGCTGATGTGCCTCTTGGAGGGCTTTCTTCTCCTTCGTAACCTTAGCAATGCTCTCATCCTGAGCTGCCATTTCCTCAGTCAAGTTCTTGACCTATAGGATTTTTTGTTCCAAGTAAACTTAAATATTACAATTCATATTCTATATCAATATATAAAATAGAGATTAAATTTAATCTTAAATCAACTCAATCTCTAACCTTATTCTCAGTGGCATGTTTCTCCTTCTCCACTTTAGCCAAGGTGAGCTCCAGGTCATCAATGTCTTTCTTCAGCTCAGAGCACTCATCCTCCAGTTTCCTCTTCTTGGCTGTCAGTTCAGCATTGATTTCTTCCTCATCCTCCAGTCTCTCAGTTGTCTCCTTGAGTTTAGCTTCAAGCTGGATTTTGCTTTTAATCAGACCCTCACACCTCTCCTCAGCATCTGAGAGACCCTCAGATTCCTGTTAGTAAAATAGATTGCTATTTCATTGGAAACAACCTTGCTCATTTTTAATGTAGCCAAAATTCAGTTAATTATAAAATATACTCACAGATGCTACTTGCAGCTGCAGATCATTTTTCTCTTGCAACAGTGCTACCATCTTCTCTTCAAGCTCCTTCTTTTTGGCTTCAGCCTTAACCAAAGCCTCTTTGCATTTTGTATAGTCCTCTTTCATGTTTGCCAGCTCCTTCTCAGTCTCTGCACTCTGAAGCAGAGGCTTAATCTTGTAATAAACCTTCATCCATGGCCAGTGTTTGACATTCATGAATGAACGGATGTTGTATTGGATGGTGTAAATCGACTCCCTGTGAATAATTCATCATTAAATGGCATAATCATTATTAAGTTTGCACAGTTATCATTGATGTCATATTTACTCATGACAATAATCACCTCCTCTCCGTCATTTTCACATACTCCCTCCTCATCACGTAGCCACGGCAGAGAGCCTGAGTCATTGTGACCAAAGCAGCCAGTTTCTCATCACGCATCTCCTCAAGAACACCCAGAAGACCAGCTTTGAAGAACACCTGAATTTATGTAAAACAGTAAATCAAAATATATTGGTTTAAACTGTATAAGCTAAATGACCATGATCACTGAATCTTTGAAATTTGTAAAGCTAAATAATGAACCTTTGTATGTCCAAATCTGTAGTCGTCATGATTAATGTCGATGGATCCAAGGAGTTTCTCACTGGCCTTCTTGTTATCCATAAACTGTCCATCTGGGATAACAGCGGCATTCAGCACCTTGTATCTGTGGAAAATATATCAAAATACTTCTTATCTTTTAATTAGGAGCCTCCTAGGAAATTTTGTTTTCATGTGGTCCCATTTACCTCTGCTTAAAGTCACCATATTGGATTCTGCTGGGGAAACCCTTTGTGCAGATTCTGATGCCCTCCAGAACACCGTTACACCTCAGCTGGTGGATAACCAGGAAGTTCTCCATGAGACCTAAAACGAACAGTTTACACCATGAACTTGGTAAATTAACTTCATCATATATATTTAGAACCAAAATATCTGTACGTTTTTTTTTTTGTTTTTTTTTTTACTTTACCTGGAGTCTTGGACTCATTGGGAATCAGGCAACGCACAAAGTGAGGGTGAGTGGCCCTCAAGTTGGTCATGAGTTTGCCCAAGTTCTCCTGTGGAGAATAGAAAAAGTTTGGCATGCTTTGTATTTCTTTATTTTCTTTTTTTCTAAAATAAAGCCATATTGCTGTGATGTCATCTCTATACATACCCTGAACTGGGAGGACACAGTCTGCATGGAGCCACCCTTCTTCTTGCCTCCCTTTTTAGTAGTATCTATTGAGATAAAAATGCAAAGGAACATGTATAAATGCAAAAACAAGAAAGTTAGTTAAAAACTGAATCAAAGTTTTGTTAAATAGATTTTTTCTTTACCCTCAACAACAGGTGGGTAGAGAGTAGCCAGCAGTTTGACAGAAGACTTCTGGTACAGCAGCAGAACAGAATCATTCAGTGGATCCTTGTTCTTGTCCAGCCAGCCAGTGACATTGTAGTCCACAGTTCCAGCGTAGTGAACCAGGGAGAAGTGGGCTTCAGCCTTGCCTTTGGCAGGCTTTGGTTTCTCGAAAGCTTTGTTCTTGCCAAGATGCTGATCATATAGCTTGTTCTTGAAGGAAGCGTCTGAAGCCTTGGGGAACATGCACTCCTCTTCAAGGATGGAGAAGATACCCATGGGCTGTTTATAAAAGAATGTTGTTTATTATCAAAAATTGGAGATTTTGAGAATAGGATCAATGGAAATTAATAAATTCATAAACCTTCTCAATGAGCTCAATGCAAGAAGCTAAGTCCATGCCGAAGTCAATGAACTCCCAAACAATGCCCTCCTTCTTGTACTCCTCTTGCTCCAGCACAAACATGGTGTGGTTGAAAAACTGTTGCAGTTTCTCATTGGTGAAGTTGATACACAGCTGCTCCATGCTGTTGTACTGGAGGGCAAAAAATGACAGAAACATTTACTACCTTCTGAATATTTTGACATAAAAAGAGATAAAAGAATCATTCTTACATCAAAGATCTCAAACCCAGCAATATCCAGCACGCCAATGTAGAAATTTCTTTGTTGTTTTGTGTCCAACATCTGGTTGATACGAATGACCATCCACAAGAACATCCTCTCATAGATAGATTTGGCCAAGGCGCTAACAGAGTTGTACACCTGTAAGTAGAATAGAGTGGATATTTTATTCTGCTTCTGCAGTAATTAGCCAGAATTTTAGGTTAAACACATGGCATGCTGGAAATGTTACTATACCTGTTGCACGGTCTGGCCTTTGGTCACATACTCATTTCCGACCTTGACTCTGGGGTAGCACAAACCCTTCAGCATTTCAGCAGAGTTCAAACCCAGAAGGTAGGCGATTTTGTCAGCCTCTGTTAAATACATTTTAAAATAAATTATCTTTGCTCTATAGAGTCGTTTGTGTAAAATTATAATAAATCAGGCACTAGGTACTTTCCCTTTTATTTTTAGATTTATTTATATGCATGCAACTTCTAGTTTATATTTACACTAAACATTTTATACACAGTTTCTGTTATCAGCAAAGTCAGTGCAATGGTTACTATTTTAAAGCCCAGGATAACACAAGTCTCACCCTCTGTGCCATCAGGCTCAGCCTGCTCCTCACGCTGCTTCTGCTTGAACTTCATGTTACCATGATGCAGCACAGCTCCAGTGAACTTGTAGATGCCCATTTTCTCCTCACTTGTGAAACCAAGAATGTCAATAGCGTCCTGTAAATTACAGAGAATAATAAAATATATGATTTGCCATATTTAAATAGAATATGTCAATATTTAAACAGCAATGACTCACATCAGTAGCATCCAGCTCAACTTTATCATCAATGCTGGCCACTGTGATCTGACCCTGACTGCACATGGGGAAGTCATAGGGGTTGGTGGTGATGAGCGACATTTCTGTAAAATACACAGCATTTATGAAAGAGCATCTTACAATATTATCTGAAACACTGAATGAATGAAATATGTGCACCTACCAACAATCTCAGGCTTATGGTTGGTCATCATCTGGAAGAAGATGTGGTAGCCTCTCTCATCTGGAAGCTGGAATGACACTCTAGACTTCTCCAGCAGATCTGTTGAGAGAATGTAGTTGAGTCACAGTCATCTGAAGAGTGACAGACAAAGACAACTGTTCAGGATGGATCAATTAAATCATGTCCACCTACATGTCTCAATGTCAGCACTAGCCAGTTTTCCAGTGGTGCCGAAATGAATTCTGATAAATTTACCCTGTTTAAATCATAATAGCATAATACATAAATAATAATTATTATAATCTCTTTGTTGAAAACTCTGTACAGTAAAATTTAACACAACTGATCATCTGTACTGTAAATAAACAGTGGTTAACTTACAAAACGAGAGGAGTTGTCATTTCTCACAGTCTTGGCATTACCATAAGACTCAAGCAGAGGGTTGGCAGCAATGATCTGGTCCTCAAGAGAGCCCTGTGATGTTTGAAGGGTTTTCATTTATTTTCAATTGTTTTTCTATTTCATGACTAAACACAATTTATAGGCATTTCACAAATTCACATATCGTATAGTTTGTGAGATGAGTGTAAATCATTACCTTTTAAAATAATATGACTAGTTTTATATCTCGTACCTTTATTTTACTGGCCTCTTTCTTGACACCTGACACTGCAACTGTGGCAAAGTACTGGATGACACGTTTGGTGTTCACAGTCTTTCCAGCACCAGATTCTCCACTGGTTTATAAGAGATTAGAAGACAGAAGATTGAAAGACATGTAGACTTTTCAAAGTATATTCAATCTTTGTTCAGTCTTAAATTCTATTTTGTAAATATCTCAATAAATTTTCCATCCATGTTATACTTTTCATTTTTGTCATGGTCTGAAATTAAATTAAAATACTTACGTAATTAGGACAGACTGGTTTTCTCTATCTGTTGATTGAAATTTGTAAAATATCCGATAAAAATGTATTATATTAACAGCAACATCTAATTCATCTTAATGAATTATATAGCATTAAATTCCATAATGTCTTACCACACTGCATGAACTGATATGCGTTGTCAGAGACAGAGAAGATGTGGGGTGGGGCCTCCATACGCTTTTTGCCTCTGTAGGCAGACACCACTTCTGCATCATACACTGGGAGCCACTTGTAGGGGTTCACAGTTGCGCAGAAGAGTCCAGAGTAGGTCTGAAATGAGCAGAGACGTGGTCAGATTGCAACAACACAGAAAAAAATAAGTTAAATGCTTTATATGTCATTTCAGAACTTACGTAGATCATCCATGCAGCATAACGCTCTTTGAGGTTATACAGCACAGAGGCTTCATTGAGATGGGTCATCATGGCCATGTCCTCAATCTTGTCATACTTGGGAGGATTCATTGGGTAGACATCTTCTTCTTTAGCAACTCTCTCCTATAAATTTGATTTATTAGATATAAAAGAAAACAATGTAATAAGTAATTTAATGAGCATCTACATGAAATGGAAATTCAAATTTACCTCCTTAGTGTCAAGCAAAACAACTGTGACTTTGCCACCGTCTTTGCTCTTGATTGTTCCCTTGAGGTACAACTCTTTGACATCAGCCACATAGCAGGCAGCCTTGGCATCAAACGGTTTGGCCTGAGCCTCCATTCTCTCCCTCTCAGGCTTACGAAGGTAAATGGCAGCTTTGCCATAAGCGGCCATCTCCGCGTCTGTACTCATGGTGGCGGCTTACTAAAGAGAGACTTATCCATTACAAATTTCATAAATATTCAACAAAGGCAAGACACATAAAATATAAAAAACATGAATTGTGTTAGGAAAGAGGCATATTCCTAAGTGTAGGCTTACACATGAATACAGACACATAAAACAATACTACATTTAGATAGAAAGCAAGAAGCAGGTAAGGGGCCCATTAATGGGAAAAATTTTGATTGAATATGTCTTTCTGGTGATGAAATTGAAATGCTGGTGTCAGGGGATATACAGTACAATATGAATTGTGGCATATATGAAGTTTCAGGACAATACAGAGGTTTTCACTGCCGACTATGAGTTTCACTTGTGGTCTCTCTGCCTGAGTGCATCCTCCTGCTACGAGTATGTATGAAACAGACAAATATTTCCTGACAAATATTAAGAAATTTCAGTCACAGATTTGGTTTCATTATATTAACTGTTCTAATGATTTATATTTATGCAAATCTCATGATGGATTATGATAGCAACATTTCATCCCAAGTTTGAATTTAATCAGACCATCAGTTCTGTAGTTTGAACCAATTTCATGTTTTGCTCTATTATAGCATCATCAATTGTCCCTTTCCTGCTTCTTTTTCTGTTTCCTCAGACTGAGTCTGCACATAAATGTGTCAAATGTCCTCTGCATTTGGGCCAAATTTGTATAACTTTCCCACAAGGGGTTCTATGGGCTCTCATAGACTCAAAAGTGGAAGAAGAAAAACAGAATACAATACAACACAATAAAAGCGAATACAATAGGTGGTATATTTTGCACAAAAAATAAAGGGTCAATGGGACCCCTTCCTTAAATTCATCTTACTAATACATTTTAAACACATTTCTTTGTAAATAAATTACAGGTTTTTAAAAACAGCATGCTTCACCAGTTTTCGTCTATAATACAGACTATAACAACTGTTTTCCTCTACCCTAATCCACACACTGAATCATAAACTCACTTGCCTTTTGTCCTTGAGACCAGATGAAATGTTCACTACCCTTGTATTAAAAAAAAAAAATCAATTTATTAAATTGTATTAATATAAATAAAAACACAATTACTTTGAGTACAGACGCATAAGTGATGATGTTAAAGGCTCTTACCACTTGATGGAACTTCTGAGGTCTTCTCTGCATCTCTTCTGGTCTACCCTCTTGGCTTTTATAGAAGCTGATCATGCACACTAAGCAGAATCTATACATGGGCAGCCTCATATATTTTGATATGAGCTTTCTTGACCCGTTTTTTTGACCCATGAGCTTTCTTGACACAAGAAATGTATGGACAAACTGACAGACATCCTACCTGATGAAATAAGTTGAAATAATAAGTCAAACCTTTATTGCTTCAAAATATATAGGTCACAGCTTCCATCTCAAAGTGCATGTGTATTATAATTATTTATTTTTAGTCTATTAATATCTTACTTTGACATATGACACACACTGGAGTAAATAAATCCTTTTTTGGGATGAGGGCACATTCAGCCACCCCCCCCCCCCCCCCCCTTTTTGAATCAGAAAACATTTCACCTTTTCACCCATGGAAGTTCGTGTAGAAGGCTAATATGGCTGCAATTGGGCTAAACAATAAAATATGTTACAGACCTGACAAGATATATTGTTCAAGAATATAGAAAAACACTGTAAAAAATGTTTAATACAGTGAAAACACACAACAAGTGTCAGTTTTTCTTTGTAGAAGAAAGCCAGTATACTGTGATAAAAAATGGCACATTCCCATCCTGCAAAAATCCCTTTGTTATAATTTCTGCAAATATTCAAAGATTGTAGACATTTATTGGTCTTCAACAGCTACAGTTTAAGCCTCAGCCACATGGAGACTAAAATGATTCAGAACCACATGTTCACCCTTGAGTGGTCAAAGCCAGCAAACAATGCTAATTACCATGCAGTAAACAGAATATCTCGTCTGCTGTCTCTCATATCTCTTGTTGTACGTCACGAGACGTTCAGTTTTTGTAAAATTTTTGTAAATGCAGTTGTCACTACCTTAAATTACTAAACTGTGTGTGTACAGAACAGGATTAAGCACTAAAAGGTGAACTGACAGCTGAATTTAGCTCCAGTGCTTAGGTGGCCTTAAAGCTTCCTTCTAGAGGTTTAAAGCTACATCCACCAAACTCGTCTCAGACCTTCAGACTGTTCTGACTTGGGTTGCTATATCTTTTCTAACTTAATGGACTTTCGGCTTTCCGAAAAAGATGATCAATACTCAGAAAAATCCCATAGACTTACATTGATGGAATGTTCAAGTGAACCATGGCTGATACAGTTCTAATTTAAACACTGGTACAGGCTGATAGATCTTTAACTTATTCACCTTATTCTGCTCTAAACAATGCGCGCTGCCTTAACGACGACTCCGGTTGCCTACTTCCGGTTCGTAGCGCTTGACCTGTACTAGCAGCGAGAGAATGAGTTCAGGCTCCACATGTGCTGTTGTTGGTTGTTTTAACAATTCAAAGAAGATTTCAAACTTTTTAGAAACGGAGTGTTTCGAGCATAAGATAAGAAGGAGATAATGTCCATGTCCGGTTCCGTATCAGATACATTCAATGCCAGAGAGTAAACGTTTAGAGTGGTTAGCTGCGTTAATACTGAAGCATAAGAAAAAAAGTCGGAAAACTTTGCCCATTAATTAGATGTGCAAGGCAAGCAGGCAAGTTTTCGGGTTGTTATGGACAATTAAAAATGTGAATATTCACGTTGCACTAGCGGTGGACTTTCAGTGAGTTTATTTAAACATTTATTTTTTAAAGAGCCGTTTGTGAGTCAAAAGAACCGACTCTTTTCAGTGAGCTGAGTCAAACGAGACACGAAAAAGAGCCGAAATGCCCGTCGCAAGTTATTAGGTGGCCAGTGTTTCACTTTCCCTCCGATAATATTTTGTTTTAATATCGCGGCGACGTATGTGTGCTTACTGGGAACATAATAAAGACACCTGGATTCGGTCGAGACCAAAAGCCATATTTGGCAAGACCAGTGGCCGAGACAAGTCTGAGTCCGAATGCCAGCGAGTCCGAGACCATAGAAAAACGGTCTCGAGTCCAAGAGCGGACTCGAGTACTACAGCCCTATCTACTACTTTTAATAACTACAAATGATCACCATAGCCTTTACGCTAGTACTAACATTCTATGTAAACAAACACTTCAACCGGAAGTAGAAAACCGTTTAGTCAGTTGAACCCGCTATGAATCATGGGAAATAGAACGGGCAAAGAATAAGGTGAATTGGTAGCAATCATGTTGTTATTTACATAGCACAGCTGATTGGTTGCTGTTGCATCAGCGGCCAATGAGCTTGGCTTGCTGCTCAAACATTAAAATAGTTTGCATTGTTTGCTGTTACAGTCTGCAGTGCACTTTCAGAACCATCCCCCCTCCCCAGCTTCGCCTGTATAAATCTGCTACAGAGTTAATTCGTGTATTTTACGTGTGCAGCAGCAGAAGCATGTCTTACAT
Organism: Scardinius erythrophthalmus; assembly: GCF_964197995.2. NCBI lineage: Eukaryota > Metazoa > Chordata > Actinopteri > Cypriniformes > Leuciscidae > Scardinius > Scardinius erythrophthalmus. The sequence goes on along the minus strand of NC_138225.1, from coordinate 21,785,014 downwards.
GCTCACATAAACATCTGTGAAGGTGTTCGCAGTAGCAAGTCTCGGTACTTGCTCTGCAGCAGCAGCAGCAGCGTAGCAGATCCAGAGCTGCCAACTCTCACGCATTCACAGTGAGACTCACGCAATTGACACTTTTCACACGCTCTCACACCACACATTCATTTTCTCATGCACAGAAAAATCGCGAAGCAAAGAGGACACTGAGACCGACAGACTAGACAGAGCAGGTTACTTATGATATAAAAAAATATCTAAATCTGCCTCTATCTCAGCTCTCAGATTCTGTCAATTTTATTACGGAATTCAAACAATAAATACTGGTTTGGTATTACCGCTTGTAAATGTGACGTGACAGATCCCTAGCGGCACGTGAACTGATCATGTTTTGACAATCACAATACACTTATTGTGATGCAAGATTATTTTTTTTTATTTATTTTTTTACATAAAAAAAATAACACTCATAACACTCTATACCAACAGATACCTTCCCCTGATCCTGCTGGAAAGCTTACCTCATGCAAGTATACTCAGTGTCATTCCCCTTAGCCTGACCTTTCAGTTAACCAAGCTGTAATTTCAGCCTCCTCAATATGCTTTTCCACATCTTAAGATTCATATCTGTATTTATCACATTTATTTATCTATTTATTAATTTATCTATTTATTTATTTTTCATTTATTTATTCATTTATTCATTTTTAATTTCTGCAGGTTTGGTCCTCCATAAAAACAAGCTTTAGTAGACTTGTTATTCATATCAAAGTCCATTCAAATGTGTATAAAATCTTCGTTAATACATAGTATCCCTCAGTAAATAAATCTCTAAAATTGCAGGACATTTTGAAACACTGTCTGGAAGCTGAAAACTCTTCTCTTAAAAAATATCCTTGGTTTTATTATAGTAAAATTGTAGTAACCACGTTTTTGGCGGATTTATTACCATTTTAATAACCACAGTTTTGCTACAAATAGGCCTTCCATGTTTTTGTTTAGTTTTTTTCTTTGTAGTTAAACCATGGTTAATTTTCGTAAGGGTTAACGTGGCTAACTCTGTCAAGACCGTTAAAGGTACAATGTGTACGATTTTTGTGATAAAATATCCAAAAATCACTTGCACAGTGTGATTTATTTCCTGCAGTTGTGTACTCAAAATATCCCAAAAGTTCCCAAAGATTTTTAATTTCAGAGAAATTCCAATTTTAAATAATGGCTGTCCCTGGTCACTTGTCGCCTGTCAATGACGTAATATCCGCGCTATCCCTGTTTTCCGCTTGTACTGCCATAGTAACTATGGCGACAGACGTGGACAACTGCATAACGTCTAGCGGCACGCTCACGCTGTTGTTGTTTCATTCCAACATTATGGATCATGGCGAGCAGACTTTGGGACAAAAGGAGAAATAAAACGAGGATCAGCATGGCGTTTTCGAGATGCAGAGACTAACTTCGACTTCCCAAAGACGACGCTCTTGCATGTACTTTATTAGACAGGTGAAATGTCCTTATTCCTAGTGATGGCAATTTCAAAACAAAAAGCTTTGAAGCCTTTACAAATCTTTTGTTCTTAACCAATGGTTCGGAGCGTGTATCAAACTGCCAGAGTCACGTGATTTCAGTAAACGAGGCTTCGTTACGTCATAACTGTTTCGAAACACTTGATGATCTCTGTCAACCCATAAATCATGAGGAGTCACTGAGAACCAATGAACAAGTGTCTGTGGGTTTTACCTTTGTAGACGTTTTATACATTTGTAGACGTTTTATACATTTGTAGATGTTTTAATTAGACATTAGTATAATTAAAATGAATAATGGTAGTTAATAGTCTTATTGGCCTGTTTTGCTGAGCCATTCATAGAAAAAAAACTATTTTGATTGTTAAACCCTGACAATTGATAAAATAATTAATTGATAAAGAACCATCACCTTTTATAATTCTCTGCAGGTGTTTCACATTATGATTACCTCAAAGTCCCCTATAGCACAACCCGCTATAGTAGTACGGGCCTAGAGGCACGTCACAATATACACTTGATATTCTTATTAGATGATTAGATAATTGCATTTGAAAGATTTTGCTTTCAGTAAAAAATAGATTTGGAATAGATTTGGAAAAGGTGTTTTTATGCATGTTTGGCACGGGTTTCTGTTGCATTTACACTGTTCTGACCACTAGGGGTCACCAAGCCTCGGCACAATACGGCACATTTGCTTCAACTGTTTCAGTGTTCTCAAAGCCTCGATCTGCCCACCACTACTTATTCCTTTATATCCACGGGACTCGCGTGTGGTGCTGATATATGTCTCTCATTAACAATCGCGATCTGCTTCATACCACAGTCATGTTAAAAAACATCAATGTATTCACTCATCCATAAACATTATTAGATCCATCAGCATGACGACAAGTTCCATAATTCCGCTTATGCGTCATCAACCTACGCCTTTGTTATTGTAAGAGGTTAGCGACCCCTAGCGGTGAAAAAAATGACATATTGGAGCTTTAAGAAATTGGATTCAGTAAACTACTGTATTTGTTGATAATGATAGCCTAGAACATGAAGACACAGCATGATGAATTGCATATTCTGGCCAAATCTGCTTGCCAACACGTAGCTATATAATGCATATAGGTGCATATATTAGGCTTATCAAATGACCTAGGCGACACTGATGACCTAGGTGTAACTGATGCAGCTAAGTCACAGTAAATCATATACATTTACTTTCTATAAATGTATAGCTAAAATCACATGGCAGCTCAAAACATAACTGTTAGCCTTTCCTGCTCAGCTTCCAGATCATAGTCAGTTGAGGTTTTGCATTGTCCCAGTGGAACATATTCTGACATGTGTAAATGTAATACTGAGTTTTAAAATATATATATATATATATATATATATATTTTTTTTTTTTTTTTTTTTTTTGTGATTTCAGGTCATGTGGAAAGCAGGTGATCATGGCAAACAAGGTATGGGAAGAAGTAACTTAAAAAAATCGTAATGGCCGAGTCTTCTGATTACATATGATTGCACTAAAAGTGGCAAAAAAGTTAATCCGTTTATAATTATAATATTTTCCCATATTCATTTGATCCTTGTGAGGCCACTGTGGCTGCACAAAGTTTGGTTTTGCTACAGTAAGACCATGATTGTGTTAGATTCCACCCATCTATTGTTTTTGTTTTAGTTTTTTTGACTAGGCTCTGTCATTTAGAAACATGGCTTTTCCTATCACTACTATCCTAATGACACATCTATACCTTTCATTCCAGCCAGATGATCTGACGGTAGCTGCTCGCATCTCAGCCTACCTGATGAAAAATTCTTGCTGCAATGACCTTCACCTTCAACTCAACCTTGCCAAGACAGAACTGCTTATGGTTTCAGCCAAACCATCCTTGCTGTGTGATCCTGCTGATTTGCCTTATACAACATCAGAAAGATCCGGCCCCTCCTATCGGAGCTACACAACTCCTTGTCTAAGCTCTTGTTCTATCCAGACTAGACTATTATAATGCTCTCTTGGCAGGCCTTCCAGCATCAGTCAAACCTCTGCAACTGATCCAGATGCTGCAGCAAAAGTGGTCTTTAAAGGTAGCCCTATACCTAAACTCACTACTTCAGATCTATGTGTCCTCCAGAAGCTTGTTTTCTGCAAGTGGATGGTGCCATCATCCCAAAGAGACACAAAATCATAAACACTTCGTAAACACTTGATCCAATGATACTAAATCTTTGTTTTAATAAAAAAAAAAAAAACTTAAAACAACTTGCTATGTGTAGGCTACTGTGCTAGACTAACTGGGACTTGTCACTGCACTTGTTGTTGCTATTGTTCTCCTAATTGGTAAGTCACTTTGGAATCCATCTGGAAACTCTGCTGCCAGACTTTTACCGTTTTTTTTATGGGATTTTTGAATGTGACATGGAATAGGCATGGTGTAAATAACTCTGCACACATACCCTTAGTGAGTTTGCACTGAACTGCAAGGCTAAAGGTCCTTACACACTGAGTATTTGTGATTCGGTGGCTCTGAATTGTCAAAACACCATTAAAAATGCTTGCTACGGATGCGAAAAACGCAGAAAATCGAACCTGATCCGAATTTTTTTATGACGGATGAAAGTTTCGGAGGCAGTGTGTAAATGTGATTGACACAACGTGAGGTCGTATTTATTTTTTATGTGCGAAAATTTCTGACTCAGTGTGCAATGACCTTAATACAACTAACAATATAATGGGACCCACACAAAAAAAGTATTTTAATATCAATTCTAAGTTATTGTTCGTAATTACAATGTCAAGGGTCATGTATATATTCAAGGGGTCTTTTAATAGCTAAATCAACAATGTGAAAGAAATGTAATCAGTAGGACTATTAAGGGGACATTGGCCTTGCATGATGATGGACTTGCATGATGGTAAAAATGACCTGATATTACTTGAGGCCAGGGTAAATGGTAAAGTGTTTTTAGTTCATCTACCACTCTAGCAAAAACATGTGCTTGGAAAACACTTTTGTTTCTTTAGACATACAGGAAGATACTCATGTTGGTGTTTCATTTTCTTATTTATTGTTTTAATTCATTGTTTTATAAGGCAAAAGAATGGTTTAGGATTTTATGTACATTGATGAAAAAACTTCAGCTTATACAACCAATAGATATACACACTGTGAACATGATCAGGGAAATTAATTAGCTTGCCTAAATTAAACATTTAGTTATGATTTGGATGGAATGACACAATGATAATTTGTAATCCGTTTATTATGTTGTGTATTTAGGTGAACATTTCAATAAAATGCAACAGAATCCTCAGACTGGTTAAAACAGACATTCTTGATCTGACTGGGTACTGCAGTGACTAGGAACTCTCCAGTGGACTTGTCTGTCTACCAGGTACAGTATATAAATACAGCTTGAATGTTATACTTGTGTTATAATGGTGAAGTTACAAATAATGAAAATCATTAAAGCACACTTTCATTGGAAGTGTAAGTGAATAGATTTTATCTTTATTCATTTCTGTGGGTGGGAAAATTACAATGTTGTAGCAGCAAAACTTCACATAAAGAAGACATCAAAAATGTTTTGCATGCATGCCTGGAAAATGTACTTGACCAGAAATATATGGACATCCTCTTATAAATAATGGGTTTGGCTATTATAGAAATAAAAAAATGCAGATCTACATACTACAGCAATACATTACAGATAATTTTGGGCTTTCAACATTGAGGCAACTGTTTGGGATATTTCAGCATGAAGGGTTCACATACTGTCATTTTACAATTGCTTCTTCTGGCTATCATAACAATAACTGCTCAATGGAAGAGATGCAAAGACTAAAAAAACAGGTGTATTTCTACCCAGAGAGATGACTAACAACCTTATCATCTGCACTCAATTATACCAAAATACACACATAATGAAGGATGTAAAGACATTATTGAGGATTTTGAAGATATCAAAACATTATCAATAAATAATAATAACAATATCAATAAATGATAAAGTATTATTCAAAAGGTTCTTTGCAAAATGGATAGCTCCAGTCCTTGATTAATATAATTGGTTGAGCCATGTTCAAAGCCGTTGTAAATTAATCTACAAACATACCTGTGGCCTCATTGCATCAGTATTACTGCACCACTGTCTCGTGTTGTGCTGCAGCGTCTGTCCGTTGTTTGGCAACCATTCCACTTCTGAAGAACTACATTGCATGGCGGAAGAATATTTTGTTTATCAATAGTTTTACATTTTTGTGTCTGCGTGTTTATTTTATGAAACCTTGCCAGGTATGCAAAAAAAACAGTTTTATAAAGGCAATAAGAACAGTGAAGCTGTGATTTACAGTGAATTTAGAACAGAGTGTTTTAGTTGATTTAACAACGACCCTTAACTGTTCTAAATTCACTGTAAACCGTGGCTTCTTGGGGCTTATTGCTTATAACAATGTATTGCTTATTACACCCTTACCATTAATGTCCTTTATAGCACAGTTCAAAACATAATTCTTTATGGGTGAAAAAAGAGTTGCAAAAATAGTTCTGCTATTGTTACAAGCCAAGGGACCCTAATCGGGTACTGTTTAAAACCATTTTTCTTAAGAATGAACATACTAAGTGGCTACTAGTGGAGCACTTACCCTCTTAAAAAAAAAAAAAATCCTTTCCTTTTCCCTTAATCCTCCCTTGTCTGGTTTATGCTATTCTGAGCAATGCCTGTACTTTGTATTTTGAGCACTTCTTGCATTGTTTTTGCCTCTTCACGATGGCTCGGTTAATTTAGTCCTAATTTGTAAGTCGCTTTGGATAAAAGCGTCTGCTAAATGACTAAATGTAAAATGTAAATGTAAATATAGTGGATGCATGTGTGTGTATTCCTATAGCAGAGGTTATTTGTCACAAAGGCTATGCACCTTTTTCCTAATAAGCTATACTTTTTAGATTATGGGAGCACTTGGAGCACTTGGTTTGGAGAAGTTCCACTCAAAAACACTGAAACAAATAATTTCAAATCATAAGGTTGTGCTACAAATAATCTTTATCTGTCAGTTGAGGATGACATGTAACAAGAATATCTATGGCAAGAGCTCTTTTATTTTTTTTAATTTTGTATTCCACTGTAACAGTATGAATAAAGACAACATATACTGCGCATTTGTGGTCTGCTCCCTCGATTTATTAAATAACCATGAATAATTCACTGAAATGCACTAAGAATTGTTTTTCTCCACAAATCCTCACATCTCCTTCCAGGTTTGTTTTCACAGATGCATTAAAATGTAATTGTATTGATAATATAATAATAATAATACAAAAAATAATATTGATAATTGATAAGTGTTTACTGGAATGCTTCTAAAGCAGGAAACACAATATTTATTAACTGTCAAAATTACGGAAATCACTGAAATATTATCACTTAATGTTCCAGGTAATGAACATTTTGGATTAAGGCAACATATGTTACACAATACAGTGAAATATTTTAAAATTATTTTTAATGTTCGATGGTTGAAGGGTCAGTAGAATAATATCATCGTATTGTACCCAGTTTTTGAAAATGGATATTATTGCATTCACAGAGCAAACCTTTTGCTGATTGTTTACAGTTTAGCAGAAGTTACTCCCATAATTTGAGCAGAGTCATGGGACAGAGGACAAGCCCTTCTGCATAAAAGCTTTTTGTCTAGCAATGTTATCTATGTTGGTTTCAAACACCTTTTTGCCACATTTAAACATCTCTTTATGCATTTTTTTTTTTGTATCATTCATTGAGTAAACTTGCCTAAAGGCCAGGCAACTTAAGACAATGCTTAACTATATCACTGACCTGAAAAGTTTAACATAAAATTTGTTCTTACATGTCACATTGATTTCTCATACTCACACATAAACACACAGACAAACTTTTCTCATTTGTTTCTGTTGTACTGTACATGTTGTAATTTTATACAAATCAATAACTGCAATTTTTGAATTCCAAAACAACGGCTCATATTTAAAACTTTTCAAAATAAATAAAACAGTACAATATACCCCATAAACTTGCAATGAAGGAGGGGCCCGAGCCAGATCTAATGAATCTCATAGAGACTTTGGGCTGGGCTCATTTGACTTGGGCCAGTACTTAATCACATAGCAATCACCCAGCACACTCTAGAAACAGCATAGCAATATGCTAACAACCACTGAAGACACATTAGCAACTGGATAGTAACACTATTCCAAGCACCAGAACAAGTTTGCATGGGCATGCACCACTGACATTTTCTTTGAAGATTTTCCTGAAATTCTAGTTGTATGTTACTTTTTCCATTTTTGAGCTTTTACTAAATGTATTTGTACAATAGACTTGCATGCTTAAATATTGCTAAAAACCTTTCATAAATAAAAAACATTTAAAAAAAGTTTGCTGTGTCAACATTCCCCATATACCACTTAAAGGCATTAATCATAAATGGTATATTTTTTTCCTGCATGGGCAATAATGATGTTTGTATTCAATAAATGTATATATATATATATATATATATATATATATATATATAGTTTTTTCAACATTTATCATTTATCTAACTGTACTAATATATATATATATATATATATATATATATATATATATATATATATATATATATATATATATATATATATATATATATATATAGTACAGTTAGATAAATGTTCATACTGCCAATTAGTAGTCAAAAAAAATATTATTTTGTAATATTTTTTTCCATCATACATTCAATACTAATTGGCTTTGAGTAATAAATTACATTTGTCATTCCATGCAAAAGTCGGATGTTATTGAAGAAATTAAATCCGCTATGCTTTAAGGTCTTTACCGCATTCAGAGCCATTTCCTTAATGTTTCAAAACTTGCTTGGCATCCTATTTGCACGTTCCTGCAAATGTTGCCAAATGCCAACCGTGACGACTGCCCTGTTGTGCCCTGCAGCTCAGTCTTGTCCGAGCCAAACAGTCTACAGAAACATGTACTATATATATATATACTTGCTCTCTTGGTCATTTCTCTTACAGGACGTGTTATATATGCCTGTGTGATGTAAGTGGCTCAAAAGGAATTCAGAGGGTGGGGTCAATCCTTGTTCAATTATGGTAAATAATCCTATAGAAAAATATAAGGGAAAACATACGTTTAAAAATTAAACGCTATTCTGAATGTTGTCAATGTCAGTAATGGTTACAACCCTGCCTGAAACTAAATTAAAATATAGTCACTTTTTTTTCTTTATCTCATGAGACAAAAAGTGGAGAAATATGTGAGACATTCTCAATGTATGGTAGTGGCAAGATGTTTGCTAGGGACTGTAGTGGGAATGACCAGTACATAGTTGTGTATAAAGTATATTCAGGCCTACATTGCAATGCCCTCAGAGTGAATGAACTGTATGAAAGTACTGTCAGTAACGTGCCAAAACATTAGAGAAGTATGCAGTAAGGCAGCTTGGCTTCATAGACTCTTTAAGATTTAAAACACATTAAGATGAAAGGTTGACAACTTCACACCTGCTGTGTTTTAAACTGTTTTGGAATAGCTCTCATTGTGAAACTGTAAATAGTCTGAGTTCAGCAGCTCATAAAGGCTTCTCTACAGCAATAATTGATAGCCATAAACAGCCAACAACTATCAAGCTTCTCATCACTCACAGCCCTAAATACCTTCAGGGGATATAGTGTTTAGCTCAGAAATAAACAGATAAAGCAGAACATGATTTACACACAGCATTTATTGTGTTTTGAGTTCTAAAAAATACATTTTACAAATTAAAGAAAAATGCATTAAACGTTTTAACACGTGAAATGTCAAAACTCATTGATCTGCCCTCATTTAGAGTTGATACATATAAATAATTTTGCTTTGTTATAATTTCTAACTTTTTAAATCAAAGTTAATATTTTAAATTATCCACAAACTGAATAACTCAGCTGCATAAGGTTGCAATAGAAAGAACAATCTTTTCAATCTACATTTTCTTTAAGCCATAAATGTTTGATTACTTTGTTTATCATGTGTTGCGTATGAAGGAAAAACAGTCAAGACATCCAAAGTTTGTTTATATTGGTCGTGTTCCATACAAGGTCCTGAATTATGATACTTGGCTGCAGTGACCCCATTCAAACGACTCCTGTCCTGACACGTGAAAAGCATCTAAACCGGACACCCACATTCCTCTATCTGGTTTCCGCTGTCAAAGCTACATTTATTTCTGACCATGCCAACTGCTAACATAGACCATAACGGGAGTTCGAACAAACAGCTGCAAGCTTAGATCAGCATCAGCACCAACTAATTATGTGGCATAATTTAGTTAACTGCAGTCTTGAGCTTTGTATATTTATTTTAAATAAATTATTAATAGCAAGACGTGTTGTGACAAATTAGGTCTGAGGCCTTCACAAATTCACTTTCTTGATAACCAAACTAAAGGTAACGTATAGTTTAATTTAATGGTAGCTTCTTTTTTTGTGTATTGAATTAATCAGTTTAAAGATTAATTAAGATTACTCTTCTTTTCATAGTTTCTAAACTGCTGCAGTTTAAATTAATTACTTTTTATGACTCATTGGTCATTTAATTTTTTAAATAACAAGGGTGTATGAATTCCGAACAACTGTCTATAGGCTATTTTAGATTAGCCTATTCTGAATTTTGAATGCAATTTTTATTTGTTCACTTTAACATGAAAATGTTAAAGAAAGTTTAAGGTAGACCCAAAGGGGAAACAAAGACCAGTCATCCTGTTGACTGATACATTTAGATGGCATTTTAGAATAATAGTGAAGACAAAAAAATTGAAGTAGCCTATGGCTATTATGCAGTGGATTAAAATCACAAAACTAGATTCCTTTAAGTAATGGGTCCTTTATGGGTGCTTTTTCTTCACTCTTGTCCAATTAATTATTTAATAATTTAATTATTTATTAAATGAATTTTATATTTGTAATAAGTCTCAATTTCAAGCACTTAAGTATAAATCTTTAGATCAAAGGGTCAGATTATTACAAACATGCAGTGTATCAGAACTTTTGGATGGAACTGTAAAAGAGAATCAAATACAACCTTTCTTTATTTAGAAATCTTAGCGTGATCCCTCGTGTGGTCAACAGGTGTAACTCGATGGCGAATGTTACTCGCTAGCAACCATTTCTAATGGGAAGATAGAGTAGTCTTCTGCCAAGGGGCGTAACGGGAGCTTAAATTGCAACATTCTCGATCCAAATATGAGGAGGTTGTTTGTCTCATTGGAAACATTACTACACGGAATTGTAATACCTTTAATCCTGTAATAAGAATATAACACCCCTCCCTCCCATTTTAACCCATCGTACCTAATTGATGTGTAAAAACTTCCAGACCGCTAAACTTCTGAGTTAAGCCTAGCTCTCCTTGAGCTAGACAGTGGGAAACAGACTTTCTCCAGATGGAGTTGTCCCAAATGTTCAAGCCAAGGTAACATCAAGATATTGATTTGGATTTGAGTAGTGAAAAGGAAATATACAATACACCTCTAATTACATGTATTTGCTAATAATACGTTTCAGTAATATTTTCTTTGAAAAAGGTTTGAATATTTCTTAGTAGAATGTTACCAAGTAGAGCGTTCTGATCTCCTTGTCGGTGTTTCTGTAAGGAATGTCACCATCTTGTGGTCAATGGAGGGACTGCAAATTAGAATTTATTGTTTTATATTGTGTGAATGTGCGAATGAATTGTTTTATATTGAATTAATTTGCTATCTGCTTTATTAGGGCCAAGCACCGAAGATGTGTATTGTATCCGTTCCCGTTCCTATTATTATTATTAATATTATTAATATTATTCTGCTCTGGAAGTCTATGGCAGCCCATAGACCCGCTTGCAGGAAACTTATGAAACTTGGCACACTGATAGAGGACAGTCTGATCTGTCAACATAGCAAATTTGGAGTCTCCAAATCAATCCCTCTAGCGCCACCAACTGTCCAAATTTGCACTCATGTTTATGCTAATAACTTATGCTAAACTTATGCCTTTCCTCAAGACGATTGCACCTTTAACGTAATTTTACGTCATGAAAATTTGTCCGCCATTTTGAATTTTCTGAATAACATACTTTTTCAAACTCCTCCTAGGCCGTTGCTCCGATTGTCACGAAAATTAAATCAGATCATCTTCAGACCATGCCGACAAACATTTATGGAATTCATGTTGATTCGTTTTAACCGTTCTCGAATACCGCGCAAACTAATTTTACGTAGCGCTTGTGAAAACAGACGTAAGGCTGTATGTCCACAACACTTTATCGTATATTCAGACCAAACTTGGTATGTCATCACAACCATGACCTGAGGCAACATGGTGCGTTTTGGCTCAGCGCCACCTACTCATCTCCTTAGGTTCCTGAATCCTTGCCAAGTCCAACGTTACCAAATATGCTAGGTTTCACCTTACGGTTTGTGTAGCATTGTGATTTAGCGCTTAAAACATTTGCCAATATCTTCGAAACCATTAGACCGATCGAGACGAAACCCACCGTAGGAAGTTTGGAAACATAGGTTGTTGGCTAAGTACTAATGCCCAAATGTCAAATATTAATAGTAAGTGACAAGAAAATGCAAACAAAGTGAGGTGTGGGTCATTTTTTATGTTTATACATATATAAATGTCTAGAACTCCAAAATGAAATGAGATATGTTCATATCATGTGATATGTGACGTGATATAAAATGCTATACTTTATAAACGTATTAGCTTATCGTTACGAGTCATCGGCACCATGCCTTGAAGCAGAGTCCTGCACGGGTCCATTTTTGGAGACCCGCCCCCGCCCAAACCCGCAAAGTTCAGCACCAGATCCGACCCGTCACCCGTCATAATATCAAAATGAAATCCACACCCGCCCAGACCCGTTAATATTCGGCCCGTTACCCGACCCGTGCCCGCGATAAATCACACACAAGCTAAAATATATCGAGCGGTGGGGACGCGTTCATAGGGTGCGCTGCCAATAACGCACCTAAAAGCTGTCACAAAGAACTGGGAAAAGTAATGATTATTAATGTCAAATATATCAAGGAGACATTTAAATTTTTTATTAATAAACAAGTGTTTTCTGTGTCAAAGTTGAAGTTGACGATGCTGACTGACTCGCGATCTTCGCAGTAGTGAGCGCGCCAGAGAGAAATTCACATTACGGATTGCATAAGCAGAGAGCAGTCTGTTTTTTTTTTTGTTTTTTGTTTTTTATTGTTTTGTTTAAAAGTAGACATTTCGTGATTTCTATTTCTCAGGTCTGTGAGGTAAGTAGCTTATACGCTGAGTTTCGGTTCATTTAAGAGACGAGCCTCAAGTTCACGCGCCCGCGCCTCCGTGTCGTGATTATTGCCTGCTATATTTACCTCTTATTTATTTAATCCAAGAAATTGGTTGATGAAACATTGATTAAAATTAAGATACAATTAATACGAAACGAAATTCACTTTAAAGAAAGGGTTTCTACATAAACAAACTTAATGAAATGTTCAAAATCATGTCTGCCCACTGCATTTGTCTCCCGATATTCGGGATCATCTTATCTTATTCATGCTTTTCACTTTTCATATACTCAACATGAAATTTAAAAAAATATATTATTTTATTTAAACATGAATATGAAACTAAATCGTTTTTAATGACAGGGCAACAACACATACAGTACAGAGAAATTTAATGTCGGAGCATTGCCGGTGAGCATGTGGAGGGGGAGATAGGCTACGATTTTCGATCATTTATCGAATATTATTTTGCTTGATATGCCAATTCTTAATATTTGGTGTTTTTAATGTCTGTTTGAGATCTCTGTGAAAGTTTTAATTGTAGGTTCGTGGCCCTGAGTGTCGCGATTTCGGTTTCATTTCGCATATAGCCTACAGCCCTTATAATCATAGATGACGCCACCGGTTTTTATTTAAAAGAAAGACCGTATATGTTTGTATGTAGGCCTATATATGGGTAATTTATATACACAATACTTACTAAAATATAATTAATATCATTTTATTGCATTTGTATTAGTTGTTTGAAGAGTAAAAAAAAAAAATCGGTAGGTCTTAACACAAGTTCACTACCGGCAAGTCGGTCGGACTAAAAAGGAAAAAATAAATAAATAATTGGGTCGGTCCTAAATTGACAGGGTCGGTCGGGTTACGGCAAACAAGAATATTTTTAAGGACGGCCTGACTAAAACACATATTTGCGTATGTGTAATGGTAATTTAGACATACAAATATTGCACATATTTTTCATCCGTTACCCGCCCGCAAGGAGTTCATTATCCGCCCGCGTCCCCTCCCGTGAATTTTAGGAATGTCACAATCCACCCGTTTTAGCCACTTTTATGCGGGTACCCGTTGCAGGACTCTGCCTTGAAGGTACTCAAAATGTTCCGGGGCAGCGCCACCTTGTGGTAAAAAAAAGTTATAACAAAATTTCTAAAAATGCTAATAACTTTTGAAAGAATTTGCCTATTATAATGGCACTGGTCTTAATAGATTCTTTGGGTTATGCCGAAAACATAGATACCAGCCATAGTCAGCCAAACTTCCTGTCCACCATCTTTATTTTCTTATCCTAGACCGTTTGTCCGATTTTCACCAAAATCGAATCGTATCATCTCCGTACCGTGCAGATTTTTGGATTTCGTGTCAATAGACAAAACCGTTTTTGTATACCGCAGCAGCAAATTTGAGGCCAAAATGACTATTCAGGCTTTATCTCTGCAATGCCTTGACATATTGACACCAAACTTTGTATGTGTCATTATAACCTCACTTTGACCACACCACATACATTTTGTAATTGCGCCACCTATTGGTCGAAAGTGATAATTAATTCAATCATATTTTTAGTTACGTTATATATGATTATTTAGCAATTTTGCCTTAAAACATCTTAAAATGTCTTTAATTGCTCCTTGCTGCAGTTGGTCTGACACTCCCAGCCATGTTGGCATGTCTTATCGTCTTCTTGCACTTGGCCCCGATAATTGCTGCTTGCAGCTATATTTATTATTATTATCATTATTGTTGTTATTATTATGTACAATCTTTATTATTAAAGTGATCTTCTGAGCAAGCCATACAAGAACTGAGATTGAGATTTACACAATGTTTTTTTTTAAATCCTACTTACACATGATGAAGGGCATAATGAGGTCAGATATCGAACTGTACGCACGTGAAGATGCACAGAAATGCAGATCTTTTGCTGTGTTAACATCAGCAACCAAAATAAATTTATGAATTATTAAAATTCATTCTTATCATTTTTAAGAAACAAATCAATATTTCCCAGCATGCTACTAGCCAATCAAAACTTCATTGTGTTTATTTGTTAAAACATCACTTCATTTGTGCAAGGGCAGTTTTAACAATGGCTTTGTTGGAGAAGAAGCCCTAAGACAGTAGGAAAGCATCTCAATGATCACTGATAAAACATTATGAGACACTCATGAAGAATAAGGGGAAAGGTCAGAGTTTATAAAAGATAGTAGTTGGTCAGGCCCAAAGAATCTTTTATTACACACCACAAATCTGCCTATACAGTACATGTTTTTGTAAAATAGAATCAACTGAACCTCTTCTACTAGTTGCTGGAGTGGTGTCTTTCTTAAATGACAGCAAGCCATGAACTCTGTTACACAGAGGTGTTCACATTAGCTCCACCAGACATGAAGGCTGTCACATGATGCATGAGAATATAAGTTACTTTCTATTTTACTTACAAAAATAAGTTTGCATTCCTCTGCCTTCACTGAACAAGAGTTCCATAGGTCTTTGTTGGCAATGATTGATCAATACATATGTAAACCCTATTTAGGTTATCATATACAAATATTTATATACAATTTTTACAACACAAATTGCAACATTTTCCCTGTACAAGAGCAGTGATAAGTCCACATTGAATGAATCACAATTCAACAAATTGTGCAAAATAAGGAAAACAAAAACATTCATCAACAGAACTTAAAGGCATTTGGCAATTTGGCGGGTATTTATATCAAAGATAAAGCTTATGTTCAGTATCAATAGCCATGAAAACAAAACTGTATGACCACTTTTATTTTGTACACGGCTAAAATCTCTGACAGATTCATGCTCCACTTCACAACCTGAATTTGTCTTTTAAAGTGCATGCAATAATACCAGTAACTCTGACAGAACTGATTCAATGTAATAAGTCCACATCCTGATAAAACTAATGCCAATTAATTTAGGATACTGAACGATGGATACATTTTTTTTTTCATTTTTTTTTCTTTCTTCTTTTTCTAAGTAAAAAGAAATAAAGCGTGGGTTCCACAATATGAAATTAATTAAAAGCTCTTAATGTATTCACCATATTTTAAAATCAGACACTGCTTCAAAATCTGCTTCTGCGTAAAGTTTTCATCAACAGTTGTCACATTCTCTGTGATACATACAAAACAGCTAATAGCCACGGTGAAGACGCAGGACACATTCTACAGTCGCAATGTCCTTTGATGACACCAAAGGCATTTCACACTTCATTTCCACCTAACATGATGGGATCGTACTCAACATATCAAAGTGCTTACTTGTACTAAAATATCCTGAATTACTAATTTAATACCAAAAGTGGGACAATGGCATGGAGAAAAGGTCAGTTTGTCTAGATATTTCTTCTTGGTTTATGAGCTCAATGATGCACCACCAAACCACTTTTGAGTTTGTAGCTGTTTAGTTTCTCCTTTCAGAAATACAGTGAAGTTCTCACAGCCGATATGAGTTATAAGATATTGATCCAGCATGGTCACTGTTTGGATAATCTTGGTAAATCCAACAATCAGGGACAGTGCAGGCACAATGTGTCCAAAGACATCAGTGTTGAACAGTCCCTTTTACCTCTGTTGGATCATCTGGCCTCATCCTTGAGAAAGTCAAACGAGGCCAAGCTTCCGAATCCTAGCCGCGCACTCTCTGAATCAAACATCTCCAGTTCTCGCTCCTGACGCTCAAATAAATTCTTGATTTTTTCGGTCCGTTCCTTATGAAGTGAGGCCAGCTCTTCTTCAATCTGTGAACAGAGGTGTGGGCAGTATTTCAGACAAGATTCCTTCCATTTTATTACTACCAGTTCACAGTTTGGCCAGTTATGGCCAAATCTATCCTATGAATTACAGAGGTTAATAAAAAATAAAAAATAAAATAAAAAAGCAGCTCACCTTCTGTTCCAAGTGAGCCCGGCGCAAAGACGCCTTCTGTTCCAACTTCTGCAACTCACGCTCATGTTGGGCCTCCATCTGTGCCTTGGTTTTGTTCTGGTAGGCATCAAGGAGCTCCATCTCCTGGTGTAGCTGCTGCCTTAAAGCCTGACATTCAGCCTCCTGCTCTTCATCTAAACGTAACAGAGAATTATATGCTCCAATTATCATATATATATACTGTATATATATATATATATATATATATATATCTAAAACACCGAGATTTTCTAAACTATTCCATATTGAATAAAAGCAATATTGCATATAAGCAGCAAAATTACACTTAACAGTGTTCATTTGGACAAATGGTGTAAGTAGAAACTTTAGCTTGGTTTTGGAAATTTGTAAATCGTATTTTAGCAGTTCCTAGCAGAGCCACTAGAGGGAAACCTCTCAAACGGTTTTAGCCAGGAGCTATAAGGGGAATATTAAAAAAGCATATTTTGACTGCATATGAAAACAGCATTTTTTTAAGAAAAATTAAACACTCCATTTCTGTTTCAACACATACACACACTCCAAAGAGGCAATGTGAGGGGGAAAAAAATGCATTCCAATTTTTGACACACTCAGTGAAGTCCTGTAGCCTACTGTTTCAAAGTTGTAAATAAAAAAAGATTATTAGAGTACATAATACAATTCTATTTCAGTCTTTCAACTTCAAAATGTTGTATTTAATTCAATGTGTTACATGCTGTTTCTTTGTAATTATTAGTGAAATTTATAATTAAATTTATAAATGGAAAGTAAATCATACACCTTTTTTTTTTTTTTGGCAGTATATGTTTCAATACATTTATCAGGTGAAGTTTATAACCTAGGCTACAAACTGACTTCACATTCTGAGGACAAATTGTGTTGTTTGACGTAATTTTCCTCTGCTGCTTGTGTACTTTACCGATTGAGAGGCCATCATCTCATTAATGCTTTGCTCATATTGTTCTGCCAGCTGTGCAAGCTTGCGGGTCTGCTCCTCCTTCAGTGACTTCAGGATGGCTTTGTGGTCACTCTTCGGGGAGACTTCCAGCTGATGGTTCCTCAGAGCTTTGTACTGCTTGTTTTGCACCTTACATGTATCTTGGAATTGCTTTTTGATCTGCATCTCCAATGTCTATAATGAGATGAGATTATTTAGGTATAATTTTTGATTATGACTTAAGGCAAGGCAAGTCAAGTTTATTTATATAGCACATTTCATACACTATGGTAATTCAAAGTGCTGTACACAGAAAGCAGTTAAAACAGTTAAAACAGTTATAAAAGGAATTAAAAGAGTAAAAAGATGATAAA
This sequence comes from Scardinius erythrophthalmus, assembly GCF_964197995.2. NCBI lineage: Eukaryota > Metazoa > Chordata > Actinopteri > Cypriniformes > Leuciscidae > Scardinius > Scardinius erythrophthalmus. Next base: position 21,766,934 of record NC_138225.1, on the reverse strand, counting down.
CTCATAGATAATCATACAAGGGTTAAATACAATAGGTTTTTCATCCTGTGTTTTTGTGTATACTTTCACTGTTTCAAAGAGAGAAAAACATTTAGCGTTAATATTTAAATACATTCAAATCCTTTTCATATTCTATTTTTATATTTATATTTATGTTATGTAATGTTCATTTTACTTCATATTTTAAGTTGGTTCTACCCACCATTACAAAATGTTTACCTTAAGGTTCCTGGGCTCAGGGACGTGCACAGGGGGGTTGCTCAGGTTGCCTGGGCAACTGCCCATATGCCCTTCTCGACTCACTTTGCCCTTCCGAGGGGGAAAAAATAAATAAATAAAAAGTGTTGCAGAAAAAAAAATGCAGAGTTTCACGTAGGCCTAGATAAAAAATTAAAAAAAAAAAAAAAAAAAAAAATCGCAAAGCCTCATTCACTTCCATTCGGGCACCAAAAGTGAAAGTCAGTAGGGGAAGGGCAAACTCTGTTTACGTGGCTGCAGCGCTGCACGCGACCGGCACCTGAGCTGAGCCTGCATCAGCGGCCCTAGAAGGAGATTGTCGCGGTTGTCGGGTGAGACGACTCAACGTTGTCGGGAAAGGTGAGTTTGTGATGTATAACAAACGAACGATCATCATCAGGGTTCCAGACTGCGACCATTTTTTGAGAATGTGCGAGTTAAAAATGTATGTGGTCGCATTTGTGCGAGTGCATGGTCCTGTACTATTCAGTTAAATTCGCGCAATTTTCCTGCATTGAACTTGATTTAGCGCCCGCCAAAGTGATTTTTTGTCCCGCCAAAGTCTTATTTGATCGGTGAGTAACGTTAATGTAGAACTGCTGCGCTTGTGACAGCTTGGGCGCATGTTTAAAGTCGGCATGAAATCAAATTTGACAAAACTTCTTCTTATGTAATATTGTAGTGTTTATTATAAATGATTTATCTGTGCACTTCATTATTTTTTTTAAATTCATGTACCCTTATAATCGTTAATCAAATACATTACCCTTCAGGGACGTGCACAGGAATTTTGAGGGGCAGTTGCTCTGACCTGAAAAAAGGGCACCCCTGAAAAAACTCACGGGCTATGAAGGACTGAGAATAACAGGGTCTTTATTAAAATATATATATACAAAGAAGTAAAACACTGAAATACAGCACTCAATCACCTTAACTACTACTAATAATAACACAGATTTTATCAATAAAAATGCCACTGACGATTCTGATTATCGATCCGATTCTTTAACGATTCTTCGATAGCACTGTGTGGAAAAATGTAGACAGTCATATGCTTTTCAAAAAAAAAAAAGTGGTTTTATTTATTTTAAAGCTTAAGCTTGAGTAAGCAAACTGTACTTTTTATGTAATTTATGTAATAAATAGAACCTTATTGTAAAGTGTTACTGATTAGTTATACACCGATTCATACATCTACTGAGTTCACTGTTGGAAAGATCAGTTATTTTAACCATTCATTAAAATGAATCGGTTCAAAGGAGTCAATAGGCTTGTTTGAGATGCGCCTTGCCTCGCCTGAAATGTAGTCGAGAGTAGGCGGCTGCAGTGAGGGGAGGAGTGAAAAAAGCGCAGGCAAGCCGGACAGATCTCTTTCTCGCAGTGGATCTGACACCTGTGAGATCAAAGATGGATATCGCGGGATTCACCGGATTCACGCTTGTGCACAGTGTTGCTAATAAACTGGATAGAATTTAAGTTCTGTTGCTTTTATGAAAATAAATAGAATGAACAAGACACCCAAAGTAGCCTACTTATTTAATTCCATTCCAAATACATGTTTATCAGTCTTTTTTTCTTTAATACAGACTTGTTTTTTTTTTTAAATAAAAAATACATTGCATAACCCATAGAGATCGCACTGTTAGTTAGTTTGGGAATATTCACACATAATTTATACACATAAAACATGATATCAGAGTTTTAAAATCAAACATTTTAAAAGAGAACAAATACATCACGGTTGTTTAAACCAATGAGCATTAAGCTGTGTCGTCAGCAAGTCGTTTCCCATCATGCTTTTGATCAGCGCAGTCAGTGGAGAGCAACTGCGCTCGACTGCAGAATCCGACAGGTGTGCCTTGCGCTCGCGAGAGATTTTTGACATACGTCAGCATGACATCAGAGCAAGGCGGACCGCACTCGGACACATTTCTAACCGGCATGCATCTCGCGCTGATCACCGGTGATCGATTCTGCGCAGATTTTGCTCATCTCAAACAAGCCTATTAGTTCGCGAATTGGATGTGTCATGCGCGTTGTGATTATCCCAGCAGTTAGGACATGGACACGTCCAAGATTTGTGTCAACACAGAAAACATTTCATCACTGCTGGATAGTTTTTTTTTCCCCCGTTTAATTAAAGTTTTGTTTTATGTCAGCTGAATGTCCGGAACGCTTTTCAGAGAAGATAAGGCAACTTTTATTTAGCACAATTCACACCCAGCGGTAATTCAGGAAAAAAAAAAAAATCTCAGAATGCTCCACATGAAACTTCCGACCGTGTCGATTTATTTTGATTAATATGTGCGAGGGAGAGAGAGAGCAAGACAGCGCTGAGTTTGGAGACGGTGAAGTCTTGTTTACACTTTCGCCTGGCTCCGAAGAGAGAGAGTGCGCGCGCGCGACCGAGTCTCTCTCTCTCTCTCTCTCTCTGCTCGTTCTTTCAGTTAAAGCATAGACAGTATATAAACTGGACACAGCGACCCCATTGGATTCAACGGAGGCAAGTGAAGTCAATTAGAAGCACAAACTTCCTGATGGTCGAGCGTACTGCGCAGACTCACACTGAGCTTGACGACGTAGATGTGACGTGAGCAACCCGTCTGTCTTCTAGTAGCTGTGCCAAGCGAAATCTGAATCATTCCCTTCCGAAACTTGCAGAGACGGAGAGTGTGAGTAGGAGGTGTCCATGAGCTGGAGCAGGAGAAACTTTTGCTAAGTATTCTGATTAATTACTTTGCCATTTTGTCTCCACGTCCCCCCGATTGCGAGCGAGCTTCTCCTCCTGTCCATACGGTAATCTCTCTACTGTGCGACAGAGAGTCGCGTTGGTATGACGCAATCGTTAGCCTATTTTTACAAAAACTGCTTCTACGGGGCCATAACGTAAGATACAAGGTAATGGAGCCTTTTATACATTTTCGTGTTTCTTTAGAAATAAATAATGGACAAATGGAGTCTTTAAACGCCTCAGATGTAAAGTTATTCGCTGTCAAAGTGACGCCAAAATGAATGGGAGTCAATGGGATGCTAACAGCAGGTGATGGTCTGATAGCCAATGGCGGCGCCCGGGGAAGCTTCAACATAATATGAAACGCTGCCCCCCTGAGTTAAAGTCGGCATGAAACGGAAGTTGAGATTGTAATTTTTTCCTTGTTGTGACGCATATCCGAGTGAAACGGCTTCTGAAATTAGAAAAAAAATGTAGGGCGGGGCTTGATTTCGTCCTTCGGGAATTGACTGGATCGTTGGAGGTTTGGCGTTGCAAACAAAATCGAGGAAGATTTGAATGTCAGTTTACGCTCAGTTGTGGAGGATTTCTCTCCACCGGACTCCCCACCGCCTCCCATGAAGGATTTTTTATTTTATTTTATTATTCCCGCGAACCAAGATGAGTCAAGTCAAGTTATCAGCCTTATTAGACATTCTCTGTTATCAGTCAAGTTCACCCTCGAGAGCATCTCGATAGCCGCACCCTCATCGGCTCTGGCCGAACCCTTTCGCCATGGCACGTGACCGAAAGAGAAGAGAGGTCGTTTCGAGGGGGGAGGGAAGGGTAATGTATTTGATTAACGATTATAAGGGTACATGAATTTAAAAAAAATAATGAAGTGCACAGATAAATCATTTATAATAAACACTACAATATTACATAAGAAGAAGTTTTGTCAAATTTGATTTCATGCCGACTTTAAACATGCGCCCAAGCTGTCACAAGCGCAGCAGTTCTACATTAACGTTACTCACCGATCAAATAAGACTTTGGCGGGACAAAAAATCACTTTGGCGGGCGCTAAATCAAGTTCAATGCAGGAAAATTGCGCGAATTTAACTGAATAGTACAGGACCATGCACTCGCACAAATGCGACCACATACATTTTTAACTCGCACATTCTCAAAAAATGGTCGCAGTCTGGAACCCTGATGATGATCGTTCGTTTGTTATACATCACAAACTCACCTTTCCCGACAACGTTGAGTCGTCTCACCCGACAACCGCGACAATCTCCTTCTAGGGCCGCTGATGCAGGCTCAGCTCAGGTGCCGGTCGCGTGCAGCGCTGCAGCCACGTAAACAGAGTTTGCCCTTCCCCTACTGACTTTCACTTTTGGTGCCCGAATGGAAGTGAATGAGGCTTTGCGATTTTTTTTTTTTTTTTTTTTTTTTTTTTTTTTTTTATCTAGGCCTACGTGAAACTCTGCATTTTTTTTTCTGCAACACTTTTTATTTATTTATTTTTTCCCCCTCGGAAGGGCAAAGTGAGTCGAGAAGGGCATATGGGCAGTTGCCCAGGCAACCTGAGCAACCCCCCTGTGCACGTCCCTGTTACCCTTCCCTCCCCCCTCGAAACGACCTCTCTTCTCTTTCGGTCACGTGCCATGGCGAAAGGGTTCGGCCAGAGCCGATGAGGGTGCGGCTATCGAGATGCTCTCGAGGGTGAACTTGACTGATAACAGAGAATGTCTAATAAGGCTGATAACTTGACTTGACTCATCTTGGTTCGCGGGAATAATAAAATAAAATAAAAAATCCTTCATGGGAGGCGGTGGGGAGTCCGGTGGAGAGAAATCCTCCACAACTGAGCGTAAACTGACATTCAAATCTTCCTCGATTTTGTTTGCAACGCCAAACCTCCAACGATCCAGTCAATTCCCGAAGGACGAAATCAAGCCCCGCCCTACATTTTTTTTCTAATTTCAGAAGCCGTTTCACTCGGATATGCGTCACAACAAGGAAAAAATTACAATCTCAACTTCCGTTTCATGCCGACTTTAACTCAGGGGGGCAGCGTTTCATATTATGTTGAAGCTTCCCCGGGCGCCGCCATTGGCTATCAGACCATCACCTGCTGTTAGCATCCCATTGACTCCCATTCATTTTGGCGTCACTTTGACAGCGAATAACTTTACATCTGAGGCGTTTAAAGACTCCATTTGTCCATTATTTATTTCTAAAGAAACACGAAAATGTATAAAAGGCTCCATTACCTTGTATCTTACGTTATGGCCCCGTAGAAGCAGTTTTTGTAAAAATAGGCTAACGATTGCGTCATACCAACGCGACTCTCTGTCGCACAGTAGAGAGATTACCGTATGGACAGGAGGAGAAGCTCGCTCGCAATCGGGGGGACGTGGAGACAAAATGGCAAAGTAATTAATCAGAATACTTAGCAAAAGTTTCTCCTGCTCCAGCTCATGGACACCTCCTACTCACACTCTCCGTCTCTGCAAGTTTCGGAAGGGAATGATTCAGATTTCGCTTGGCACAGCTACTAGAAGACAGACGGGTTGCTCACGTCACATCTACGTCGTCAAGCTCAGTGTGAGTCTGCGCAGTACGCTCGACCATCAGGAAGTTTGTGCTTCTAATTGACTTCACTTGCCTCCGTTGAATCCAATGGGGTCGCTGTGTCCAGTTTATATACTGTCTATGCTTTAACTGAAAGAACGAGCAGAGAGAGAGAGAGAGAGAGAGAGACTCGGTCGCGCGCGCGCACTCTCTCTCTTCGGAGCCAGGCGAAAGTGTAAACAAGACTTCACCGTCTCCAAACTCAGCGCTGTCTTGCTCTCTCTCTCCCTCGCACATATTAATCAAAATAAATCGACACGGTCGGAAGTTTCATGTGGAGCATTCTGAGATTTTTTTTTTTTTCCTGAATTACCGCTGGGTGTGAATTGTGCTAAATAAAAGTTGCCTTATCTTCTCTGAAAAGCGTTCCGGACATTCAGCTGACATAAAACAAAACTTTAATTAAACGGGGGGAAAAAAAACTATCCAGCAGTGATGAAATGTTTTCTGTGTTGACACAAATCTTGGACGTGTCCATGTCCTAACTGCTGGGATAATCACAACGCGCATGACACGTCCAATTCGCGAACTAATAGGCTTGTTTGAGATGAGCAAAATCTGCGCAGAATCGATCACCGGTGATCAGCGCGAGATGCATGCCGGTTAGAAATGTGTCCGAGTGCGGTCCGCCTTGCTCTGATGTCATGCTGACGTATGTCAAAAATCTCTCGCGAGCGCAAGGCACACCTGTCGGATTCTGCAGTCGAGCGCAGTTGCTCTCCACTGACTGCGCTGATCAAAAGCATGATGGGAAACGACTTGCTGACGACACAGCTTAATGCTCATTGGTTTAAACAACCGTGATGTATTTGTTCTCTTTTAAAATGTTTGATTTTAAAACTCTGATATCATGTTTTATGTGTATAAATTATGTGTGAATATTCCCAAACTAACTAACAGTGCGATCTCTATGGGTTATGCAATGTATTTTTTATTTAAAAAAAAAACAAGTCTGTATTAAAGAAAAAAAGACTGATAAACATGTATTTGGAATGGAATTAAATAAGTAGGCTACTTTGGGTGTCTTGTTCATTCTATTTATTTTCATAAAAGCAACAGAACTTAAATTCTATCCAGTTTATTAGCAACACTGTGCACAAGCGTGAATCCGGTGAATCCCGCGATATCCATCTTTGATCTCACAGGTGTCAGATCCACTGCGAGAAAGAGATCTGTCCGGCTTGCCTGCGCTTTTTTCACTCCTCCCCTCACTGCAGCCGCCTACTCTCGACTACATTTCAGGCGAGGCAAGGCGCATCTCAAACAAGCCTATTGACTCCTTTGAACCGATTCATTTTAATGAATGGTTAAAATAACTGATCTTTCCAACAGTGAACTCAGTAGATGTATGAATCGGTGTATAACTAATCAGTAACACTTTACAATAAGGTTCTATTTATTACATAAATTACATAAAAAGTACAGTTTGCTTACTCAAGCTTAAGCTTTAAAATAAATAAAACCACTTTTTTTTTTTTTGAAAAGCATATGACTGTCTACATTTTTCCACACAGTGCTATCGAAGAATCGTTAAAGAATCGGATCGATAATCAGAATCGTCAGTGGCATTTTTATTGATAAAATCTGTGTTATTATTAGTAGTAGTTAAGGTGATTGAGTGCTGTATTTCAGTGTTTTACTTCTTTGTATATATATATTTTAATAAAGACCCTGTTATTCTCAGTCCTTCATAGCCCGTGAGTTTTTTCAGGGGTGCCCTTTTTTCAGGTCAGAGCAACTGCCCCTCAAAATTCCTGTGCACGTCCCTGCCTGGGCTGCTGTCGGCGTTCCAGTGCATGCTTTCTGTGTAGCTCCCTCTGCCGGCGACTGTTGTACTCCTCCTGGTTCTCCAACTCAGTTTGATGCTGGTGGCGCATCAGCTCAAAGCGTAGCCTTTGTAAGGTATGTAGATGCCGCTGTTCCAGCTCTTGGGTGGACTCATCCTGCCTGATAATCAACGCATGCTCCATTTCTTTTTGTGTCTTCTTCTTGTTAAGTTCCTTTAACACAAAGAGCAAGTCATGTATGAATAATATTTCATTAGCTTGTGTGACATCAACAAAAAATGATAACGTGTAACGTTATTTGTGTTTGAAATAGCACGAATGCTCTGATCAACACTAAATATCACTATATAAAATCTACACAAACACACGCACACTACCTTTCAAAACTTTGTGGTCAGTTTTTTTTAAAGAAATTAATACTTTTATTCAGCAAAGATGTATTAAATTGATTGTAAATACATTTAAAAGTGACAGTAAAGTCTTTTACATTGTTACAAAAGATTTCTGTTCTATTTATCAAAGAATCCTGGAAAAACATTATCATGGTTTCCACAAAAATATTGAGCAACGCAATTCTTTTAAACATTATTAATAAGAAATGTTCCTTAAGCACCAAATCAGCATATTAGAATGATTTGTGAAGGATCATTTGACACTGAAGACTGGAGTAATGATGCTGAAAATTCAGCTTTGCTATCACAGGAATAAATTACATTTTAAAATATATTAAAATAGAAATAAATTTTCAAATAAATACCGCCTTGGTGAGGTGAACATAAGAGACTTTAAAACATTAATCTTAAACTTAAACAAGCTTAAACTTTTTTATTTTTTTAAATTTAATGTTTAAATGAAACCTCAAAATTCACAAGAACAAAAGAATGTGCTTGAGACATTCTTTGTGGTGATTCATATTATTTCTTGCCTCCCGCATTTGCTCTTGTTCAAACTCATGCTTCTTGATAAGGCTTCTTCTTTTTAGAGCACGGCAGCTCCTTTCATAAACCAGTCTTTGCTGGTTCAACAGCTGGGCCTCCTCCTCAGCCTGGGAGCGCTGCATTGTTTCCTTATGCCGTGACAAGCGCTCCTGTTTCTCCTCTTTTGGTGTATCAGAGTCTTCATTCATTTCCTAATGTATACAGAAAAAAACAAAAATCTTACTGTAATATTTTACTGCAAAATCATGGTAATCGAATATAAGGGCATAAGGGACAATGGAATTACTTGGCTTACACCTATTACAGGTAATATGAAACAATTAGTCTGACATTGTTCAGGGCCCTGTGACAAAGGGATTAACATCATCTATGGCAGTGGTTCCCAAGCTTTTTAGAGTGGTGTACCCCCTGAGGCATTTAAAGGAGAACTTGGTAGCTTTTTTAACTTAATAAAACTGTCTAGAAATCATTTGGATGGTTAAACAACCTGTTCTGGTGATATTGGTGACTTTCCCCGCTCCCCCCAGCGTTCCCAGGCGGAAAACCAACCTTGCAACTTGTTCACTACCGTCCCGGCAAGATAGAAATTGGAAGTCTCGTGAGAAGCGAAAGCGAGAACGAGAACGAGCGCGAAACACAAATTGCTTTACGGCAATTCGACATAAACACACACGCATGTATGATGTATTACCAGATTACCCACCTCGGTAGACATAGCTCCACGCGATACAGTTGGCTTGCTCCGATCAAAACAAACGCACATGAGCAGCGGTAGAGAAGGCCGCCGCAAGTGAGTTTTTTACGACTGTGTTGTGAAATATACGCCCCCCCACAGCTGTAGGGGGAGCTCGTGGGGAAAACATGCGACAACAAAAGGGAAAATCAGCAAAGAAGTGACTAGAGTTCGCTAGAGTTGCCGAGTTCGGCTTTAACATCCTTCTGTGTACCCCCTCTGTTCCACTTAGGCTGCAGTCACACCTTTTCCATTTCACGCGTTCACACTTACAAATAATCAGACAGAAAAAAGACTATTTGGCGTGCTGTCCGAGGGGAGGTCCCCAAACTCGAATTTGGCCCGAACCCAGAGTGCTCCCCCCGTATCCCTAGCTGGGATAGGAACCAGCCAATAGTAAGGAGTGACGGAATGATGCATAAAAACTATTGTTTTTTTAATAAAAAAATGTATTAGACCACCCCCCAATGTAAGGTTTGTGCCACAGCTGCCCTAAACTAAAAGTACTGGTGATTACCAAAATCATTTTTTATTTCTGTTACGGTTAATCCACCAGTATGTGTAAGCTCTTTAGTCACAGTTGGCCAAGTCAAAGTCCGGACTTGAATCCTATATGAACATATTTGGGATTGAGTGGATTCAAAGATAGGTCGCATAAAAGTTTCATTAAAAGCAAGTCTTTGGGAACAACTAAACTATTACAGTCATTACATAAAGTCAATAACAACAGAGACTGTGGAAAAGTACATAAAAACAATGCCAGCAAGAATGCAAGTCAAAAGACGGCATTCAAAATAGTTTTTTGGTTATTATGTGTGAATAAAAACTATTTAGTTGTTTTATTTGCCAAGTAATGACAACAACATTTCAAGTTTTAAACAAGTTTTTGACAGATTCCTAAAATATTTGTTTCTCTTTATTATGACAGGTGGTCTATTAATTTTGTTACATATTTGTTATAAATTTGCACTGTATAGGCCTCCTCTCGTGCTGATTGGATAGATCACTTGAACGAGATCCTCATGAACTTTGTTAATACATCATTAATGCGCAATATTTGCCCCCTTAAATTGATTTTCCAGTAAAAAAAAATTACCTTTAGAAATGCCTTTATAAAATAAATAATGTTTTAAATAAAAAACATGTTCATTAGAGAAATATGCAATGATGGTAAAAACGAAGTGATACTTTTAAATATTAAACTAAAACCGCCAGTAGGTGACAGTAAGTCACTATCTTAATGAGTGAGCCATCGAGTCATTCATTCATTCAGTAACAAAGCAAGTGGCTGTAATTATGAATTATGAATGGGATCAAAGCCGCAGATTTGTTCACGAAACACCACCGTGTGCTGCATTTCTGCTGTGGCTTTTGTTCATTGCAAAATAGAGCAAACAATACTGACAACAATACTGTTTTTAAAATGTACATAATATAAACGTACTGTACATACATGTAAAATTGCATTCTTGTTCAGATAATGTAATATCAAAACTAAAAACAAGAACTTACACAAGGGTATGTTTTTGTATCTTAAATAATGTCTATATTTGTTCTTAATGCTAGAAAGTGCTAAATGGCAGTAATGTAGCATGATTTGCTAAGGCAGCATACTCTGCTGCACGCAACCTATCATATGCACGCTACTTGTGTGGATGCAGTCAGTTTTGACCGCAAAAGATTTTAGAATTAAATTAAATGGTAGAATTAAATGAACGGCAACACACAGCATTTTGTTCGCATGCCCCCTCTGTCACCTCACGTACCCCAGTTTGGGAACCACTGGTCTATGGTATACTCATTGGGCTCAGATGAGTGGGGCCCATCCATTAAAATTTGGTGTTGGGGAGACTTAAAAGGACTGTATTCTATTTCTATTGCTGGAACTACTTTTGTGTGGTAATCACTCTCGGGTGTCGGTCAGAACACATGAACCAGACCAATAACTGATTGGATGGTGTTTAATAAACTGTTGCAGTAGGCATGGGCATAGAGTCTTCCAATATGTATATTTCAGATGTGTGTGGTCCTAAATGAAAACATAAGAATAACAGCATTATGAATAAAACAAAATATATACATACATTCCAATACTAAACAGTAACCGATGTAATAACTATTAACAGTAAGAGATATACACGGGTTTCTTGTATACAAACAATACCGGATGCGCGCGCATCCAGGAGGCAAAAAACCGCTATCTGTTATGCCGAGTTCTGTAAAAGAACATTGTAATTAACGTAGATTTCGCATTGTTTGTAATTTCTTGTTGACTCAATAATAAACTGCGATTTCAGAGTTGGATCTGTTTGTTTGTGTTTCATATTAATATAACATTATGTAAAACGTCCAACTGTTTACGAATCAAAATCCAGACATACTGTGATGCATGTGTGGCGATATGCGAGAGCATTGGATGCTTAGGGGCACGCTCTCAAATACAGAGCTATAATGAATCACGACTACGCCACCCCAGCATTAACCCAGCTGGGGAAATACCCATAAGAAAAAGGGGCACACAAGTTCGTTTCTCCCTCCCACAATCACAAGACACTGAGACGTGAATACATACAAAAATATATATAATTCTTTATTTAATGATCATAAATAATTTTAAAAAAAGGGTACTAGAGTCAGTCAAACAATGGGGCTGGATGGCAAGGCCACTACTTTGTATATGAACAACGAAGTTCAATCAGTAAACAGACATGTCGACTCTCATGACGGAGCTGGGGTGCACCATTAGCTGGGCAGGCTGAGCAGTAGGCCTCGAATCAGCCTGCAAGGAGTACACCGTGCCCAAAACTTCCAAAGCACAAACACACTTGTGAAATCCACTACAAGAAAACCTCTACCGCACACTCAAAGGAGAACTTCTGTTCACCATGCAGAGGACGGCTAGCCTGCCCGCTTTTGGGTCACCCCTGCCCCTGTGAAGGAAAAAGAAAACCAATTAACAAAAGAATATAACAGCCTATGAACAAACAGCATTAATTGGTATTGATATTGCCAGCAATAGGCAGTTAATGCCAAATAAACACACAGAAACAAAGTACCGTTGCTACCGACAGTAAAGACAAAGAACACAAAACAAAATGAAAACACAAATGAAAGCAAAACACATGAAAGCAAAACTAGAAACAACAACTACTAGGAGCAATATAAATAGAAACAAAACAAAAGAAAACAAAACAGCTAGAAACAAAACAGCAGCGTCGAGGCTAAACCGCGTCGCAATCAAGCGCACTCTTTAATGGCCGATCGGCCAGACTTCCGTTCGAATATCCGGCAGACCATTCCCTCATCCCATTTACTCACGCACCGAGCAGTAAAGTAGCAGTCACTCACAGCACGCCGGGTTATACATGCGATCGGTTCCCTTTTCTACACTGGAACTACAGCAGCAATGTAGAGGAACAAAAAACCCTCGAGCAGTACGCTCCGTACCTCCACACAGACACCAGCTCACGCACCGAGCAGTAAAGTAGCAGTCACTCACAGCACGCCGGGTTATACGTGCGATCGGTTCCCTTTTCTACACTGGAACTACAGCAGCAATGTAAAGGAACAAAAAAAACCTCGAGCAGTACGCTCTGTACCCACACAGACACCAGCTGCGCGAAAAAGTCAGCTCACACAGAGCAAGCGAGCACCAGCAACCATGACACCCAGATGAACGCAAGGATGATGCCATATCCTACCACTCTGGAAATGCCCTTTATAAGGCCCGCTAAATAATCATGGGGCGGAGTCATGCTTAAAGGAGCACTTCACCACACATGTATGAATTATCATGTTAGCAGGGATTAAAGTGAAAAAAATTCTTCTGACTGAAATTTTTTTTAGGCCAAGTCATATTCCTTTAACTTTTTAAATAGTCGAGACCAATAGCGTTTTAAGGGGAGACGTTTTAAACCGCTTTAATATTGCCAGTAGGCGCAATAAGTAATATATATTTATTAGGGGAAAAGTACTTGTGTGTGTTAACAAATTTTGTGTAAACGTGTTATAATTTGCCTGTATATATATATATACAGTATATATATTATATGTATATATAGGCAAATTATAACAAATTAACACACACAAGTACTTTTCCCCTTTACTTAACATAAATTGTAAGAATATGACTAATAGTAAAGACTAGTACTAATAAATAAACATTAGGCCTATGCTAAAGCTATTAAATAGCAGTCCCAAACTAGTTTTTGTTAATACAATGTTGGTATGAGCCACTACAGTCATTTAAAAATATTAAAAATAACACAAAGAAAAATAGTGGCATTTTGGGGTTAATATGGAAACGACAGTTACCATGGTGACACAATATTAACAATAACTGTTAATGAAACATGGAAACTGCTCCTGGTGAATAGAATGAAAATCATACCTGCATTTATTTTATTTCGTGTAATTTACAACGTAACGGCGTTGCATGCTCGTAGTTTCTTTTGCACTTGATCAGTGAGGCGATACAGCGCGCGCCGCCGCATTTGCGCGTGCAATTGAGTGTGCGCTATGAGAACAGGATAACGGCTGACAGGACAAGACAGTCCGTTTTTCTGAGGTGAAAAACTAATTCAGCGTACACTTATGTCACTGCCTGGTAGTTCCTATTGTGCTGGGTTTTCTGAAGTAACGTTAGTCATGATTCGCCTCTCATAACATGCTCTAAACGCGCGCAGAGTGGAATAGGAGGAGCGGGGGCGCGGGGAGCAATGATTACAGCGCAAATTTGAACTATATCGATATATGCGATATGGTCTAATTCCATATCGCATTTCAAAAATATATCGATATATCGCCCTACCTGCATTATAAGTGTGTCCATGGTAACTGAAATATCTACCTCAGCGCTCAGTTGTAGCCTGACATGCAATTTCCGTGAGCTGTAATTGAAAACCCGGAGTGGATCATGAGCGGAGTGATTACAGAGTGCTTAGAGTGGAGAGAGGAACGTGCTTTTGCTCCACTCCAGGCTTTGATCACATCCCCCTCAGCAGGGTGAATACACTTCGTCTTTCCTATTCAAACTAAAATTAAGACATTTATTACACTATTTGAGAAATGAAAGCCTATTTACGGCCTTAAAATTATGAAAAGTGAATTTAAGACTTTAAGGAGAGACTGGAACCCTGCAATTGACGGAAATCCATCATAGACTTGCTGCAATTAACGGAAATCCGTCGTAGCGACGGAGAACTTTAATTCCTGTGTTAGACTAAGTTAGTAGGCAAGGCAAGGCAAGTTTATTTATATAGCACATTTCATACACAATGGCAATTCAAAGTGCTTGAATGTAATAGCCAATGTTAGCAGTGCAGCATCTATAGAGCCCGAATTTGCTTTTATAAGTTAACCTTGTTTACGTTACTTTACGACCTGCAACATTTCATGACTGCACACATATAACGTTACTTTACTGTAAATCAAAGATTTGACGATGGATTATGTGGGAAGCCTTAGTACCTCCGACCGTGGCGATTAGATTAAAAAACTTACTCTCAGCAATGGTGAGATCTTGCCGGATCCCTACGCAATACATGACGATCTTTGGATTGTGGATGACAAGAAGTGGCCAGCAATTGTATGGCCTGGCCTGATATATATAATTATCTTATTCAGACACCAAGTGTATACAAGAGAAATGATTAGAGCGTACAAATCCCTTGATGCATACAACTACGTGCTATGTGGTCATGTGCAGCTCGTCAAATTATGAATAGAAAGAATATAACATACAACTTCCTCCTTCTGTCCCACTCTTCCATTTGCCTAGATTTGGAATTGCTTGCAACATGTATAATTTAAATGAGCAGATAAAACACAACAGATAGGCCTGCTTGTAAATAAATTACGCAACAACTCCTTGGCATTTTGACTTAGCGACAACACCACCACTATGCTACTAGCCTAAACCCTTTACTCCGGTACGAAGACCGCGGGTCTTATTGCCTCCTGGTTGCGTGCGCAAGCAGTGATGACGTCGCCGAGAAATCCATGTATACGAACTGCCGTTAGGTGGTGTCACGTGAAACGTGAGTGGCAATAATACACGTGTAACAAATGATATTGAATATAAGTACTTAAAGGATTCAAAGTATCAAACGATATAATCCACAATATAGATAAATAATATCAGCACTGGATGCATAACATGTAAATATTCATGGAGAGTAATGAAAATAAACGAGGTGATTAGCACAATAACTCTAGCATCGCGTCAGACATTAGTGATAAATATCAAATATATAACACACAAACACGATCATCTTAATCACTAAATAGCAGATAAAGACAGAAACACTTACTATTCAGCAGTGACGCACACAATATTAATCTAAACACTCTCCAAACGGTGAATAATCTCAGCAGCGTCGTCCCGTCACACACTTGCTTCACCATCGTTCCGTGAATCTGCACAGAGCAGAGCGCTGCTCGTTGCATGCGCTCAGGGTGTGTTGGAGCGCATCAATATGCGCCAGAGGTGTGCAGACACGATTATACAGTTATCTGCGCGGCCTTTCTTACAGCCACCCCCAAATGTGTGCAGCACATTTGTTTCTGAATAGGTGATCAGTTCAGTATCCGGGAACAGGCATGAGGGCTTAATCCTCATCTTCATCTGGAACCTCTGGTAGAACAATCAGTCTGGCTACAGGTCTAGTGTAAGTTCTATTGGTTATCCTTACATCCACTGTCCTTATGTGTCCGTCTGCACTGGGGTAAACTTTGGTGACAACGCCAACTGGCCAGCATGCTCTGGGCAGTTGAGGGTCCATCATCAGTACCACTGATCCTAAGGTCATATCTGTAGGAATGGCATTCCATTTCTGGCGGATTTGCACTTGGGGCAGGGACCCATCCCGCCGCCCCATCAGGAGAACATTGGGCGTCACCGGATCAAGGTCCTTAGGGTTGGACGACACATATCCCAATGGTTTAGCATTCAACATACCTTCTACTTCCAGGAGAACAGTATGTAGCACTTCCTCTGTAACGGCTTGACTGCCGACTACCCGGTACAGCGCAGCTTTCAATGAGTGGATTTCCCTCTCCCAAGCTCCGCCAAAATGGGGTTCACCAGGTGGGTTGAAGTGAAACTTTATCTTGTGTTTGGCAAGCTGGAGTCGGAGTTCTGGGGATAATTCTGCAAGGGCTTCCCGCATCTCTCTTTCTCCTCCACGGAAGTTTGTTCCCTGGTCAGAGAACAACTCGGCTGGTGCCCCTCGCCTGGCGATGAATCTCCTCAAGGCCATCAAGAAGGAGTCGGTATCCAGATTGGTGAGGATCTCTAGATGTACACATCTTGTTGTAAGGCACTTGAAGATAATTCCCCACCTCTTCTCGGTTCGCCTGCCTACCTTCACTACAAAGGGCCCAAAGCAGTGCATGCCTGTCGAGTAGAATGCTGGCATATACAGGCGTAGGCGTGCTACAGGTAAGTCTGACATTTTAGGAACTTGATGGCTTGCTTTCCATCTACGACACTCTGTGCAAGCATGTTGATACTGTCGAACTGCTTCTCGGCCTCGTAAGATCCAAAACTTGCGGCGGATCTCTGCAAACACTCTATCAGGGCCTGGGTGGCAGAGTCAGGTATCATAGTCTTGAATCAGAAGCTTAGTGGTAGGATGGCAATGATCCAAGATGATGGGATGCACAGAAGCCAGGTCTAAGTCTTCGGATCGGTGCAATCTGCCCCCGACCCTAATGAGATCCTCTGTCTCGTCCAGCTCTGGAGACAGGCTAAGTAAACGGCTACTTCGTTGGACTGGTTTCCCATTTCGCAGTAGTCTGAACTCCTCTGCAAAGTCTGAACTCCTCGGCTGTACGGTAGTTGTCAGCATTAGGGTTCTCGCTCTGACCTGCCGCCCCGTGAAGCATCTAGAAGTTCCTTCCAAGTGGTGTACTGATGCGCATCAGGTATGTGAGGCTTTTCATCAGGTATGGTCGCGACTCCACAGAATACAGACTTGCGAATTTCTGAATGGCACTCCTCCACTACTGTTGCTGGCAGGGTTGGCCATTTATCGGAGCTTTGGAGAAGAAAGGATGGTCCATGGCTCCAATGGTTAGGCTTAGCTAGCATCTCTAGCCTCTTACCTCTAGTGAGATCATCCACAGGATTATTTGCAGAGTCAACATATCGCCATGAATGTCGATCGGTGAGCTCCTGAATTTCCGCCACTCAGGTGCCAACAAATACCTTAAATCGGCACGACTCAGATTGTAGCCAGGACAAGACCGTGGTTGAGTCGGTCCAGAGGGTAATCTGGCTGATTGGCAGGGTAAGTTCTTACTCCATCAACCTACTGAGTTGGGCTCCTGTGAGGGCAGCACAAAGCTCCAATCTGGGCATTGAATGCAGTCGTTTAGGTGCAATTCTTGAACGGGCCACAACAAAGGAGAGAGAAGGGTGACTTTGACGGTCTACTGTCCTCAGGTAAGCGACAGCTCCATATGCTTGCTCCGAAGCATCGCAGAACACATGTATCTCGTGAGTAATGTTTCTCTCATCCATGGCAGGAGGTCCGTATGATCTGGTAAAGGTGATTCTCGGCAGGACTTGTAACTCTTCCTCCCAGTCTCTCCAGGCTTGTAGCAAATCAAGGGGCAGTAGAGGATCGTCCCAGTCTCTGTGTTTGTCCCAAAGCTGTCTCACTAGTATTTTGGCACGGGTGGTATACGGCAGGATAAACCCAAGGGGGTCGTACTGACTGGCTAAGACCCTGTAGATGTTCCGCATGGTAGGAGTATCATAATTTAGTGGTCGATGTTTGTAGCTCAGTAT
The DNA here is from genome assembly GCF_964197995.2 of Scardinius erythrophthalmus. NCBI lineage: Eukaryota > Metazoa > Chordata > Actinopteri > Cypriniformes > Leuciscidae > Scardinius > Scardinius erythrophthalmus. The sequence goes on along the minus strand of NC_138225.1, from coordinate 21,749,095 downwards.
GTCTGTGGAACAGTGCCAGCTGAGGCCCAGAGCAGATTCAGGATTATCTATTCTGTCAGGAGCGAACCAGAGTTCTAGACTGTCTGATCAGGCATCTTTCGGTAGATGGCTGATGACCTCTGGCTTATTACTGGCCCATTGGCGGAGTTCAAATCCACCAGAGGCTAGAATCTCCCTTAGCTTATCTACCAGTGTTCGGGCTTGGTCAGGGGAGGAGAGGCTATGCAGACAATTATAGACGTAGAAGCATCTCTCAATGGAAAACCTCACATAATCCTCTGGCTGGCTATGACTGATAACGTGGTGCTGCAAGTGTAATAATGTAATAATGTAATGTAATAATGTAATAATGTAAGTGGCACAGCACAGGCTACACGTGGTACCGAAGGGCAGGACTTGCCACTCAAACACTGATGGACTTCGTTCTACTTCCATGTCATGCCAGACAAATCTCAGAAGGGGACGATCTTCAGGGAGCAGGCGGACCTGGTGGAACATGGCTTTCACATCACCACTTATAGCTATGGTGTGTTCCCGGAACCATAACAGCACTCCTAGGAGTGAAGGTTCTACTGTGGGGCCAGGTAACAGCTACTAATTTAGGTTCAGACCTCGGTACTGATAAGAACAGTTGAACACAATGCGGTTCTTATTGTTGTGGGTCACCATGTGATGTGGAATATACTATGATTCCCCTGACTGTGTCAACTCGTGGGAACTCAACTTCTTGACAGTTCCTGCCTGGGTCAGTTTCTGAATTTCGGCATTGTACGCCTTGGCTCGATCTGGGTGTTTAGCGAGGCACCATTCAGTGTTCCTGAGGCTGGGAAATGCGGCATATCTTTACGCCTAAGCAGAGGGGTGGCATAGCGTGAGACTCCGTTCACTTCAACTTGGGTAGTCTTTGATTCAAGATTCTTTGATTCATTGATATGAACAGCATATTGGTCTTGTCGGGACCTGGTGACCTCCTTCTCGTTCCTGAAGGGAAGTACGTCAACTTGCCACAGTTTCTCGACGTTCCTGAAGAGCTCTGCCATTTGGGGAAGGGAGGAGGTCAACAAACACTGCTGCGGGTGAATGGACTGCTCGACAAGTCTAGTGGGACCCTGTAATGTCCATCCTAAACGTGTTTTAAGAGCTGCAGGTCCTCCTGAGGGTCCTAAACGTACTGGCTTAATGGGAGTAATTAAGTGAGGGTGGTCAGCTCCAATGAGCAGCAAGAGCTGCGCCTGCTCGAATGCCTGTATTGGAAGGCCCACAAGGTGCTTGTACCTCTTCTGCAATTTGTCCATGGGGTAAGAATGAAGTGCAAGACCCAGTTGTTCTGCGGTGAAGGCACCAGTGATGAGGAAGCTGTGCTGAGGCTTATCGGCAGGTGAAATACGGAATGACACCATGGACCCATGAAGGATTTGAATGTCATGTTGTATAGTCCGCAGGGCAAGGTCTTCTGGCTCTCCTCAGAGGCCCAGGTGCAGCTGGTAAGAGCATAGTCCGTTCTGTGCCATCGTCCAGGATGGCATATGTGCTCAGTGTGTGCTTGCCATGGTGGAGTAGTACTTTAACAACCTTTAATAGCACACGACTGCCATCTACTGGTCTGTCCACATAGAGCACTTCTGAAGGTGTATTCACCAGACAGATCTCCTCTTTGGTTGGCTTGATCACAGTTTTAAGAGTCATGGAATTAACTTCATGCAGCACTGGTAAGTGTTTACCTTGACAAATGCTGCAGGGTTTCCGCAGGTTGCACTGCGCAGCTTGGTTGGTTCTAGCACATCCCCAGCACCTTTTATTGGTACGGATCCACTCTGATAATTGTTTTTTTGTCAGTTTTACAACCTCTGTGCATTGGCTCAAGAAGTGATCTGAGTTGTTACAGAATGGGCAATAAGGCTTAATTCTGTTCTTGGCAGAGAGATTCACAGGCACTGTTGAAATTTCTCTCTCCGTCGCCTCTCTGGCTCCATGCAACACAGTGGTGGTCAACCTCTTCTGGCGATATTGCAGCCACTCAGAGAGATCAGTCAGGTTAGGTATAGGTTGTTCCTGGATGATGGACCTTGCTGCGCCTGAATTCAGCTCTCATCTCGGGCGGTAACTTACTCAACAGGCATGCTACATGGGATCCACACTGTAGCTCTATCTCTCCTGGGGGCTAAGGGATTTAAACTTCTCAAAGGCAGCTTGATCACCACGTCGAATATCAGGCGAGTCCATAACACTGGCTATTTTGTTCAATGCCATCTGATGGGGTTGTCCGAACTTCTGATTGAGAGCAGCCATGGTATTGGTGTAAGGTGTAGGGGGAGTTCAAATACGAATCTGCTTTCAGCCTTGCCTCTTCTAGCTTCAAGTGATCCACAAGGATTTGGTATTTAAACAGCTCCGTCCCATCTGGGGGCAGTAGATTCTCCAAAGCTATCTTCAATCTAGCAAACTCGCTGGGGTCACTGTGACTGAAATGGGGGATCGCTGGCATTGGACCTCGGTATGTCGGCTCAGAGGGTGGGACAGTCTGTTGCCGAAGATCAAATGGGGTTCTCGCCTGGGCTCTCCTCTGCAGGTATGGCTGGGAAATCGCTGCATGCTCACCTTGAAGGTAACTCTGGTACTGCTTTGACTTATAAGCTGGACCAGCTCTGAGATCTTATCTGAGATCTGAAGGTCTGGAGTCTCTGACAGGAAGGCTCGCAGATGGGACTGCAAGAGATATACTTGGATGGATGGCAGCTTGCTTTAATACTTGCAGTTCACTCATCATCTTCTCCAGAAGACCCATGACGGGAGCATCGCCAATAGACTGTGGCTCCTATGGCTCTGGGGGGGGTCAGGCCAGTCTACTTCGTCGCATTCGCTGACTTCATCGCTGACCAGCTCTGCACAAGGAGGAGGCACATATCTGTGGTCTTGGGGGGATATGGGGAATTGAGCAGGCATAAGTGGGTTAGATGTCCTGGAATGAGAGCGTGTTATAGCTAGTTGTGTCATGTGGATGAAGGAAGACGAACCCAAAAGCAGACTGAATGCTCACACACAATTTATTGTAGACAAAACAGAGAAAACAAAACCCACGAGGGGGCAAAACAAGAGACAATTAGCCTTGACTAAGACTCGACTTGACGATGACTAGACAGTAACAAACAGCAAAACAATTCTCACTATACGTTAAACAGGATTCCAGACAAAGTACTCACAGAGGTATATCATAAAGATAGACAAGCAACGATAGACAGTGTTTGACAATGAACCGACAAAGGACAGAGAAACACAAGGGGGTTATAAAGGGAGGCTAAAAATGAACAACAACAGGTGAAACTAATATGGTAATAATTACAAAACAAGGATAACAAGGGGGCGGGGTTAGAAACGAGACAACGCAAGCACATGGCCCAAGCAAATGGCCATGTGCTGCACATGAAAACATGGGTCTGTCATGATTCTGCCTCTAGACAATGAGAAAATCAAGAACAAGATGGCAGAATTATGACAGAACCCCTCCCTTAAGGAGCGGCTTCCAGACGCTCCCCAGGGGGAACTAAACACGAGACATAACAGACTGTGACAAGGACACGAACCAACAAAACATGACAAATAACCAGTGGCGGACTGGGACAATAATTCAGGCCGGGAATTTGACTCCACTGCCAGGCCACCTCTGCTGCTGCAGTCACCACCACCCTATTCATGTAATCTACTGGACTGATAAACTTGTAGGCTAACCCTATTAATGTAACAGGCAGACTACCAGATGCAATATAAATGAATAAAAAAATAACCCTTAAAAACTCACTAGGAATACACCATTTATACTACCAAACCAATGACAAATAGAACATTGGCTTTTTAAAATAGATAAGAGACACATTCACATGTTGAAATATTTACATTTTATGTATTTTCAGTGCTCAACTCTAGGGGTGGGCGATATGCCAAAAATATAATATGACGATTTTTTTCAGAAAAATCACGATTCACGATTTTATCACGATTCTTTTTTTAATGTTGGTTTTACTATTTTGTGACTGAGCATTACAGCCAAACTAATGTCCATATTTTAAAAACAAAGCCTTAGGTAACAAAATATAAAATAAAAAAGAATAGCAGACAGGGGCGTAGATATTTTTTTTTGTCATTTTCTTTGTTATTAAATATTAAGATCAAAGATACACATTACTCATACACAACTTAATATACAAATTAAATAAACAGTGCTTTATGTTTTCAGATAGGTGTATTTAACAGTAGCATTGAAGAAAGTAATTAAAATAACAAAAATAACAAATATGAAAATAAAACAAAACATAGACTTCACTGTATAAATTATACATTGATATTTATTAAAGCTACTATTAAAAGTTATCAGTCAGGAGCAGTGAGTGATTTTCTCTTTGCATTTTGTTGTTTTATTAACATTAAAGGGATAGTTCTCCTAAAAATGCTATTTGTCATAAGTTACTCTCTCAAGTTGTTTTAAACTCGAATAAGTTTCTTTCTTCTGTTGAAAATAAAAGTTATTTGGAAGAATGTGGGTAACCAAACAGTTGATGTACCCCAGTGACTTCCATAGTATATTTTTCTCCTATGGAAGTCAATGGGGACCAGCTACTGTTTGGATAGCCACATTCTTCAAAATATGAATATTAGAAAAATATTAGAAAATATTAAAAGGAAATTAATACAGGTTTGGAATAACATTAGAGTGCGTAAATAATGAGAGAATTTTTATTTTGGGGTGAACTATCCCTTTAAGGAGAAGCGGCAGCGTGTTTACTATTACTACTGTCTCTTTAAGAGTTGCGCACGACGCGTCTATTATACACGCATTTGACAAGCAGATTTTCTCTCAATTTTCTCAAGTTTGCGTTCACTTTAGACATAACCGACTTTGTTTATGTAAACCTTGTGTGTATTTGACAGTATAAGCACAATAAGACTCAAAAGATAACTTAGTCCAGTATCCAGTCACTGGTAGACAGGCTTTTAGTGCATGTGAACTTCACATGTACGCGCTGAGAAACGCACACGTTAGAACAGCGCATCAGCACGCGAATTAAATGTTTAACCGACAAGGCATTAAAGCACATGTTATGCCAAATTATTATAAATATAATGTAAACGTAATCTTGACCGACCTGTTCCCTTACTGGCGAACATGGCTGGGATTTTGCAGCAGCTTGCTGCGTCTGCTTTCGTAGTTGCACACCAGCCTATCACATGCCAGGCTGATGATCTGCACAGCGGCAGCCGGCAGGCCAGAACGACCGTCAGGCCACCGGGAAATGTCCCGGTGCTCCCGATGGCCAGTCCGCCCCTGCAAATAACAACAACGGCAAACATAAATAAACAATTACAGGGTTGGGGTGCAAAATCAAAAACAATGAACAAGGCAGAGGAGGTGGGGGAAACACAAAGTCCTTAAGGGACAGTCCAGGGTGGATGGGAGGACTGGGGGTCTTGGGTCTTCAGGACGAGGGCTGAGGACAGGGAATCCGGGGGGACTTGGCTGGAGACACATGAGGAGATGTCTTGGGGGAAACAGTCCGAGGCTGGGAAATGACAGGGGTGCTAGGGGAAACACTAGGCAGCCTGACAGGGGTGGAAACCGCCACAGGAACAGAAACAGCAAGCGGCGGGACAGGAATCTTGATGGGGGACACAGGAGGCGACACAACAGGAAACAAGACAGGGGATGCTGCGGGTAACTGTGGAGCAGAAGCAAGAACTGAGCTCCCCAAAGACGGCTCAGTACCAACGCTCCACATCTCTGAATCAAGGAGATCGTCGTCTGCAGCTGACTGGGGTACGGCGCTCACAGCAGCTGACTGGGGTACGGCGCTCACAGCAGCTGGCTTCAGAATAGCGCCCTCTGACGCAGTGGACTCGGGACAAGACAACATGCCAGTTCTGGTTGGAACTTCCAGGATCTTGGCTAAACTCGACAGATACTCGGACAATGTTCTTGCAGCAACGACGATAGGCAACTCCCGAGCAGCTGACACTGACCGCAAAACGGCTTCAGCAGCCGAATCAGCCGCGGCCCTTTCTGCGGCGCTCACGACAGCAGGCTCGGGAACCGCGCCTTCAGCAGCTGGATCAGTAACAGTACCCTGAGTCGTAGCGGGCTCTGGGACAGCGCTTGCAGTAGCGGGCTCTGGGACAGCGCTTGCAGTAGTGGGCTCTGGAACAGCGCTTGCAGTAGCGGGCTCTGGGACAGGCTGAGATGAAGGATGAGAGGCTCCCTTCCTCTTCTTCTTTCTCCTAGGTCGCAGTGTGGAAGACATAGCCGGACTAGTGACCGGTTGGAGAAGCTCAGCGGGATCTGTGACTTGAGTTGGAAGGGCAGTCTCAGGCAGTGCTGACTCAGTCGAGGATGACTCCGATGGAGAATCCCACGAAGTCCGTCTCCCTCGTTTGCCACGAAGATCAACGGGAGTGGATGAGACCTCGGGAGAAGTGGAGTGGGCCTGCTCTCCTTGAGACACGACAGCCAGGACCTGACCCTCCGGGATCACGGGCAGCTTGGTTGGAGGCGACAACACGGTGGGACCCTGCGGCTCCTTTCGACACAGACAGTCCACCATGTCCCGGAACGGGCGGTGGACCAGCCTCTCCCGTTCAGCCATAGGTGGGGGAACCTTGAGGCCAGCGACGAAGTAGCGATTCAGGAGGATGTCAGGTAAGAAAAACCTCCTTTCTTCTGCGACTTGAGCGTACTCTTTCAACAGCAGCTCACCCTGAGGGGGAATTGGGAGCTTGCCCCCCCTCGAGTCGGAAATGGTCTTGAGCCACCAATCTTCAAGAAGATCCAATTGCTGATCGCCAGGGGAAGACAAACTGTCTGCTGGGTTCTGCTTTGGTCGGTTCATTCTGTCATGTGGATGAACGAAGACGAACCCAAAAGCAGACTGAATGCTCACACACAATTTATTGTAGACAAAACAGAGAAAACAAAACCCACAAGGGGGCAAAACAAGAGACAATTAGCCTTGACTAAGACTCGACTTGACGATGACTAGACAGTAACTAACAGCAAAACAATTCTCACTATACGTTAAACAGGATTCCAGACAAAGTACTCACAGAGGTATATCATAAAGATAGACAAGCAACGATAGACAGTGTTTGACAATGAACCTACAAAGGACAGAGAAACACAAGGGGGTTATAAAAGGAGGCTAAAAATGAACAAAAACAGGTGAAACTAATGTGGTAATAATTACAAAACGAGGATAACAAGGGGGCGGGGTTAGAAATGAGACAACGCAAGCACATGGCCCAAACAAATGGCCATGTGCTGCACATGAAAACATGGGTCTGTCATGATTCTGCCTCAAGACGAGAGAAAATCAAGAACAAGATGGCAGAATCATGACAAGTTGAGGGGTCTGCTGAAGACTACGCACCGTCTCGGCGAGTAACTTCAACTCCGATCTAGTCTGTCGGATCTCTGCTAAGGTGGCACTAAACAGCTCTTCGCTGCTATGCAAAGGGTCTGCTTGGGAAGCTGGAGGCAGATTTTGCAGTGTCGTAAACCAGTCGTGTGGAGCTGATTCTCTACTCCTTTCAGGATGTGTTCTTTTTGGGTACTGTTCAGCTAGCTGAATCCCAGGACCATGTCTGTAAGTGCACGATTTAGCATATGGGTCTTCTTCTGTATAGCCAACATCCCTCAGTGTCTGATGGTCGCTGAAAGGAGAGGGTGTCATCTTGGCTGCTCCCTCCTCATGCGAACATAATTTCTCTTCTTGCCCATGCCTACTGATTCTTGATTCAGATGAGTGTCATGGCGGCAGCACGTACCCCATCTCATATTCATCATAATGGCGTGGCAGATAAGTTTGACGCTTAGGTCTGGCTGAAACTCTATCATCCCTCTTCTAGAGAGAAATTACCACAGATCCGGGTCGAAGGACCATTTGTTGGGGAGACTTAAAAGGACTGTAGCCTATTTCTATTGCTGGAACTACTTTTGTGTGGTAATCACTCTCGGGTGTCGGTCAGAACACATGAACCAGACCAATAACTGATTGGATGGTGTTTAATAAACTGTTGCAGTAGGCATGCGCATACAGTCTTCCAATATGTATATTTCAGATGTGTGTGGTTCTAAATGAAAACAAATAAGAATAACAGCATTATGAATAAAACAAAATATATACATATACATACATTCCAATACTAAACAGTAACCGATGCAATAACTATTAACAGTCAGAGATATACGAACTGCCATTAGGTGGTGTCACGTAAAACGTGAGTGGCAATAATACATGTGTAACAGATTATATTGAATATAAGTACTTAAAGGATTCAAAGTATCAAACGATATAATCCCACAATATAGATAAATAATATCAGCACTGGATGCATAACGTAAATATACATGGAGAGTGTAGGGACGCAGATGGCTTAGTCTGTTTCTGACGCGTGCTTTGTCTTGAGGAATAAAATATTCATTGTCCATTAGGGCTGGGCGATATATCGCATGACATTGTTAGGCGCATCTCGTCAGTAAAGCCGGTTCCTTGATTAGTAGTAAATTGCCATCACCTGCTTTCAGATGGAGCAGTGTGTAATCCCTCATCATCCAGTGTTTGTTGATTCAAAACGGAGGACAACACCATTCTTACCATTCTGATGATGCGCTCCCATGCGCCACCATGATGTAAAGCTGTAGGTGGATTAAAACTCCATTTAAATCATTTGTGTGCTAAAACCTTTGTGATTTTATTTTGATTTAACTCTGACAGTGCTCTTTTCCATTCCTTTTCTGAGCTAGTAAAATTTGTTCCATTGTCGGACCTCATATGACTGACTTGTCCTCTTCTGTATATGAATCGTCACAAAGCATTTATGCAAGAATCATTATCCAATGAGTATGCCACCTCCAAATGAACTGCCCTACTGGCCATGCATGTAAAAATTACGCCATAGCGTTTCACACAAGTTCGACCTCTTTTTACATCAATTGGGCCAAAGTAATTGTGGCGAGGGGGGCGTGGTTTTGCGAAGTCTGTAGCAGGAGAGAAAGGAGGGGGCCGATCGGTGAGTAAGTAGGTCAAGTGCAAAATGATGAACACCTGTGTCTGATTGCAGTGATTGGTGTGGAGAGACCGGATATAAGCCAGCATGCGGGAGGAGATGGGAGAGAGAGTTGGACTGGAACCTCACCTGTACTCTGTGTTTGAATGAAGTTGTGATTGTTATTTGTTTCTCGTTGTTATTGCTGTGCGTTGCACGGTGAATGCGCTACGTGCGCCCTTTTGTTTATTTTGTTTATTTTGAGTTAGTAAATAAAGTGAGTGTTTCAGTCACGCCGACCCCTGTCTTCTTCCTTCCTTACAATACAATATCTGAACCTCGTTACACTGGTGCCGAAACCCGGGAAGGAAGAAGATCGCCGCCGCCATGCAGACTCCGCCAGGTACGCCATTTGCGGACATCATTCAATCGCTCGCTGGTCTTCACCAGGAACATCATCAACATCTGCTGGCCATAAAGGAGGAGCAGGACAAACGGTTCGAGGCGCTCCTCCGAGGCCAGCATGAAGACCGCGAGCTGTTCCGGAGCTGGATAGACCGGGAGGTTAGGGCCGTCCCCCCATCATACAAAGACTCGTCCTCGCCGATACCTCTCAACAAGATGGGCCCCGAGGATGATCCGGAGGCATTTCTGGAATTGTTTGAGAGGTCGGCTGAGGACAGGGGATGGCCCTCGACGGACTGGCCAATGCGGCTGATACCCCTGCTGTCCGGAGAGGCGCAGGTGGCCGCACACCAACTGCCAGTCCAGAATCTCCTGGTCTATCAGGATTTAAAGCGGGCCATTCTCCAGCGGGTTGGCCGGACTCCGGAACAACACCGCCAGAGGTTCAGGACGTTGAACCTCGAGGAGTCTGGCCGACCCTTCATCATGGCCCAACAGCTCCGGGACTCGTGCCGCAAGTGGCTGATGGCCGACGGAAGCGACGTCGAGAAAGTCATCGATCGTGTGGTGCTGGAGCAGTTTGTGGCGCGGTTACCAACAAAGACCGCGCAGTGGGTCCAGTGCCACCGCCCGACGTCGCTGAACCAGGCCATCCAGCTGGCGGAGGACCAAATGGTGGCGTGCCCGGGGGTCGGCGAACCCCTGCCATCTGCTTCTCTCTCTCTCTCTCTCTCTACCCCCCCCCCTAAGCCCTCTCCCCTTCCCAGGTACCGGGCGAATCTGCCGCCGAGGCCGGCTCCAAGGTGGAGGACAGGGGGTGTGGCGGAGCCGGTATCTGCCCCCAGGCCTCTTCCCCGGGGAGGGGGCCCATCGAGGGGGGGATTTTCTCCCCAGGCTGCGCTACCTCTCTCTCCACGCCAATCCCTTGACCCGCTTCCTGCCACTGGAGCGGCGGGGAGGCCCGGGCCGGCTTGTTGGCGCTGCGGGGACCCGAGTCATTTTATCGATCGGTGTCCGGTGATGGAGGTGGGGACGCTGATCCGGGTCCCCGATGCGCCGCAAGCTGCCCCCGATCAAGCTGGCCTGTACCAAATACCCGTGAGTATAAAGGGGGGTACTTTTCAGGCTCTGGTGGATTCAGGCTGTAACCAAACCTCTATACACCAAAGCCTGATTCAACCTAAGGCATTAGATAATGGCCGCATGGTTAAGGTACGGTGTGTGCACGGGGAAGTGGTGAATTATCCGTTAATGCCTGTGGATATTCAATTTAGGGGACAAAAGCATAGTGTGGAGGTGGCGATTAACCCGCACCTCCGGCATCCGCTGATTTTGGGGACGGATTGGCCAGCGTTTAATGAATTATTGGGTCATTTATGTGCGGATGCTTCTTGGGTAGAAAAAGATAAAAGGAAGGTGGCAACTGCTCAGTTGGGAGAAGCTGATCCGGAACCTCTGGGTACTGGTTCAGGGGAACAGAGCGCACTGGAGAGAACCATTCTCACAGAGCGCGATGATTTTCCCCTGGAACAGTCCCAGGATGACACGCTGAAACATGCCTTTGATCAGGTTCGCTCTATCGACGGCCAGCTTCTCCACCCCGACCAACCGCTCACCTATCCGTATTTTACAATTATAAAAGATAAGTTGTATCGGGTAACCCAGGATGCCCAATCAAAGCAGGATACAACTCAGTTGTTGGTACCTAAAAGCCGTCGGGAAATGCTTTTCCAGGCGGCTCACTCTAATCCAATGGCCGGGCATTTAGGACAAACAACGACACTAAACCGTCTCATGGCCCGATTCTTTTGGCCGGGCATTCACGAGAATGTACGCCAGTGGTGTGCGTCTTGTCGTGAATGTCAGCTGGTGAATCCACCGGCCAACCCAAAAGCACCATTGTGCCCTATTCCGTTGATGCAGGTCCCCTTCGAACGAATTGGTATGGACCTCATCGGGCCATTAGAACGGTCAGCACGGGGACATCGCTTTGCTTTAGTCCTGGTGGACTACGCAACACGATATCCTGAAGCAGTCCCGCTTCGCAATATTTCCGCAAATAGCGTGGCGAGCGCTCTGTTTCAACTAATCTCCCGGGTGGGAATCCCGAAAGAGATTCTCACCGATCAAGGCACGGCGTTTATGTCACGAACGATACGCGAACTTTACGAATTATTGGGCATTAAATCGATCCGGACCAGTGTCTATCACCCACAAACAGACGGGCTGGTCGAACGATTTAACCGCACTTTGAAATCCATGATTCGAAAGTTTGTACAAGAAGACGCCAAAAATTGGGATCGGTGGTTAGAACCCCTCTTGTTCGCTGTACGGGAGGTCCCTCAAGCCTCCACAGGGTTTTCCCCCTTCGAGCTTCTCTATGGGCGTCAGCCCCGCGGGGTGTTAGACGTCCTTAGGGAAACTTGGGAGGACGGACCTTCAGCTAGTAAAAATGAAATTCAGTATGTCCTGGACCTGAGAACAAAACTCCACACTTTGGGGCGGCTGTCAAGGGAGAATTTGTTACAGGCTCAGGATAAGCAAAGTCGGCTGTACAACCGGGGGGCTAGACTGCGTCAATTTACACCGGGAGAGAAAGTGCTTGTATTACTTCCTACCTCTAGCTCAAAATTACTCGCAAAGTGGCAAGGACCTTTTGAGGTTACACGGCGAATTGGAGATCTTGACTATGAGGTAATACGAACAGATAGGGGCGGGGCACATCAAATTTACCACCTCAACCTGCTTAAAAAATGGTCTGAGGTGGAATCAGTGATGCTGGCGATGGTAGTGAGTGGAGAGGAGGATCTCGGTCCAGAGGCGAATGTCAAAACAAAATCTCTCGCCCTGGCCGCTGGGGGAGACCACCTCTCACCATCCCAACTCACTGATGTGCATAATTTACAAGCAGATTTTGCTGATGTGTTCTCGCCCCTGCCTGGTCGGACGGACCTCATTCAACACCACGTTGAGACAGAGCCGGGCGTGGTTGTTCGCAGCCGGCCGTATCGACTGCCAGAGCACAAAAAGAAAGTTGTGCAAAGCGAATTAGAGGCGATGCTAGAGTTGGGAGTAATAGAAGAATCTAACAGTGACTGGGCGAGCCCGATAGTTTTAGTTCCTAAAACGGACGGCTCGATCCGGTTCTGTGTAGATTACAGGAAGGTGAATGCTGTGTCGAAATTCGACGCTTATCCAATGCCAAGGGTTGACGAATTGCTTGATCGGCTGGGTACTGCTCGTTTTTATTCGACATTGGACTTAACCAAGGGATATTGGCAGATCCCCTTATCTCCCTTATCCAAAGAAAAAACAGCTTTCACCACGCCGTTCGGATTACACCAATTTGTCACTCTTCCTTTCGGGTTGTTCGGGGCTCCGGCAACGTTTCAGCGTTTGATGGACAGGATTCTCCGACCGCACGCTGCATATGCCGCTGCCTACTTGGATGATATCATCATCTATAGTGGTGACTGGCAGCGTCATATGCAGCAGGTGCGGGCTGTCCTGAAGACGTTGAGACGGGCGGGGCTCACGGCCAACCCGAAGAAGTGTGCAATTGGGCGGGTGGAAGTAAGGTATCTGGGCTTCCACTTGGGTCATGGGCAAGTGCGTCCCCAAATTGATAAGACGGCAGCGGTTGCGACTTGTCCGAGACCCAAGACCAAAAAGGAGGTTAGACAGTTCCTGGGGCTGGCGGGTTATTACAGAAGGTTTGTGCCTAATTATTCGGACCTCGCCAGCCCGCTGACTGATCTAACTAAAAAGGAGGTACCAGATACGGTTCAATGGACGGAGCAGTGTCAGCGGGCTTTTACCCAGATAAAGGCTGCTTTATGTGGTGGACCGCTCTTACATGCCCCTGACTTTTCTCTCCCTTTCATCCTACAGACCGACGCGTCGGACAGGGGGATGGGCGCGGTCCTGTCCCAGGAGGTGGAGGGTGAGGAGCGGCCGGTGCTGTACATCAGTCGAAAGCTCTCTAAGAGAGAGACGGTGTACAGCACCATTGAGAAGGAGTGTTTGGCCATCAGATGGGCCATTCTCACCCTCCGCTATTACCTCCTGGGACGGGAGTTCACCCTCTGTTCGGACCATGCTCCCCTGCAGTGGCTCCACCGCATGAAGGATACCAACGCGCGGATCACTCGTTGGTATCTCGCTTTACAGCCGTTTAAGTTCCAGGTGATCCACAGGCCGGGTGTACAGATGGCTGTGGCTGACTTTCTCTCCAGGAGGAGGGGGGGGGAGGCTGCAGGCCGGATGGCTCCCCGGCCTGAGTCGGGCGGTGGGGGTATGTGGCGAGGGGGGCGTGGTTTTGCGAAGTCTGTAGCAGGAGAGAAAGGAGGGGGCCGATCGGTGAGTAAGTAGGTCAAGTGCAAAATGATGAACACCTGTGTCTGATTGCAGTGATTGGTGTGGAGAGACCGGATATAAGCCAGCATGCGGGAGGAGATGGGAGAGAGAGTTGGACTGGAACCTCACCTGTACTCTGTGTTTGAATGAAGTTGTGATTGTTATTTGTTTCTCGTTGTTATTGCTGTGCGTTGCACGGTGAATGCGCTACGTGCGCCCTTTTGTTTATTTTGTTTATTTTGAGTTAGTAAATAAAGTGAGTGTTTCAGTCACGCCGACCCCTGTCTTCTTCCTTCCTTACAATACAATATCTGAACCTCGTTACAGTAATCTACTCCTACATTTGAAAAAGGAGGTAGATCTGCAGTTATTCTTTCTTTGGGTAAGTCAGACATTTTTTGCTCTCCTAGCTTACCTTTGTGTCATTTGCAGAAAGTACAGCTTGAAATAATCTTTCTGGCTGTTGCATTGGCTTGAGTAATCCAGTATTTTTCTCTTAATATAGACAGCATATTTCTTCCACTATGGCCACTCTTTACATTAATATGCCTAAGAATCAGTTTGGAAATATGCTGATCTTTAGATAAAATAACTGGATGTTTCTTTTCTTCAGGCATAGCAGCTTTGCATAACCTGCCACCAATTCTCAGCAATCCATCTTCTAGAATGGGGCTTAATTTGTGAGTAGCACTGTGTTTTCTGATTTCAGATCTTCCAGATTTCAGTGATGAAATTTCTTCGCTGAATCTTTCCCATTGACAGAACTGGATAATAGCCTTTTCCGCCACCGAAAGGTCGTCTGGAGACAAGCACTTTCCTCCAAATGAAGCTTTGATTTGTTGTAACCTCTGTTCTAACGCATCGGAATCCTTTAAAAGTTGTCATCAATTGTTTTCTTCGGCAACTTACTTCATGTAGAACTTTCTTTACTTTCAGCTTCCATGCAACTGCAGTCTTGAGTCTTTTCCAATCAGAAAAGTAATTGATCAGCCTATGGGTTGCATTATTGGTATCTTCAATATTTACAACATTTGTTGAGAGCTGCTCTTTCTTAAATTCTGGATCATCATCAACAATGTTTGACTCAATGTTGTCATTTGACCATTTTGAAACTGGTTCTCTAAGAAAATTTGGTCCATTTAACCCTCTGGGGACCAGAAACACGCCCGCGGCGTTTTGCTCGTTTTTTTTTTTTTTGCAATGAAAATAAACACTAAATGCTCTGTTAATTTTGATCTTTCATTTTCGTGTAATACATCAATCGATCCTGTTCAGTTTCTATTTTTTTTCTGTATACTCATAATAAAAATAAAGTGTTTTGCTTTTTGACAAATAAAGAAAAATTAACATGATGCGATTTCTGCCTTCTCTCTGTCAGTAAACTCCCATTTGAAACGCGTTCGAAAATGATCTATAACTCCGCGAAAATTCAGTCAAACAGGCAAACAGACCCACGGGCATAAAGCTTGAGATTGCATCTTTTAAATGAAGTCATTTATATAAAAAACAAATATTCTTAGCTTCTGTAATCTGTATAAAAAGAGAGCGACTCCAGTCGAGCTCATTACGAGCTAATTCACAGTAATGTGACCACTCCCCGGAGAGCGCGTGCTATTCAAACGCAAATTCTGAGAACTATTTCAGACCTGTGAAACGCCCACATCAGCTGTAAACAGAGCGCGTCGCGATCGAGTGAGGCATAATTTAGCCTACCTTATGGAGAAAAGATGTTGCTGATATGAGGAGCAATATATCCTGATATGAGGAGCAGATTCCGCTGAGGAGTGAGGTAGGCTGTTTTCTTTTCTCACGTGTGGAATAACGTTATGGAATAACGTTAGTGTAGGCCTATGTAAACCGCAAAAAGATGAATCGCATTTCTATAATATGACTCGCCTTTCTGTGAGATGAATGAAGGGGACATATTTGTAAAGACTGTTTAGCCTAAATATGAATCGCGCGTCTGTGTGTGAAAGAATAAACTGCTTTGCTATAGCCTACTGAGATGAGTAAAAATCGACTGGAATATGTTGAAATAAAATGAAATAAAATGTATTTGTATAAGCAACGTATTAAACTGCAAATTAGCATGTATATGCCCTAATATTTCATAAAAACAACGTTACAGTCAGTCACTTGTTGACTAGATTTGGGTACAGTTTTTAGGCTACTGTAGAATATACTGCCACATCAAATAAGCTTTTGTTTAGCAATTGTCTATATTCAAACTAATGAATACATATGATAAAATGTAGGCCTATAATCTTTTTTCTTTTTCTTTTTTACAAAGAAATAGTACACTTGAAATATTGTTGAAATTGTAATTATTCTTGTAATTGTAACATTTTTAATAAAATAGCAAAACATATTTACAAGAGAGATGTAAGCGAAATCTTAAATGGTCAATATAAGTCTTCTTCTAAATACATCTTTTGTCCTTGCATTGTGGCTCAGTCAGTGTCACACCTGAAAGAATGGCTCATTAGGCAGAGTCATTATGCAGAGTGGGTGGGACATTGAAATCTAAGGTGTAAACTACTCCTCCCCCTCGCATATTGGCTTTCCAAGCAAAACCTGTTTTACACCATTTAAATCAATGTATTTTTTTGTGAACGATAAAGCAAGACTATTTTAACATAATTTTGAAGCTAGAACTCAAAGGGACAACATCCATTAGTCAAAAGTCTTGTGGACACATATTTAATATGTGTTTTGTGGTCTTAATTCAGCAACTTTCTTTTTATTTTTTTCCAATAACCACGCATAAACATTATTCTCTTAAAAATACAAACATCTACATACACGTTGCTCGCATATTATGGTAGCCCTGTTTGTGCTATATAGAGTGAATTTACACCTTTGCCATTAACATCTTTATAAATAACTGAAAAAAGCACAAATGTCAAGGCATGTCAGAACATCTCAAGGACCCCAAAAACAGCTTGGTCCCCAGAGGGTTAACCATCTCTTGTTGGTTGCGAGCTGTTGTACAGTCATTCCCCAGGACGCATCATCTGCAGGGTTTTGTGAAGTATGAATATACCTCCACTGTGTCACATCTGAAGCTTCTCTGATGGCAGAAATCCTATTTGCCACAAAGGTACAGAATCTCTTGTTTTCATTCCTTATATACTTCAGGACAGATGTGCTATCAGTCCAAAAACAAGAACTTTCCAGTTGAAGCTGAAGTTGTTCTCTGAGCATTTTGTTAATGCGAATTGCTAGGATTGCAGCAGTCAGTTCCAAACGAGGAACAGTCACTGGTTTTAAGGGTGCCACCCTGGCTTTGCCAAGCAGAACGGAAATGTGAACAGCATTGTTACAATTCTGTAGCCTCAAGTAGGTCACAGATCCATATCCACTTCCACTGGCGTCTGAAAAATGGTGTAGTTGGGCGTTAACCGGCTGTCCAAAATCACATGGTTTCAAACATCTGTCAACATTGAAAGTGCTTAACTGATCCAAGTCAGTAATCCATTTAACCCACCTTTGTTCAAGAACTTTAGGAATCTCATCATCCCAGTTGTAGTTTGTTCTGCACAACTCCTGGAGAATGAGTTTGACTGGAAGTGTCAGTGGTGCAAGATATCCTAAAGGATCATACACTGAACTGATCACTGACAATATTCCACGTCTAGTTGGCATTCTTTTCAAACTTTCATTTTATCCCCACAAGACGCTGTTTGGCAATGTTAAGATTGTTAGACATAGCAACATCTTTGTTTTTGAAAGGCAGCTTCAAACTATAATGTCCATCTTTGAAGCTCACGGAGTTCTCCATGATTTCCATGAACTTTGCCTCCTCTCTGGACATTTCTTCTTTGTCCTCTGACATTTTTTCATTGAAATCATGATGGTATTGCTTTTCCAATAGCAACTCCAAGGTTTCAACAGAGATCCTATTTACTCTAGCAGTATGTTGTTCATTTTGATAACTGCCTAGAGAACCATTGACGACCCACCCCAATAGGGTTCAAGGAGAACTCCGGTCAATTTTAACATTGAGCTAATTTTTTTGTCAATTTGGAGTGCTGTCAATACAGAGAACGACAAAAATCGGTGTTGCCTACACCGTGTTATCCTCTTTTTAAAATTTGCACCCTGTTGACTTCAATGGGGCAATATTTAACCCTCTGGGGTCTGGGCTGTTTTTGGGGTCCTTGAGATGTTCTGACATGCCCTGATATTTGTGCTTTTTTCAGTTGCTTATAAACATATTAATGGCAAAAAAAATTTTCACACTATTTAGCACAAACAGGGCTACCATAATATGTGAGCAACAAGAATGTACATGTCTGCATTTTTGAGAGAATAATGTTTATGCATGGTTATTGAAAAAACTAAAAACTAAAGTTTCTGAAATAAGGCCATAAAACACATTCTAAATATGTGCCAATAATATTTTTGTCTAATGGATGTCATCACCTAGTGTTTTTTCTTCAAAATGATGTGAAAATCACCCTGCCTTATCATTCACATAACACAATACATTGATTTGAATTTTGCAAAGCACTTTCTGTTTAGAAAGGCAATATGCGGAG
Organism: Scardinius erythrophthalmus; assembly: GCF_964197995.2. Taxonomy (NCBI): domain Eukaryota; kingdom Metazoa; phylum Chordata; class Actinopteri; order Cypriniformes; family Leuciscidae; genus Scardinius; species Scardinius erythrophthalmus. The sequence goes on along the minus strand of NC_138225.1, from coordinate 21,730,766 downwards.
TGGGCGTCAACGATCATGCATATTTAGTGGTTCACACCTGAAGAGACAATGGGGCCCGCATACTTAATGACCCTTTCATTCAGGTGAGTCACTGAGCCACAAGAATGCAAGAGCAACAGTTGGAAGCATCTCAATTCTTTTTTATTTTTCCACATATTGTGCTTGCAATTTGGCCTATAATATCCAAGGAAAACATGTCTAGTAATTGTGCAGTTAATTCTCATACTGTATTTTCAGTTTTGGAATATTTATCCTCTCCCCAAATTTGTCACTAATAAAACACAATAAAAATTAGTTTGTTTACATCTACCTTGTAAATATATTTTTTTATTAAAAAGGTTACAATTACAACAACAATTCAAGTGTAATCTTTCTTTGTAAAAACTAAAGTATACATTTTATCATACATATTTCAAAGGTAAGGATTTGATTGATTATTTGATAACTTTATTTTTGACAAAACATACTATATTTAACATGAGCAAATATTGGCAAACAAAAGCTTATTTGAGGTGGCAGATATTTTACAGTAAAAATGTATAATCTATCCAAAACTAATCAACGAAATGTTGTCTTTCATATGTCTGTAACATAGGTCTTTCATTTTTATTATAAGAAATATAAATGTTAATTTGCAGTTTAATACGTTGCTTATACAAATACATTTTATTTTAACATATTTCAGTCGCTTTTTACTCAGTATAGCAATACAGTTTGCTAAAACCGAAACATTCATTCACAAACAGAAACACCTGACTGTAACGTTGTTTTTATGAAATATTAGGGCATATAAATGTTAATTTTCAGTTTAATACGTTGCTTATACAAATAGCCTACATTTTATTTCAACATATTTCTGTCTATTTTTACTCAACTCGGTATAGCAATACAGTTTGCTAAAACATCATCATTCATTCAAGTCAAGTCATCTTCATTTATATAGCGCTTTTAACAATGTAGATTGTCTCAAGGCAGCTTTACAGAGATAAGCGTATAATTTAAGGTAACAGAGATTGTTTCGGCTTTACAGCAGAGTTAAGTTATTTCCATCTAAAGTTAGTTTTAATTGATTTGGTTCCGTCGCAATGATCATTTGTTATTAAATTAGGGGCCGCTAAGACGACACCATTCTCTCTACACAGACTTTAAACGCGAACCTGTGAGAAACGCTGATGGCGGTCACATGCGGATTTAGAATGGGTTCTATAGTTATGTGCGTTAGAATATACGCAGGTTTGGAATTCCCTACAAGCCAAGCCTAAACAAAATACTTGTCTTTCCTTATAAATTTTGATAAGGAATTTTATTTTATTTGTTGCTTTGGGGTAGGACCGCGAGATGAATTTTCCCGACAACGCCTTATCTGTAGAGTGGTAGTGGGATCCTCCATAGGGAGAGACTAGTTGGCACTTCAGCACTGCATTGTCATCGGTCCAGGCGAAGGTCCTTCGTCAGATCTGGATACGGCCTGGATCCGGCAGGCTGCAGGAAAAACCTTGGGATAAACACAGACACTAAAATTAGCGTAGATGCCATTCTTCTCATGATGTAACGAGTACATCAGGATTTTTGGGAAGTGTTCCCGGTTCCGGCTGACCTAATCTATGCAGCATAACATTAAATTATAGAAGTCTATAATGTATTATGTGAAAGCTAGGTCAAAGAGATGTGTCTTTAATCTGGCTTTGAACTGACAGAGTGTGTCTGCTTCCCGGACAATGGTAGGAAGACTGTTCCAGAGTTTTGGTGCTAAATAGGAAAAGGATCTACCGCCAGCAGTGGATTTTGATATTCTAGGTATAATCAACTGGCCGGAATTTTGAGATCGTAATAGACGTGACGGACTATAATGCGTTAAGAGCTCGCTCAAGTAGTGCAGAGCTAAACCATTCAGTGCTTTGTAAGTAATCAGCAATATTTTAAAATTTATGCGATGTTTAATAGGGAGCCAATGCAGTTTTGACAGAACTGGGCTAATATGGTCATACTTCCTGGTTCTGGTAAGAACTCGAGCTGCTGCGTTTTGAACCAGCTGTAGTTTGTTTATTAAGCGTGCAGGGCAACCACCTAGTAGAGCATTAAAATAATCTAGCCTTGAGGTCATGAACGCATGAACTAATTGTTCCGCATTTGTCAATGAGAGCATATGACGTAATTTAGATATATTTTTAAGATGGAAAAATGCAGTTTTACAGATACTAGACACGTGACTTTCAAATGAAGGATTGGTATCAAAGAGCACACCCAGGTTCCTAACCGACGACGAAGACTTAACAGAGCAGCCATCGAGTGTTAGACAGTATTCTAGGTTATTACGTGAGGAAGTTTTTTGTCCAATAATTAGAAACTCTGTTTTTTCAGAATTTAGAAGTAGGAAATTACAAGTCATCCAATTTTTTATATCCGCTATGCATTCCGTTAATTTTGTGAATTGATAAGTTTCGTTAGGTTTTGAAGAAATATAGAGCTGAGTATCATCGGCATAACAATGAAAGCTAATGCCATGTTTCCTAATGATATCTCCTAAGGGTAGCATGTACAGAGTGAACAGCAGCGGTCCTAGTACTGAGCCTTGTGGTACGCCATACTGAACTTGTGATCGATGAGACATCTCATCATTTACTGCTACAAACTGATAACGGTCAGATAAGTATGATTTAAACCATGCTAGTGCAATTCCACTAATGCCAACATCATTTTCGAGTCTATTTAAAAGAACATTGTGGTCGATAGTGTCAAATGCAGCACTAAGATCGAGTAACACTAATAGAGAGATACAACCACGATCGGATGATAAGAGCAAATCATTTGTGACTCTAACGAGAGCTGTTTCGGTACTATGGTACGGTCTAAATCCGGACTGGAAATCCTCGCAGATATCATTTCTTTCAAGAAAGGAACACAGTTGTGAGGATACTGCCTTTTCTAATATCTTTGACAGAAAAGGTAGATTCGAGATCGGCTTGTAATTGACTAATTCTGAAGGATCAAGTTGTGTTTTTTTAACAAGCGGTTTAATCAAAGCCAGCTTAAAGTTTTTTGGTACGTATCCTAATGACAAAGATGAATTAATGATATTAAGAAGAGGATCTATGACCTCTGGAAGTATTTCTTTCAGTAGCTTAGTCGGTATAGGGTCTAACATACATGTTGTAGATTTAGATGATTTAATGAGTTTAGTAAATTCTTCCTCTCCTATAGCAACGAATGAATCAAATTTTTCCTCAGGGAGACTACAATGCACTGCCTGATGCGATACTGTAGTACACGGTTGCATAGTTATAATTTTGTCCCTGATATTATCAATCTTATAAGTGAAGAAGTTCATAAAGTCATTACTGCTGTGTTGCTTGGAAACTTCGGTGCTTGAAGCTTTATTTTTCGTTAGTTTAGCCACCGTTTCAAATAAATACCTAGGATTATGTTTATTTTCTTCTAATAGGGTTGAAAAATAAGCAGATCTAGCAGCTTTTAAAGCCTCTCTGTAAGTAATTGAGCTCTCTTTCCATGAAATGCGAAATACCTCTAGTTTTGTTTTCTTCCAGTTGCGCTCAATTTTTCTGGCTGCTCTCTTAAGGGCCCGAGTGTGCTCGTTGTACCACGGCGTTGGACTATTTTCTTTAATCTTCTTTAAGCGCAACGGAGCAACTGTGTCTAAAGTGCTGGAAAAGAGAGAGTTAAACGTTTCTGTTGTAATATCTAGTTCTTCTAAGCTATCTGAGATGCTGAGATGATGAAACTGATTAGGAAGATTATTAATAAAGCAATCTTTAGTAGCAGAAGTGATAGGTCTAACATATTTGAAACACGGAGTCGGCTTTGCAGCCTTGGCTAAATGCAAATTACACAAGACTAGATAATGATCTGAGATGTCATCGCTCTGCTGCAGAATTTCAACGGCATCCACATCTATTCCATGTGATAATATTAGATCTAGAGTATGATTACGACAGTGAGTAGGTCCTGACACGTGTTGTCTAACTCCAATTGAATTTACAATGTCTTTAAATGCCAATCCCAATGCATCTTTTTCATTATCGATGTGTATATTAAAATCACCAACAATTAGTACTTTATCTGCAGTCAATATTAATTCTGATAGAAAGTCCGCAAATTCTTTGATAAAGTCTGTATGGTGCCCTGGTGGCCTGTATACAGTAGCCAGCACAAATCTCAAACGTGATTTATCGTTTACACTATATATTTTTACATTAAGCACCAATGCTTCAAAAGAATTATATTTAAAACTTGATTTCTTAGTGGATTTTAAAACTATTACTATAAATTACAGCAACACCACCCCCTTTGCGTTTCAGACGAGGCTCATGTTTATAACAGTAATCTTGCGGGGTTGATTCATTTAAAGTAATGTAATCGTTTGGTTTTAGCCAGGTTTCTGTCAAACACAGCACATCTAGGTTATTATCTGAAATCATATCGTTAACAACGAGTGCTTTTGAAGTAAGCGATCGAATATTCAGCAACCCAAGCTTTAGCATTTGCTCATCTGTATTATAGCTGTTTTTTATTTGTTGAACATCAATTAAATTTTTAACCTTAGTTGGGTTTAAACGTTTTTTGGATTTCCAAATTCGGGGAACAGACACAGTCTCTATATGATGATAGCTAGGTGAAAGAGGCTCTATGTGATGGGATTTATCTGACCTTGGTGACGCGAGGCCGCTAGCAGACGGTCGGTTTAACCAGTCTGTCTGCTTCCTGACCTGAGCCCCAGATTGTCATGTTTGAGCTCTAAGACTATGAGCCATATTACTAGAGAGAAGAGCAGCACCATCCCAGGAGGGATGAATACCATCTCTTTTCAACAGGTCAGGTTTGCCCCAAAAACTTTTCCAATTGTCTATGAATTCTATATTATTAAGCGGACACCACCGAGACAGCCAACCGTTAAGCGAACATAATCTACTAACTATCTCATCACTCCTGCGAACAGGAAGGGGGCCAGAGCAAATTACAGTCCTTGACATCGTACTTGCAAGTTCACACACCTCTTTAATATTAATTTTGGTGATCTCCGACTGGCGGAGTCGAACATCATTAGTGCCGACATGAATAATGATCTTAGAGAATTTACGATTAGCATTAGCCAGCACTTTTAAATTTGCTTTGATGTCAGGCGCTCTGGCTCCCGGCAAACATGTGACTATGGTGGTTGGTGTCTCTATTTTCACGTTCCGTGTAATAGAATCGCCAATAACTAGGGCACAATCGTTCTCAGTGGGTGTTTCACTGAGCGGGGCAAATCGATTTGTTATGGTAATCGGAACGGAAGAGTGGTTTTTAGATCGCGACTAGAGCGATCCCTCACTGTCACCCATTTGCCCGGCTGCACGGGCTCTACTTCAGCCAGAACCGACTCATGTAAAGTGTGCACTATTCTATGCGCATCCAAAACATCTAAAGCACTAGCACTCTTACTATCCTCAATTAAAGTTTGGATGCGTGTTTCTAATTCTAAAATCTTCTCTGTCAACCTAACTGTCTCCTTACATTTATCACATATAAATCCTATATTGTCGACAGAGAAGCCTATGTGACATGAAGTGCAAGTGACAATAACAGGACAAGACATTACTCACCGTGTTTGTTGAGTGATTCTTACTCACCTGAGCTTTTTATGAACTCAAAGGCGCGGACGCGCGAGAGAAAAATAAATAAATAAAATAGCTGAGCGCACGGGTGGCGCGTTAACAGGCTAGCGAATTACTAGCGTTTTGTGCTAGTAGTACTAATAACAAAAGCTAGCGATGTCAGGTTAATCTGAGATGTTGGGTAAAATGTAGTAGTATAAACAACTAGAAATGGTAGTAAAATGATGGTTCAAAACAAAGAAATATATGGCTAAGACGGAGCTTATCGCACCGAATCAAACAAACACACTCACAGCAGGCAGCGAGGCAGACAGGAGCCACACAGAGACGCAATTTAAACAGAGACGCAATTTAAACGCACACAATTTAGACGCACACAGAGACGCAATTTAAATTTAAACTGTCTTTTTGCAAGCTGTGATAAACAGCGCGCATCTCTGCGGCTGCCGTTCATTCATTCACAGAAACGCGATTAACTTGAGAAGGAAAAAAAACTTACTACATATTCGGATCCTCTCTCCTGCAATACCCGCACTCTGAGGTAGATTCTCCATTATTATTATTCCTCACAGCGCTGCCAGATGGTGTAAACACGTAGGCTACAATGATATGAAAAAACTTGTGTTTTCTCGAGCTGATATGGGGGCGTTCACAGGTTTGCTTGGATTGCCTCAGTAATTTGCGTTTGAATAGCACGCGCTCTCCGTGGGCGGAGTCACATTACCTTTGAATGAGCTCTAATTAGCTCGACTGGAATCGCTCTCTTTTAATACAGATTTCACAAGATGAGAATATTAGTTTTTTATATAAATTACCTCATTTAAAAGAAGATAATTCAAGCTTCATGCCTGTGTGTCTGTATGCCTGTTTGACTGAGTATTCGCTGAGTTACAGTTCATTTTCGGACGCGTTTCAGAATGGTCTTCACTGACAGAGAGAAGGCAGAACTCGCATCACGTTTATTTTTCTTTATTTGGCAAAAAGCACAACACTTTGTTTTTATTGTGAGTATACACAAAAATAATACACATTTAACAGAATCGATTGATGTATGAAACTTGCTTGTAATATCAAAGTCCACAGAGCAAAATTAATTTCTTTTGAACTGAACTGAAAAAAAGCGAGCTGGTATCGCCGGCGATACCGTCGACCCCAGAGGGTTAAACCTGCGATTTAAAGTAGTCGATTGCCGAGTTCACGCGCGTGATCATAGGTAACTAAACCTATGCGCGTGAACTCGACAATCGACTACTTTGGACTTCAACCGAAAACAGGATGTAAATACAGGTATTTGCGCTGGCTTAAATAACATCATTTTTATCCATTTCTTTCACATCTGATGCAGTCAGATTCACTCGTGTTCACTAAGAAAGGAATCACTCACATGACCTGTGCACTTGTAATGACACATCAAGGATGTTAAGAGGCTAAAAGCAGGTTTAAATATTGCCCCATTGAAGTCAACAGGGTGCAAATTTTAAAAAGAGGATAACACGGTGTAGGCAACACCGATTTTTGTCATTGTTCTCTGTATTGACCACTCCAAATTGACAAAAAAATGAGCTCAATGTTAAAATTGACCGGAGTTCTCCTTTCATATGGCATAGGGACCATCTCCCTGACTATTTACTACTTTCCACGGTTCAAGTAATTTGGAGGCGTTGGTACCTATTAGGGCTGCACGATTTGGGGAAAATGTCATATTGCGATAATTGAGGTCAATATTGCGATTGCGATTGGCGATATAATAAACAAATGGTTTCATGAGTCAACTTGCTTGGTTCTCAAGGAAAATAAATGCACACACAGATTAGTGATAATCTGCCTAAAGAAAAAAGTTCTTTAGTCAAGAGCAGTGAGTGTGTTTTTCTCTGTTCCCTTTGTTCTTTGATTAACTTTAGCACAGATATAATTAGTGGCTACTGTGTACTGTCCCTTTAAGACCAGTCGCTGCTGTCAGAGACGCGGATCTCACACGCGCCTCATTCTCTCATGAGTCACAACTCTTCACGTTCATCATAAGACTACTCTTATGTTATGAAGATACTCGACAAAAAGACATTTTGGCATAATTGTGTTATTGTTCGTTCAAGCTCGAAAGAGAACTGTATTCTGGCATGCTGTTTTGTGCGCACGCACGATATTAGCGCAAGTCTTTCTGTGTGTCACAGTCAGGACATTCACAGGCAGCGCGTTCTTTTTGGCATACATGTGTGTTCATTCTACCGCGAAAGAGAACTTGATACTGGCGGGCTGTCTGTGCGATACTGGCGCGCGTCTATCTGTGGGTCGTGTGTGTGTGTGTGTGTGTGTCAGGAAGACATTCACTGACAGCGCATTCTTTTTTTGTCTTATCGCGCATGAATGGTTTAAAAGCATTTGCATGAATAAGAGCAGGATCATGTAACACTAGCCAAAGGATGCCAAAAATTAACAGATTAATTGCGTTAACAGCGCAAATTTGTTTATTTAATATAAAATCGCAGCATTTTGCGTCATATAATCGCGTAGGCTTGAAATCGCGATTGCGATACGATTAATCGTGCAGCACTAGTACCTATCAACAACTCCACTTCAGCTTGAATGTGCGGAATGTGAATACCATGAAGATATGGCCACTTGGTTAGGTCTTCCTGATTGACCATGTTAGTTTGGTTTAAAGGCATTTGTTTCTGTGTGTACAGGTCTGGTAATTCATAAAAAGTATTACCATCAAGACTTGAAATCTCCAAATTGTTTACCACATAGCTTGAAACTGTTGTTTTGGGACTTATAGTAAGCAAACAAATTTTTGTCTTTCGTCCATTCAGGTGCAGCTTCCTCATCAAACTTTCTGAACAAAAAGTAGAGGTACTGCCTGTGTCCAGAAATGCATAGAACAACTTGGTTGCCCCTTGCAGACTGGAAAGATAGGTAAGATACCACTGCCACTCCCAGCCCCTATATGACCACATGTTTGGGCAGGTACAAGCGTGTTGTTGATAGTTGGTTCTACATACTGTTCATAGTTTGTGCTGACAGCTTTATCAACCTTGAGCTCCTTGAAATGAATGTGAAGAACACTGGGATGTTTCTGGTTGCACACTTTGCAAGTTAAGCGCCTTTTACATTCTTTGCTCATGTGTCCAACATGCAAGCAACCAAAACAGACAGCTTTTTCCTTTATAAAGTTTACTTTTTCCCTATGTTTCTTCTTCTCAAACTCTTTACATTCTTCCAAAGAATGACCTTGTGAACAAAACAAACAAAGTGGTGGAGTTACTCTTGAATTGCCTGATTGGATGTTCAGCATTTACCCTTTGGATTTTACCAACAATGGGTTTGTTAAAGTTGGTAACATTGGTAGCAAAACTATCCCCTTTTAACTTTGGCTTTGACTGGGATTGTGACTTCCATTTGTAGACATCCTTCGGTTTACCAGTTGTTTTCATCTCTACATGTTGAATGGACCCCAAATATTGGATCAGAAATGATTTTAACTTGGTGTCAGGGACCAAGGCAGTGAGGCAAGAGGACACAGGAGACTGTTTCCAAAAAAAGGGGTTTTATTACCCAAAATATTGAAAAGTTACATAAAGACCAAAATTAATAACTAGGCCTTAAAAAGAGGTCAACAAAAAATAACTGAATATAGGCTCAAATACATAAACTCATAACACAAGGTTAACTGAACAAAAACTGACCTGCCACAAAGACACAGAAGGGAGCTTATATAACAGCTTGACAAAACCAAATAACATAGAAGGGGTAAAACAAACTAACACATGAAAACTCAAGAGCTAACTAAGGACAAAATCCCCCCCCCCCCCCCCCCGGCAAATGGTGAGACATGGTATGGCCTAATGAGCTGGCTCCCGGATATAGGTCTCCTTAGCCCTTAGCCACTCCTTTCGCCCAACCAGGAAGGGACCGCCCCCAACAGTCCAGATAACTCAACACAAAGAAACATGTGATTAGTGCACTCCCTGTAAATCAATGTAAAGGTAAAACAAAATAAACTAAATCAAAAAACTGTTGTGTTCATTATTTAGACATCATAGTTTAGATGACTGTAAATGATAAGTGCAACAAACTAAAGAGGTGAAATAAAACTGTAATCAAATGTTTAAAACTGAGGTGATGTTACCCTGTGTGGTCGTAGCCATCACACTTGGTATTCAATGAAGTTGACAACATCACTAAATTTGGCTCTTCTTTTCTGTCTTTCCATGATATCACATGCAGCTGTTCTACACTTTTCTCTGAGGTTAAATGGAAGCTTTAGAATTACTGTTCGCATGTTTGTTGGCATGTCCAGTTCTTGCATGTACTCTAGATCTGCCATAGCATTGCAACACCCACGTAAAAAGGGGCCATCCAAGCACCTTCTCCATATATGCAGCAGAAACAAAATAATCTTCTCCAAACTGCTGTTTAAGCATAGTTTTAGCTGTATCATAACCTCTTTCAGGTGCCATATTCATACATCTACGAACAATTTCTCTTGGGCGTCCTCTTGTGTATCTTTCAAGGAAATACAAGCAATCACCCTTGTTATTTGTTTTTTCCTCCACACAATGTTTAAAAGCTTTAGTGAACAAACTGAATTGCAATGGATCCCCTTCAAACACTGGAATCTCACTTGGTAGTAAATGTTGAGACTTTTGCTGCTGAATTAACAACTCTGTTATTTCTTGATGTTTTTGAAGCATACTCGGTGTGAAATCAGATCTTCTATCGTCTACTGAAGTAGCTATTCTGGGTCTTGAAGATTCAGGTTGCTGTAAATGAGATGTTGTTGGTGGTGAGGTAGCACCTAAGCTGCTTTGCAAAATAGACCTTGCTGGTCTCTCAACATCTGGATGAAGAGATGCAGTTGCTCGTTTTGCCTGCTTACTGACATAGGATTCCATCCCATCTGTTGCGATGCTGTTTGCTTGTTGTTCTGTACAGATATCTTTGCATTGGATGCGGCGATTTTCGCATCAATATCTGTTCGTTCCTTATGCTTCTGTAACATTTCCAACTGTTGCTCAATATCATGCTTAACTTTTAAAGACAAGACTTAACTTGAGCGACAAGAGCGGCTTTTTCTGCTTCAAGCTGAATGCGCGCATGATGCACAGAGGCATTATATTTGCTGGAGCGAACTGTGGCGGCTACTTTTGTGGCTTGAAGTGCGACCGCTAACCTGTGTTTCAACATTCGAAATGCTATCATTGAGTTCAATTTCGCTGGCAGCACTATCACATTCCTCCTGTAGCTTCTCCAACCATTTATATACCACAGTGCTGAATTCCACAACCCATATCATTTTTGCTTTGAACCATGTTTCATGCCGGTCTTTCTCTTCATCAGGCAATAAAACAATCAAAGACTCGTGTGCCTCTTTTGCTTCTTTGCATTGCTTTTCAAACTTTTTAAACATACCTTTGACCTCGTTTTCATATTCTCTGTTACCCATTAACTCTTGTATTGTCTTTTTCATTTGGGATGCTTTGTCAAATTTTGACTTTCTTTGTTTCTGTAAAATATCGAGTTTTGCCATTAACCCTTTTGCAGTAAGCTTAACCTCTCGTTTTCGTACAGATAAATCAACATTTTCATCCTCTGCTTTCTGAGTCTGAGCCCCATGTTGCTCGATTTCAGAACCACGACGAAACTCATTTTCATCCGCCATTTTAAATCTTTACTCACTGCATATTTTACAACAAAAATATCAAAGACTATAAACACGGGCAAACACAAGCATTTCACAAACAGTTCAGGTCTTCGTTTCACAAATTTTGATTTTTTTTTTTTTTACCACCAATGCGCATTGGTTTTGTCTATGTTTGTTTGTGTGCACACTGTTTTATATATGACCATTCAATCCAAGCTCAATTGAAAGCGCTTTCATACCTCAGTTCCATATACGCTGAAGGCTGAAGACTTTGGTGTTCGTGTGCGCTGTTTTCTCTTGCACGTGTGGGTTTAATGTTCTTCGATATCCGCGGTCAATCCAAGCAATAATCCACAATAAATCCATCAAACAAAACTTTCATGAATGAGCATCATCTGACTTCAGATCAGCTGACTTTTCCTGTAGTCGTCCAATTCGATCTGCTTCAATCGCTGTAAGGCTCATCCAGGCTCATTCGGTCAAACTTTTTGACTTAACATGTAGGGACGCAGATGGCTTAGTCTGTTTCTGACGCGTGCTTTGCCTTGAGGAATAAAATATTCATTGTCCATACCTTCTCAATATTCGGATATGCCAAATCCATTTATTGTCCATTTTGGCATTGCAAATAGGCTAACAAATAAAACAAACAAAAACGATACTCAACACTATACTTTGAACTTATTGCTAACAAACTGTTTTGGCATGAGCACAGTCTTGTACACGGATTGTACAATTGGATTGGACAGCCTGGTAAAAGGCGCGCACACCGGCAAGCGAAATGGGGTCTTGCACACCCAACGTGCACGACCGCCCACACCGCAATGATGTCATTTTTGCCGCGCGCATCTTCGCGCTCTTGCGAACGCGTCGAGTATAACCCTTCATTTAAAGGGCCGTACACACCGGGACGAATATCGGCGCGCGTTATTCGCCAGCGTTTTTCAACGCGTTTTTTGTGTTCACACCCAAGCGATTTTCGCTGACGATGAGCCGAGTGAACATGCAAATTCATTCCCTGACATTAGATGGCGCTTAATACCACTCCATAACAGTTCTCTTTTATCAAGATTTTTGTAGTCGCTGTCGCGTTTGTCATATAGTTCTTTATGTTCCGACACCAACGAGACCAGCAGCTCTACATTCATCTTGCCTTGCATCTTCCTCGTCTTATTTCTTCCCGGCAGTGTTTAGAGCTACTCGGCGTATACTGTATCTTATTCGCCGTTACATGTGTGCTAGGCAAGACCGTTTTGTGCGCCCCCAAGTTGTGTTTTACTGTAACTTCAGAAGCTCCAGACACATGAGCAAAAGCGCCAATCTCATTGGTCGGATAGTTTTTGACGCGGCGCGTCAAACCAAAAAAACGAACCCGAGGCGTTTTTTAAAAAATGACGCTTTTTCGCGACGGTGTGCACACTCACATTGGCGCCCTTTGTTTAGTCACGAGGCGTTAAACGTTTGCGAATATCGCGCGCGAAATTCGTCCCGGCGTGAACAGGCCTTAAGGCCGGTTTATACTCGACGCGCCCGCACGAGCACGAAGGTGCGCGCGGCAAAAATGACGTCTTTGCGGTGTGGGCGGTCGTGCGCGTTGGGTTCGCAAGACCCAATTTCGCCTGGCAGTGTGCGCGACATTTTTTGTAACAACGCGCGCGGCGCCGCATCCGAAGATGAACGACTTCGAGCCGAATCTGGCCGAGCTCGAACTTCTCACCACACCGGAGTTTTTTGTAACGACATTTTTTGTAACAACGCGCGCGGCGCCGCATCCGAAGATGAACGACTTCGAGCCGAATCTGGCCGAGCTCGAACTTCTCACCACACCTCATTTAGAGTTTGGGGTAAATGAGGGGTCACACTGCACACGCCTGCGGCGCATTACGGTTACGACACGGCTACCGGAGCTGATTGCGGCCATTCTAGGCAATGCTTGTGTTTACACCGGCCGCGACGCGGCGCGTTTCAGAAGCTTCCCAGAAGCGGCTCTCCGCGCCGCTTCGCTAAATATAGGCGCCTAGTCTATTTTTGACGGACGCGCGTCCAAGTCGCACCGGGAATACAAAATAAAAGTAAAAAAAACATTGTCAAATTCAAAATAAACACCCTGTGCAAACTCCCAAACGTATTACACATCAATATCCTTGGTAGAAACCATAGACTGTATGGTAGAAACTCAAAAATCAAGAAAAACCACGTCTGACAGGCAAATCACGTGGTCTCGCGCATCCAGTCGCTCCGCTTCTGAAATGCTCCTGGTGTGAGTTGGCACCGCGTGGAAGACGGAATAAAACCTTGTCGCAGCCGTAATGTGCCGCAGGCGTGTGCAGTGTAAATGAGGGGTAAATGAGGGGAAACCATTTGCACCCTGTGCAAACTCCCAAACGTATTACACACCAATATCCTTGGTAGAAACCATAGACTGTATGGTAGAAACTCAAAAATCAAGAAAAACCACGTTGGACAGGCAAATCACGTGGTCTCGCGCATCCAGTCGCCCCGCTTCGGAAATGCTCCTGGTGTGAGTTGGCACCGCGTGGAGGACGGAATAAAGCCTTGTCGCAGACGTAATGCACCGCAGACGTGTGCAGTGTAAATGAGGGGTAAAAAACCTAGCTTGACAGCGCGCTCCGCATCCGAAGAACGACTTCGAGCCGAATCTGGCCGAGCTCGAACTTCTCACCACACCGGCACCCAGTTTGCACGTCTAAATTAGTTGCTTACATACATTTTAAAAAAATGAGCATACAATAGCATAAAAAGTATTAAAGTATAAAAAGCATAAAAAGACTGTGAAGCTTTGGGGTTGTTGGACTCGATCTACTCCATCTGTGTTTTGATCATCGTTCTAAATCTGATCAAGGCGTAGTCTTTGACAAAAATGTGATTTTCTCATCTTTTTTGTTTAAAATGTTATGAAACTTACCGACATTCAAGTGTAAATAAAAAAGGATGCATGAAGCTAATAAAATGTTTTTAAAATTAAAGTTCAGTTAAAGGTATTTTTCAAGTATAAAAAATAACATTTGAACATAGTAGTATAGGCCTACTGCAAGTGCAAAAATTATATAAAAATAGTAAACTATAAGTATAATGTTAAGTTCACTTAAAGAAAACTTGTATAAAACTACTAAACTAGTAGTTTACTGAGAGTACACTAAAAGAGCAAAAATAATATATAAATGGTAAACTATAAGTATGATGTTAAGTTCACTTAAAGAAAACTTTTAATATAAAACTACTAAACTAGTAGTTTACTGAGAGTATACTTCAAAGTTGCTACAACTATTAAAATAGTAAACTACTAGTATACCCATAAGTTCACTTGCAGTGTAAGGACCATCCATTGGCCCAACGACGGAATCCAACGGCCTGGCGAAGGTTTAAAGCGTGTATGTCTTTTCAGCGATCCAGTGAAGTTCACTTAATTTATTGGAACTTAGTTTTAGTATTACTTTAGCTCTATGCGTAATCTGACTCCAATTTCAAATGATAACCAAATTTAGATCGTATTTCTGATTAGAAAATACTCATAAATATTGATTATGAATTAATTTAGATCTTTGATTATTCTGATTATCCCATACTTTCAATTATTCGTTCATTACGGACCTAGTGTCGCTTTGAGACGTCACGTCGCGACTGCGCGCTCACGATCACAAACCAGCCAGTCCTGAAATAGTCAGAGGGTGTAGTACAAATATTTTACCCTATGCGGTCGCACACTACAGACCCATAGGTGTAATTTATATAATATTTGTAGCATACAACATGCTAAGTCAGGGAATAGTCAGAAATCAGAAGGTCTCCTAAGATGTGCCCCATGGTCCATTCAAAGTGCCTTCAGTTTGATCTATTCTGGACAAGGATTTGCGGAAACACCAGACTACACATTAATCTACTGGAAATAATGATTTCAGAAGAATGCAGAATAAATCAAGGTTAACATTTATTTGTCAGGTAAAAATGTATCATGCCAATTACAGAAGTAAATTATTAAAAGCCAATTCAAAAATACATGACATCATTTACTCAAAGATGACTCTAAAAGTAAGTAATGTTTTCCTGACAGAGACACACAGTAATGTGTCAGGACCTTCCAACAGGAAAATACTGAAACATTACTGTGGGGGAAAGATCCTGGTAAAAGATTCCCAATGATTGCTCTGTCCCCTCACCTTAAATACCAGACCAGAACAAAAGGGGTTAAACAAATGTTGTTTAGAGTTGGTTGGGCCAATCCATGTACCCTAGGGGGGTAGCACCTGGTTTCTTGAGATATCGTAAAGAGATATCAGCCAGAGAGGAGATACAGGATTCTCCTAAGTTCTTCAATCTTTTTCATTAAACCAATGACTGCAATGAAATTAAGACCATTTTACCAATCGCACTGTGCCCTTTAAAATGACACCAAACATGAAAAGGAAAAACAACATATTCACAAGATACATCATATGTGATATATAGACATTCTTAATGAACTTTCAGTGCCTTGAGGAGGGAGAGGGGGGATGAGTTGAAGTCAAACAGGGGAACAATGAGATAAGTTTGGGCAGTACAAGGTTCTGTGCTCTGCCTTTGTTGTCCGCTGTCCAGGGTGCATTTTATGGCGTTATTGCAGGGTGAGTTTTGTTTTAACAGGAAAATCAGTTCTTACAGACGGCCCCTGGCCCCTTGGGACAGATTTAGATCAGGCCTAAGGGGACATGTTTTGGACATTTTCCTGTTGCCACATTTTCAGTGTTATTCTCTGAGTGTTCATAGGGCTGACCACTGTAGTTTGCAGTGTTAGTCGATTGGTGTAGGAATCCAGTCGTCACCTGAAATAACAGCATTAAGACAGGTTGAACATTAAAATGAAAGCGTGGCAGAATTCGTGGATGCTGCAGCAGCTGGACAGGGTGTCATGACCCTCTTGGCCGGGTTCGCTTCCACCTGCACTTGGCTGCGTTGGTATTCAGTCTGTAGAATGATCTCGTTGTATCAAGTCTGTTTGCTTTGGTCAGCATGATCAGAAAGTGTCATTATAACGCTTTGCGGAAACATCTTTGTCCTCCCTAGGATGTTTTAACTGACCATTTGAGAAGTCCTCGGTCACCTTCAAGCAGAAGGTTTCATTTGCCGGGTAGATCAGAACTCCATTGTTGAAGGAATCATTTCACTGATGACGCTCCACTGCGTGTAAGACACCTGAACAACTTTTGAATGACCATGCAATAATTGAACACTGATGTATTTGTGGTTATTGTAAGATGAGGAAAAGTTATTGGATAAACACAAGAACACAAGATAACAAAACATGATGTACTCAAAAATATGAAACCCAAAAGTCAAAGGTGCGAGTGGTAAATATGGTCTCTTTTTCAAAATCATATATTTAATGAACATGTGTAATTTGATCACCAAATTCTTCACTACCGCAGTGATCTGGTAGTGGGATTTAGACTTGGTCTGGATGAATCAAGGACGGGTAGCAGAAAGTCACCATAACTAGTATATTTACTAGTTGTATGCATAATTAGAGTAATTAGAGTATATCACATAATTAAACATGGAAATACACAATTTCATAATTATAAAATTGTCTACATTAGTTGTTATAAGTGCAAATCATCAATGAAACTTAATGTTTTAATAGATTCAGTTAGAGAATGAAATGTATAGAAACAGAGATTTAAATTCTCTGGTTTAACTTTTGTAATTATCCTCTGTGCATTTGATGTACAGACTAGGTCACACTCAATAGTGCAGGTCTGAATTGTATAGTTGACAAATAGAAATGCCTGCATTTTAGATTTAGCTGTTTAGATCATTTTTTATCGTCATTAGTCATTTGTTGGAAACTAGGGGGCCCTCCTGGTTTGCAACAACGCTAACGACTGGACATAATAAATATTTTGTCCAAAGACCAGTTGCATTGATTAATAGGTCTCAATAAGATTTTTTTTTTTTTATGTGGATTTAAATCAATCGATGTGTGACCACAGCCATGCATGTCCTATGCACAGCACAGTATTTACATACAGGAAGTTTTGAAGACTGTAATGCTGAAAAGAAATTATTAAAATAATTTTCCTTGTCCTATATGTATGAAGGTAAATGATGTATTGCATGATGTGAATAATTTTGGCCTGGTTAGTCTTATGATCTATGCCAGGTAGAGATGTTCTAAGATTGCCATAGTGATGGTGTGTATTGTGTATGTTTGTGTACAGGAGATGGGTGGTGTTTTATCCTACCATAATTTGTGTTGCATAATTTAGTTCCGATGCTACACCGGGGAGGCCACATACAGGAGCTACTTCTGTAGTGTTGTGAGGTGTGAGCGGCCCCTTGAAGTTTCTCCACCCCCATCTCCTAATGTAAAGTTGTGTGTCCTGCTTAAGGCAGGCAGAACCAGACCCTTGTGGAATCTGGTTCTAAAGAAAGTCATTTGTCAGCCTGTAGGGAAATAGACCTAGAGAGGAAAACACAGTTTAATCTTGAGCCTTTATACAAATTGCATTTAAGATAGATGGTCTATCTCAATATTTATTTGATGGCTTTAGCCAGACAGTTGTTACTGATGGCTTTGATCTGTTAAGATTTTACGCCATTAGAAGAAAATGTGTTTTTGTTTACAAAGACATGTATCATTCTCATGATCATGTGTTTGCAAAGAAAAGGTCAATTAAACAGTGATAATAGTCAGATCTGACTGCTATTGCATCTAAACTCAAACAGTCTGCTGTGTTGTGAGCATTAGGACCCTCAGGTCTGCTAGGGGAATCTCTTTACATGATGTTGTTTATTTACACTAGCCAGATCTGTGTTTAGAGCAATTAGATCACCAGGGGTGGTGCTGTGCTTGTTTGTTTTAGCCTTTGGAATTTATGGTGTTATTCAAACTCTTGACCATTTGGGTCTCTGTGGTCCATAAAGACTTTAGATTTTCTGCCTGATATTTACAATTCACACAACTGTACATGTCCAGTAAAATACCTTCCCTGATCAGATTCCATGTGAGCTGAAGCTCCCAGAGAGGAGTTTAACACTTGCACCACTTCGTTTGTGGTTTTGTTGCAAGAGAAAATTAAAATTTGTACCTCCCCTTGTTACTGGGTTAAAGATCTGTTAGATCAAAATGAAATCATCCTGTGGATTTGGATGGATATTTAAGACATGGTAATCAGGTTGATCATTTTAGTTGGTATATACTGAGCATTGTAATTTCTCTCATTAAAGATTCTTGCACAAATAGAAGGTAAAGAAGTTCTTTCTGATTCATTCTTCCTTTCAGTTTCCTTTCCAATACTTTCTCTAACCATCTATTATCTCATTCCTCCCAACACTAGTGTTCCTTCTTGTTCCCTACATACACGTACCATCTTTCTACATTCTGATTCTTTTAATTCTCATTAAACATTCTTTCCTCTTCCAACCCAATGCTGAATCATTACGAGATTAAAGCCATTCTTGGCCATTACAATATAATATATATTACAATCTGGTCATAATATAAATTATATTTTATAAAATTGTATAAATCATACCAATCTTATTTACTGGTCTCGGGGGTTTTTACTGAGTAATTTGTCCAAACTGACTTGTTATCTTCTCACTGATCTTTTAGAAGGTGATTGGCCCTGCAGCTCCAGCTGTGCTGGCATGAGCATTGTGTACACAGCAACAACACAAACTGGAAACCAGTTACAGCTGCTTTGATGCTGTGAACATTCAATGGACTGCATGAATTGAGAAACATGGGTCAAATCATTGCTCAATTTAAAGATTTTTGTGACTACAATTTAGAATTGGACACAATTATCTTATTTTAGGCTGAGATGTTATCAGTTGCATTCTTTTAAGAATCTTATTTGAATATGAAAGAAAGGTTGGACAAACAGGTCTCATGGAGGGCGCCAAGATTGTTTTATGGTTTGTTGCTTTTGTCAGTCTCTTTTGAGACCTCAAAAACATACAAAAATGCAGTGGTTGCAAAGTCTGACATAAAACCAAATTAAAAGCTATGTTTTATAAAACTGAGCCTTAAATGGTGTTGTTTAAACCATATTTGGGACATCAGTCATGAACTTTTTTGACACTATTGAAAGATTTTCAAAGAACAATGATTACTTTGATGTAATTCATAGTGGTCTTTGTCTAAATTATCTCATAAGATAAGGACAAGCTGTGCATGTCCTCTGACACTATCAGGGCTGGTAACAAGCCTCTTAGTAACACAATAATTTTCATTATATACATCAGTTGTAAAGTTTAGCGTATTTTTCCAAATTTCAGCCTCTAGGACTTCTGCATAGCAGCTGTTCTCTAGGACTGAAATCAATTTCTCAGATAATTTCTTTTGAAATATTCTAATTGCATTGCACTGTTTTGTCCAACTTTACACTTCACACACAAGGGATTCAAGTGAGACAGTTTTACTTGTTATCTTTTAGCTCATCAAATCACAAGGTTTTTCACAAGTTAGCGTGACCATTTTCTTATTTCCAGTGTTGCAATGTTGTTGCAACAAAACAAATAATTAAATGTAACGACATTATTTACCTCAGAATTTAAGTTTTTAGTTTTCAACCCTCTGTTGAGTACCAGAATAAAAAATTTAATTATGTTATTCCAATTTAGGTTTCATCACTTGTTGCTTGGGCAAACAAGGAGGTATTTAAAGTTAAAGCAAGGGATATCTTTTCTCATCTACGCTGCCGCTATCATGTCCCTGATATGTGGTTTTATCTAATTCTCAAGCCCCACCGGATTTTGCGTTCTCCGGTCTAACTGGGTATGCCGACCCATTCTACAAATGTGTCTATATGAGGTGCGTCTGAATTTACCCTCAACACTTCTAAAAGGCAAAATAGAATTGACTTACCAAACGGCTGAAGAAAGAGAAGGACATCTTACTTCTCTTATTTGTTGCAAGTCCCAATATTTCACTGAAAAGACACTCACAACCTGGAGAATCACGGAGGGACTGTCACCACTTTGTAAGGACCATCCATTGGCCCAACGACGGAATCCAACGGCCTGGCGAAGGTTTAAAGCGTGTATGTCTTTTCAGCGATCCAGTGAAGTTCACTTAATTTATTGGAACTTAGTTTTAGTATTACTTTAGCTCTATGCGTAATCTGACTCCAATTTCAAATGATAACCAAATTTAGATCGTATTTCTGATTAGAAAATACTCATAAATATTGATTATGAATTAATTTAGATCTTTGATTATTCTGATTATCCCATACTTTCAATTATTCGTTCATTACGGACCTAGTGTCGCTTTGAGACGTCACGTCGCGACTGCGCGCTCACGATCACAAACCAGCCAGTCCTGAAATAGTCAGAGGGTGTAGTACAAATATTTTACCCTATGCGGTCGCACACTACAGACCCATAGGTGTAATTTATATAATATTTGTAGCATACAACATGCTAAGTCAGGGAATAGTCAGAAATCAGAAGGTCTCCTAAGATGTGCCCCATGGTCCATTCAAAGTGCCTTCAGTTTGATCTATTCTGGACAAGGATTTGCGGAAACACCAGACTACACATTAATCTACTGGAAATAATGATTTCAGAAGAATGCAGAATAAATCAAGGTTAACATTTATTTGTCAGGTAAAAATGTATCATGCCAATTACAGAAGTAAATTATTAAAAGCCAATTCAAAAATACATGACATCATTTACTCAAAGATGACTCTAAAAGTAAGTAATGTTTTCCTGACAGAGACACACAGTAATGTGTCAGGACCTTCCAACAGGAAAATACTGAAACATTACTGTGGGGGAAAGATCCTGGTAAAAGATTCCCAATGATTGCTCTGTCCCCTCACCTTAAATACCAGACCAGAACAAAAGGGGTTAAACAAATGTTGTTTAGAGTTGGTTGGGCCAATCCATGTACCCTAGGGGGGTAGCACCTGGTTTCTTGAGATATCGTAAAGAGATATCAGCCAGAGAGGAGATACAGGATTCTCCTAAGTTCTTCAATCTTTTTCATTAAACCAATGACTGCAATGAAATTAAGACCATTTTACCAATCGCACTGTGCCCTTTAAAATGACACCAAACATGAAAAGGAAAAACAACATATTCACAAGATACATCATATGTGATATATAGACATTCTTAATGAACTTTCAGTGCCTTGAGGAGGGAGAGGGGGGATGAGTTGAAGTCAAACAGGGGAACAATGAGATAAGTTTGGGCAGTACAAGGTTCTGTGCTCTGCCTTTGTTGTCCGCTGTCCAGGGTGCATTTTATGGCGTTATTGCAGGGTGAGTTTTGTTTTAACAGGAAAATCAGTTCTTACAGCAGTACAAATGAGAAACGATATTATGAACTAGTTGTGCACTTAAAGTTTACTTCTGTTACACTTATAGTACACTTAAAGCAACAACATGGAACTTTTCCTCTGCGGTCGCCCTACAGGTTGGAAGCGGAATTGTCGATTACCGCTGTCGTAAAATGATTTACGGTTACTGTATATGAAGCATGCAGGTTTTTTTCATATGGGCAATGATAATATTATTAATCTTCCCCCTTTCATAATTTATACATGTTTAGTAGACTAAACATTTTAACTCAAACATTTGCGATTTGCATGTCGATTGCAATGCTCAAATCTGAACGAGGATGATAGCGATAGCATCCTAACCATCTAAAACTACCATGTTAGTGTTTACTAGCTACCAGATTGATAATTCGCTCATCTTCTAGCTGATTCATGAAGATAAATGGAGGACCAGATAGTTTCCGTAACGTAACCAGGCAGACAACAGATTAGAAAAACTAAAGATAGTATGCAAGCAATTTACAGTTACTTACTAGTTCAACAGCATGACGGCCAAGCCAGCATCGGTCTGGTAACACTCCTCCTCCATTAGCTCACGCCAGCGAGCAAACGCTCGACCAATATTGATCCTCGTCCTGTCTTTCAGTTTATCACTCTCCCTTTTCCTCTTCCGACTCTACTCCGACAAAACCTTGGACTTCTTACGTTTCGCTGCTGCTTCAGCCATGACTAAAACAGACGTACGAAAACAAACGCGCTGGTTGGCCACATTTGAGGAAGTGGTGGGCAAAGTGACGTATGCCGTAAAGCAGTCGAATTTTGTAGTTCTTTTTGAGCGCTGGTTACTACCCGCACCCCGAAGTTACATAGTGCCAGTAAAAGCGATACAGACCCCGTCAGGCTCTGGCAGACGTCTCATTCAACCTACTGTAAGTCGATGTACTATCACAAGGGTCTTGGAAATATATTATGAAGGTTGAAAAGTTACATGTTGTTACTTTAAACATATACTTTTATATACTAAAAGTGGGCCAATTTAGTCCCAAGCGGTATTAAAATAGTACACTTACAAGTTTACTCGTATGCTTACTACATGTATACTTAAAAATATACTTGAACATTACTTAAGTAGGGCCCTATAATTTCCGCGATCACGGAATCGCGGACCGAATCGCGGACTTGGCAAATTAACGCCCGTTTCACACATACTCCGTGTGAAGTGCGTATGCGGTGCGTGTTGCAGTGCGTATGCAGTGCAGGAGCAGCAGGCGCAATAGTGCTTTCACATATGCTGCGTTTTTGTAGTGCGTAACTGATCCGCTGCTGTAAGCTATACCACAAATACATACTCACTATTTGTATTTCAAATCCAGAAGTTATCAGCAACTTTTATTTAAAAAAAGTTTTTTTTCAGCATTGTGATTCTCTTTGTACACATTGTACACATTTAATAGACGTATTCATGATTAAACACAATTTAAACAACATATTATTAAATGCATTAGGCTACTTCTATATAATTATATATTAAGTTGCTCAAGCAAGTGGTAAAATATTTTACCATGTACTTCGCATAGCCTACATTTTAAATTAAAACGTAAAATTGACAAAAACAGCAGACTCATATCCTTTCTTTTGCATAATTTAAATCTTTATACAATAAATCTTACATGTCACAAAGAACTTGTTTTTCCACTTCCACGAATGAGACGAGTGTTGTTCATGTTGCCTTGTTGAAGTAAATAGTATTTTCCCTTGATTTACCCCGGTCTTAACGTCTCAGCATTGCGATTCTCTTTGTACACACTCTTTAGACGTATGCACGTTCAAACACAATTTAAACAACGTACGCCAGCCTATTATTCAATGCATTACTTCTACTTATATTAAGTTGCTCAAGCAAGTGGTCAAATATTTAACCATGTAGTTATATTAGATCGCAAACATTTTAAATTAAAACTTAAAATTGACAAAAACAGCCGACTCTCATGCATTTTCTTTTTCATTAAAATTTTAATAGGCTACAATAAATATTGCATGTCACAAAGAAAGAACTTGTTTTTCCACCTCCACGAATGAGTTGTTCATTATGTCGCCTTGTTGAGGTAAATTGTAGCTTTCCTGGCTTTACCCCGGTCTTAAAGTGAAAAAAGTAGTATCTAATTAAATACATTTATGGTGCGATTACTACATTTTATTTAATTAATCGCATTTATGTTGAAATTACTACATTGTCAGGTCAAACTGTGTTCATTTTTTGACCACGAAACATGCGCTGTCACTTTAATTCAGCGCGTGCAGCACAGCAAAAATAGACTCGGTGCGGAAACGATCGCTGCACTGCTGTACACGCACCGCAACTGGAACGGATCGACGGACTGCAACCGTGTGCGTTGTGAAAGCTCTAACCTGTTAACATGGGTACGGAAAAAAATACGCACTGCAAACGGAGTATGTGTGAAACGGGCGTAACGCAGAATCTAGTGTCAACATGGAATTTCGCGTAATTTTACATATTTGGAATAAAATTCTGTTTTTGTGTGGGAGAAAATGTCTGAGGAAAATCGCATATTACTGAAAGAACGAGCAGAGAGAGAGGCCCGGTCGCGCTCCCTCCCGCTTATTAATCTAAATCAATTGAGAATTGACACAATGGTAAAAGATCGGAAGAACGAAGTTTCACGTGGAGCATTCGGATCTTTTTTTTCCTGATACAAAAGGCAGGAGAATGCTGAGAGTGCTTCTTGGGTATAAATATATATATACCTCCGGTGCTCTTCAGTCAAGGGATCCACATATATTTTGAGATAAAGGTCTGAGGCACTCAGGAGGATGAAGATTAAAAAGCCTTTATTAATCCATGGCTAGTATAAAAATAAAAACATGCCTACGCGTTTCAGCCAACAAGGCTTTCGTCAGGGCTTGAAGTGTTTTGACAAACAGCTCACTTCCTTATTAAGACCAGTAATCAATAACAGCTGCTTAGTTTGAGCAGGTAAGAAGTCACATGATTGAATGATTAGTGTCACAATAATTACTTACAATCATTAGTCCTGTTAAATTTTAACTACAGAGAAAAGGCATATATTTCTACTAAGAAAAAAAAAAACAAAAAAAAAAAACAAAACAAAAAAAAAACAAGCCTTAAATAATTAAACTAGTAAATCTAACTACAAAAAAACATTTCTACAAAAAAAAAAAAAAAAAAAAAAAAAAAAAAAAACAAGCTTTAAATGATTAGACTAGTAAATCTGACTACAAAGAAAATACATTTCTACAAAGATTTGAAAAAAAAAAAAAAAAAAAACTTTTAATCATTAAACTAGTAAATCTGACTACAAAAAATACATTTCTACAAAAATTAATAAAAATATAAAGCCACTCATATAATGTATGGATCAAGATTACAGAAAAGGAACAAAATCTAGTTCTCCATTTAGACCAGGGAAACATGTAGCTTTCAAAGTGTAAATCCAAAATGATTCTCTTTGCAAGAGTTTCTTTAGCCTATCACCTCCTCTAATTGAGTTTTCAATATGCTCTATGCCTATAATTTTAAGGGAGTTACAACTTCCATGGTTTGCATCTTTATAATGTACTGCCATAGGATATTGAGGATTTCCAGATCTTATTGCATATTTATGCTCAGCAAGTCTTACCTTTAATTTGCGCTTAGTTCTCCCGATGTAAAAGCAACCACATGGACATACTAGTCTGTAAACTACATATGAAGTATTGCAATTAATGAACGAATTTATGTAAAACTTACGTCCAGAGGAGATGTCAAGGAAAAAATTAGCATTAGTCATATTATTGCAATAATTACAGTGTCCACACTTATAGTTACCTTTTCTGGTAGAGAGCCATGTTTTTTGTTGTATGGGGGAAAGATGACTTTGAACCAGTTTATCATTTAAGGTTGGTGCTCTTCTAAAGCTAATGGTTGGAGCATCTGGAAGGGCTTCCCTAAGAACACTATCACTTTTCAATAAATCCCAATTTCTTTCAATAATTCGTTTAATTGTGTTCGCATGATTACTGTATTGTGTCACAAAGTATACTTTGTCTGATCTTTGTTGATTTTTCTCTTTCGGAACTAGCAGTTGTTCTCTTGGGAGGCATTTTGCCTTGTTGTACGCTCTGAGTATAGTACTTTTTTGATATCCTCTTGTTTTAAATCTCTGACACATATCTTGAGCATTTCTTTCAAATTCTTCTTCTGTATCACAGATACGTTTAAGTCTTTGAAATTGGCCAAAAGGGATATTATTTTTTAGCCATGATGGATGGAAGCTATCTGCTCTAAGAATTGTATTGCGATCGGTTGTTTTTCGAAAAATAGAAGTATGTAAATCTCCATTAGCTTCTTTAGTGATTTTAAGATCTAAGAAGTTAATTTCAGATGGAGAAAAGTCAAGGCTCAATTTCAAACTTCTGTTAGTGTTGTTCAGATATGAATGGAATTGAAGCAGTTCAGTTTCTGAACCAGACCAAAACAAAATGATGTCATCGATATATCTACCCCACCATATCATCTTATCAGCAAAAATATTACGATCAGAATATACAAATTTTTCTTCCCAAGTTCCCATAAAGAGATTTGAATAGTTAGGTGCAAAACACGCTCCCATTGCTGTACCCTTTTTTTGTTTAAAGAATTGGTTTTGAAACAAAAAGACATTATTATATAAAGTCCATTTGGCCAACTTAAGGATAAAGGAAGAAGGGGGCATTTGTTCTGAATGTCTCTTTTCCAAGTAATGAGATAGTGCATCTAGTCCTTCTGTATGGTCAATGTTCGTATACAGTGCTTCCACGTCCATGGTAACCAGAAGTGCGGATCCAATGTTCTGTATATCCTTAATCTTGTTCAGTACATGCGTGGTGTCTTGAATGAAGGAAGGCAGTTCTGATACAAATGGTTTAATAAAGAAGTCTACAAATTGAGAGGCTGGTTCGGTGATTGATTCATTTCCACTAATTATTGGTCTACCTGGTGGATTCTCCAAATTCTTATGTATTTTTGGGAGCATGTAGAATGAAGGAATTCTTGGATGGTCACTCAACAGAAAATCATGTTCTTTTTGTGAAATCCATTGTTCATTTTTAGCATGTAGGAGTATTTCCATAAGTTCAATCTTCATTTGCTCTATTGGATTAAACTGGAGGTGTTCATAATACTCTCTATTATCCAACTGTTTATTGGCTTCTGTGACATATTGATCTCGGCCCCACACTACTACAGCTCCTCCTTTATCAGCTCTTTTTATTATAATATTTTCATTCGCTGACAAGCACTTTATTGCATCATTTTCTTCTTTTGTCAGATTGTATCTCATTCAGGGCCGGATCTAGACATTTGGAGGCCCTAGGCAAAATTCATGTTGGAGGCCCCCCACCCCCAATAAAACACACTTGAAACAAATATGATTCCTAACCTTTTTATTTATACAACATTTAATTTTAAATTTAGTATATTTTTACTTACACAGTACATAAGTTTGGACAAATTACTATTTGTAATGTTTTTGAAAGAAGTCTCTTATGCTCATCAAGCCTGGATTTATTTGATCAAAAATACAGAAAAATAATATAGTGAAATATTATTACAATTTAAAATAATGGTTTTCTATTTTACTAGGCTATACTTTAAAATATATTTCTGTGATGCAAAGCTGAATTTAGTGTCACGTGATCCTTCAGAAAACTTTATAATATTCTGATTTATTATCAAATGTTAGAAATGGTGCTTAATATTTATTTTATAACATGTGATACTTTTTTTCATGATTCTTTGATTATTAAAAAGTTGTTTTAAAAAAGTCTTCAATATCACTTTTATAAATTTAACACATCCTTGCTGAATATTCCTGTTTTTTTTTCTGTATTTTTGATCAAATAAATGCAGGCTTGTAGCATAATAATAAACTTCTTTCAAAAACATTAAAAATAGTAATGGGTCCAGACTTTTTACTGGTAGCCTATCAAACTTTATCTAAGCTAATCTCTTTTTTTGTTTAATGAAGATGTTATTGTTATTGTTGTTATTTTGCTGTTTTATTCAGTTTATTCACAGTTCCAGAATACCACTTCAGTAGATGAACATCATGAACGTGCTTTTATCATTTTTCTGCGTTATGGGCAGGATTTTTCCCTCCCATTTAATCAATATTGACTGCAGATATTGTCATATTATTAATATCAGTAATATGTTATTATGTATTGCATTGCTACCTTAAATATGCTATACACAAATCAAGTGGAAGAGAAAGACACGATCGCTACTGAGCAGGAAAAAAAATCTAAACTAATATTCCTATAGGCTATGATGTCAGGGTATTATCTAATCATCAGCATCAGAATATAGAAGATAGACCCATAGATATGAGATCCTTTATTTGAAACATTTAAAAATGTTGCAGTGTGTTGGTTTTTTAACTTTGAATACAAACGTCTTGTCTTTTACTTTTGTAGCTTTTTTACTAGTCAGCTCTGGACGCGATGTTATTCATTGATTGTACGCGCAAATTCAAAGCGTCGAGTCTGGGCACGTTAATGACGCTCGCGCGCTCTTTTAAACTCATAAAGCGGTGAATGGTTTTTCCAGAAATGACGCTGATCTACAGTAGCCCACAAGTTTATATTTAAAATACATTGCAATCACACCAAAATCGATGACCTGCATTACGAGCTGTGCTTCTTTGCGTGCCTATTTCTGCTTTTGCTTCGCACTCAGCACCTGATGGATGCGTTCGTTGACCGCCTCTGATCGCCTCTGACGTCCCCTCGGACTAAACTGGCTGGCGCCTCTACAGTCATGGGCTGGCGTTAATGTGACGTAATGTAACAGTCTATGGTTAAGATAAACATCGTCACTATTTTTAGTTGATTAATAGGCTACATTTTGAAATAAATTGTAGATAGGACATTTAATTTTTTTTTTTTTTTTTTTTTTTGTCCCTCTGTCTGGGCCCCATCCCGCCAATCGGGCCCTAGGCACGTGCCTAGTTTGCCTTTGCGTTAATCCGGCTCTGATCTCATTATACTATTGGATGCAAAAAGTTTATCAACTTCATATGTAACCTTTTTGTAGAAGGTATTAAGAGTCTGATTACATATATTTGGTGTAAAGGTAGACTTGGGTCTAAATGAAGTTCTCGTATCCTCTTGTTGCATATGACTTCGAGAGGCAGCTTGACTAGGAATAATGTGATGCCAAACTTTCAATTGGAGATTGCGATGAAACTTGAACAGATCAATTTTTGTTTGGAACTCTCTTGCTGTATTTTTAGGAGCAAATGTTAGACCTTTTGACAAAACAGAGATTTGACAAGTAGAAAGAGGGACGTCTGAAATATTAATTACTTGTTCATCTTCATCTTGCCTTTGCTTCTGGTGTGCCTGCTGTGATTTATGGGTCCTTGATGACTTGCTTCTACCTCTTCTTGTCTTCCGCTTCGTTGTCTCTGTGATATGTTGTTTCTTTGAGGTCTGGTGCCTAAAAAAGTAGACAAGGAGGACTCTATCTCAGAGTGGTCTTCATCACTACTTGGTAGTTGAAAGGAGACAGTTCTTCTCCGTTGTAACTGGGTTTTAAAACTTCGTTTTTGTTTCCACCAATAAACTTTGTTATCCTTATAATCTGATAAATCTCTGTTAAATTTCCTCAGCTTCTCTTGTTTGAGCTCTCTTTGTAATTTCTCTAAATCCACTTCTAGTTCTCTTTCAAAAGGGATTTGTTGATTTTTAAAGTTGGTGGATATTTCTTCTTTCAAGTTGGCAATTTCATTCAGAATTTGAGTTTTTTGTTTCTTAGCTTCTTGTATAAGGAGAAGCATGAGATCTAGAGAACATTTGTTTAATATTGCTTCCCATTTCTCTTTAAACTCTGAATCTTCAGCACCAAATGATGGGAATTTTTTAATTCTCAGTCCTCTTGGTATCATTTTCTCTCTCCAATAGTCTGACAATGTTGTCATATGTAGCTGTAGTTTCAAGTCTTTTTCAGAAAGTTTTTTGACTTCAACAAACAGTTTTTTAGCATCTGTGGTTTGTATAGAGCTCTGATCAAACATGGCTACTGGATACTTCTCCTATTCCAAAGAAGAAGGTGAGAACATTATTATCTCAGACACTCTGTTTGATCAGAGCTCTATACAAACCACAGATGCTAAAAAACTGTTTGTTGAAGTCAAAAAACTTTCTGAAAAAGACTTGAAACTACAGCTACATATGACAACATTGTCAGACTATTGGAGAGAGAAAATGATACCAAGAGGACTGAGAATTAAAAAATTCCCATCATTTGGTGCTGAAGATTCAGAGTTTAAAGAGAAATGGGAAGCAATATTAAACAAATGTTCTCTAGATCTCATGCTTCTCCTTATACAAGAAGCTAAGAAACAAAAAACTCAAATTCTGAATGAAATTGCCAACTTGAAAGAAGAAATATCCACCAACTTTAAAAATCAACAAATCCCTTTTGAAAGAGAACTAGAAGTGGATTTAGAGAAATTACAAAGAGAGCTCAAACAAGAGAAGCTGAGGAAATTTAACAGAGATTTATCAGATTATAAGGATAACAAAGTTTATTGGTGGAAACAAAAACGAAGTTTTAAAACCCAGTTACAACGGAGAAGAACTGTCTCCTTTCAACTACCAAGTAGTGATGAAGACCACTCTGAGATAGAGTCCTCCTTGTCTACTTTTTTAGGCACCAGACCTCAAAGAAACAACATATCACAGAGACAACGAAGCGGAAGACAAGAAGAGGTAGAAGCAAGTCATCAAGGACCCATAAATCACAGCAGGCACACCAGAAGCAAAGGCAAGATGAAGATGAACAAGTAATTAATATTTCAGACGTCCCTCTTTCTACTTGTCAAATCTCTGTTTTGTCAAAAGGTCTAACATTTGCTCCTAAAAATACAGCAAGAGAGTTCCAAACAAAAATTGATCTGTTCAAGTTTCATCGCAATCTCCAATTGAAAGTTTGGCATCACATTATTCCTAGTCAAGCTGCCTCTCGAAGTCATATGCAACAAGAGGATACGAGAACTTCATTTAGACCCAAGTCTACCTTTACACCAAATATATGTAATCAGACTCTTAATACCTTCTACAAAAAGGTTACATATGAAGTTGATAAACTTTTTGCATCCAATAGTATAATGAGATACAATCTGACAAAAGAAGAAAATGATGCAATAAAGTGCTTGTCAGCGAATGAAAATATTATAATAAAAAGAGCTGATAAAGGAGGAGCTGTAGTAGTGTGGGGCCGAGATCAATATGTCACAGAAGCCAATAAACAGTTGGATAATAGAGAGTATTATGAACACCTCCAGTTTAATCCAATAGAGCAAATGAAGATTGAACTTATGGAAATACTCCTACATGCTAAAAATGAACAATGGATTTCACAAAAAGAACATGATTTTCTGTTGAGTGACCATCCAAGAATTCCTTCATTCTACATGCTCCCAAAAATACATAAGAATTTGGAGAATCCACCAGGTAGACCAATAATTAGTGGAAATGAATCAATCACCGAACCAGCCTCTCAATTTGTAGACTTCTTTATTAAACCATTTGTATCAGAACTGCCTTCCTTCATTCAAGACACCACGCATGTACACTGTAAAAATAAAAGGTGCCTGGAGGAACCTTTTGGGGTTCTTCACTTCGCCACACCGGCGGAACCGTCTGTAGATCCTCTAGGCACCCTTTAAAAAGGGGTGGTTCTCTGAGGAACCACACAGGTTTCCTGAGGAACTCTGATATTAGGCACTGTGTGGAACCACTTTGGGTGCCTCCAGGAACCAAATTTCATTTTTTTTAAATATTTAATTTCATGTTGTTACTATGGTTACCTTTGACATCTATTATAATAAACAAATTGAACCAAATACAAAATAAGAATTGTTTATTGATATTCATTTTTATACATACACTTCCATGCACATGGGGAAAAAAGCTAACTACAGATTAATATCAATGAATACACAAAAAAATAGTATAATACATAAGCAACATGAATAATCAACCATGTATATACAATAGATAAACAAGAAAAGACATCTCAACAAAATGCATGGAAACACATGTTCCACGAAATAAATCAATGTAAATAAAATTACATTTGAACTAATTAAAAATGTCCATCATACTTAACTTTAACACATTTGTGTTTCAGTCCGATGGTAAGTCTGACATCACTGTTTCCAAGTCCAAAAGCTATATCAGATGCCAAAAACAAACAACAGTGCTAATATACACTCATTGTGCTGTAACCTTTATCTCTATACTGAAATCTCAGATTGTTAGTTATTCAGCTATTTTGAATCATAAAATGTTTAAGTCTGGGATGCCGTTAGACTGGAGTCTATAATGTACACTATGGCTTTTGAAAATCTTAAATGTGTGACTTGAATCAACAGTGTTCATAAATGGTTTTT
This sequence comes from Scardinius erythrophthalmus, assembly GCF_964197995.2. Lineage (NCBI taxonomy): Eukaryota > Metazoa > Chordata > Actinopteri > Cypriniformes > Leuciscidae > Scardinius > Scardinius erythrophthalmus. Next base: position 21,698,765 of record NC_138225.1, on the reverse strand, counting down.
GAGTATTCTCATGAAACAAGATAGAGGAAGTAGAGGCTTCGACCCGGAAACAGTATTAAGGTGCAGTACAATTATCTGTTGTTCTGTGAATGTTTACTGGTGAATTCCAGTCATTTCAATAAGAATCCACACGATCAGCAATTTCGTTTGTGGTCAAAAATGTCACCATGGGACCAAGTTGGTGTGAGGTAACGAGTTAGAAAAGTGAAAAGGTACAGCATCGTTTTCCGTTTGTTTTTCCTCTTCTCTGGTGGATGGTCCAGACACTTCAATGATTTTCAGGTCTACAGGAGGATTTTTATTCTTGATCAAACTTGTATTTCAGCTTACCGAGATCCCTGCAAAGTACAAAATTTACTGTTAGTAATGTTATTAAAGTGATAGTTGTGAAATTTAAATAATTTCCTCAGCCTTGTGACGTTCCAAACCTGTTTGACTTTCTGTCTGTGGAACCCAAAAGCAGATCTCATGCACAATGCAACCCCAGTCACCGTTCAGTTTCACTGCATGAAACACAAGAAGAAAACAAATGTGTAAATCATTCATGAAACCATTCTTATGTACACTTGTCTAGTTCAATTCAATACAACACTTTATGTAAAAATGGTTAAGATCCAAAAATGTCCCAGAAAAGATCCTAAAAATAATCAATGAGTTCACAACTCATGTGTTATGGGTTGTGTTGCAAGTCTTCTGAAGCCTAATAGCTTTTTCCTTTTTTTTTTTTTTTTTTTTTTTTTTTTTTCGAAAAAGACTAAACTTGAAGTTATAATTCAGAGTTAAAATGTCTATAGCATTTTTTGTGAATCAAACCTGTGATATTATTTTTCTGAGTAACATGAATGAGATTTGAGATCATGAGAAAAGATTTTCAGAGAGTAACTGATTAAAAAAACACAAGTACACAGTCAAACAATACAATTTCACACAGAGAAAGTTCATAGTAATAAAGTACAGCATGTGATGCAGGTAACTTACTGTAATTCAATGTTGCCACTGAAATGTTCAGATTATTTTAGAAATGTAATGGTTGTTCTGGGGAAACAAAAGAACAAAGCTGATTATTCACAACATAATATTTATTGACCAGTAAATGGAGAGAGAATGAGGGCACCTGTAGTAAGTAAAGTTAACGTTAGGCTAAACAAAAACAGAGCAAACTATAACCTGTTTTTGTTATTCATAACAAACGCCAAGAATCAGAGAATTTTCTAAATTAGTTAGGCAATTTGAAGACACAGTTGTACAAAATATGTTGAATTGAATGACTAAATCAATCTAAGACAATAAGTCAATCATTTCCATTTGTTCATTAGATCAACGTAGTTAGCATCGCGGCTAAAACCAGATACTGTGCAATAAACGAGTGGTAAACACTGTAAAAACGTATGTATAATGAATTTAGTTTATATATATGTGTGTTTAAAATTATAGTGAGTAGACTCTGTATTTATATTTATTTGGCGAGTTTACAAACCTTGTAATGGAGAGCCGAACAAACGGCGGAAGCTTTGATGAGAGGAGCCGTTACTTTCAAACCGATGACGTCGATCAGCTGAGCTTTGTTGCGCGCGAGCAGCGCGAGCATCACTGAAGCGACGACAGCAGAGGAATAGCAGCAGTTTCGTGACTGAATAAAACTTATCTCCTCCTGCTTCTTCTTCTTCATATAATATTATTATTATTTAGTGTTGTTGTTTAAGGTTTAAATGACTTAATAAAATAGGCCTATACTAAATATATGTAATCTACCCAAGTGAAAAAGACTAGGTTACTGTTAAATGTATTAAAATGCATTAAAGTATATTTGTATTGTAGGTCTACTAAAAACACACTCAAGTAAATTTTTAATACATTTAATAGTACGTCTTTTTCACCTGGGTATGTATACTGAATCAAACTTAAGTAGCCTATAATAATAATAATAATAGGATAATAATAATAATAGAATAATAATCTAATTCTGGCCTCACTGAAACATTGGGTTCCTCCAGATGCTGGCTTTAACTTAAGAGATCTTCCAGGAACCACTTAAATGTTAAAAGATCTTCCAATAACCCTTCTATCGCATTCAAGTTCCTCTATTTTCCCCCAAAGCACTTCGAGGTCTCATAGTAATGAAAAGGTGACTCCAGAACCTCTGAAGTAAATACAAAGTGCTTAAAGGATCCCATAAGTTCCAGCAAGAACCTCAAAGATTGTCAATGCTCTTCCAGTAACCCTTCTATAGAAAAAAGAGCTTTGAGGCACCAAAATTACATTTTGAAGTTCCTTGAGTATCCAACAGGATACTTGAGGCTCCTTTAGTTTTTACAGTGTACTGAACAAGATTAAGGATATACAGAACATTGGATCCGCACTTCTGGTTACCATGGACGTGGAAGCACTGTATACGAACATTGACCATACAGAAGGACTAGATGCACTATCTCATTACTTGGAAAAGAGACATTCAGAACAAATGCCCCCTTCTTCCTTTATCCTTAAGTTGGCCAAATGGACTTTATATAATAATGTCTTTTTGTTTCAAAACCAATTCTTTAAACAAAAAAAGGGTACAGCAATGGGAGCGTGTTTTGCACCTAACTATTCAAATCTCTTTATGGGAACTTGGGAAGAAAAATTTGTATATTCTGATCGTAATATTTTTGCTGATAAGATGATATGGTGGGGTAGATATATCGATGACATCATTTTGTTTTGGTCTGGTTCAGAAACTGAACTGCTTCAATTCCATTCATATCTGAACAACACTAACAGAAGTTTGAAATTGAGCCTTGACTTTTCTCCATCTGAAATTAACTTCTTAGATCTTAAAATCACTAAAGAAGCTAATGGAGATTTACATACTTCTATTTTTCGAAAAACAACCGATCGCAATACAATTCTTAGAGCAGATAGCTTCCATCCATCATGGCTAAAAAATAATATCCCTTTTGGCCAATTTCAAAGACTTAAACGTATCTGTGATACAGAAGAAGAATTTGAAAGAAATGCTCAAGATATGTGTCAGAGATTTAAAACAAGAGGATATCAAAAAAGTACTATACTCAGAGCGTACAACAAGGCAAAATGCCTCCCAAGAGAACAACTGCTAGTTCCGAAAGAGAAAAATCAACAAAGATCAGACAAAGTATACTTTGTGACACAATACAGTAATCATGCGAACACAATTAAACGAATTATTGAAAGAAATTGGGATTTATTGAAAAGTGATAGTGTTCTTAGGGAAGCCCTTCCAGATGCTCCAACCATTAGCTTTAGAAGAGCACCAACCTTAAATGATAAACTGGTTCAAAGTCATCTTTCCCCCATACAACAAAAAACATGGCTCTCTACCAGAAAAGGTAACTATAAGTGTGGACACTGTAATTATTGCAATAATATGACTAATGCTAATTTTTTCCTTGACATCTCCTCTGGACGTAAGTTTTACATAAATTCGTTCATTAATTGCAATACTTCATATGTAGTTTACAGACTAGTATGTCCATGTGGTTGCTTTTACATCGGGAGAACTAAGCGCAAATTAAAGGTAAGACTTGCTGAGCATAAATATGCAATAAGATCTGGAAATCCTCAATATCCTATGGCAGTACATTATAAAGATGCAAACCATGGAAGTTGTAACTCCCTTAAAATTATAGGCATAGAGCATATTGAAAACTCAATTAGAGGAGGTGATAGGCTAAAGAAACTCTTGCAAAGAGAATCATTTTGGATTTACACTTTGAAAGCTACATGTTTCCCTGGTCTAAATGGAGAACTAGATTTTGTTCCTTTTCTGTAATCTTGATCCATACATTATATGAGTGGCTTTATATTTTTATTAATTTTTGTAGAAATGTATTTTTTGTAGTCAGATTTACTAGTTTAATGATTAAAAGTTTTTTTTTTTTTTTTCAAATCTTTGTAGAAATGTATTTTCTTTGTAGTCAGATTTACTAGTCTAATCATTTAAAGCTTGTTTTTTTTTTTTTTTTTTTTGTAGAAATGTTTTTTTGTAGTTAGATTTACTAGTTTAATTATTTAAGGCTTGTTTTTTTTTTTTTTTTTTTTTCTTAGTAGAAATATATGCCTTTTCTCTGTAGTTAAAATTTAACAGGACTAATGATTGTAAGTAATTATTGTGACACTAATCATTCAATCATGTGACTTCTTACCTGCTCAAACTAAGCAGCTGTTATTGATTACTGGTCTTAATAAGGAAGTGAGCTGTTTGTCAAAACACTTCAAGCCCTGACGAAAGCCTTGTTGGCTGAAACGCGTAGGCATGTTTTTATTTTTATACTAGCCATGGATTAATAAAGGCTTTTTAATCTTCATCCTCCTGAGTGCCTCAGACCTTTATCTCAAGATTTTTTTTCCTGAATTAGGCTACCGCTGGGTGTGAATTGTGCAAAAAAAAAACTTTTTTACCTTTCCTTCTTCTCTGAAAAGCGTTCCGCCCATTCAGCTGACATAAAAAACACTTTCAATAAACTAAACAAAACCTATCCAATGATTAAATGTTTTCTGTGTTGACAAATCTTGTGCGATGTCCTAACTGCCGGGATAATCACACAACGCGTACAAGTCTGCTAATGATACGTCCGATTCGCGAACTAATGACTCCTTTGAACCGATTCACTTTAATGAATGCTTAAAACAACTGATCTGTCCAACACTGAATCGGTTCGGTGTATAACAAAATCGGTAACACTTTACAATAAGGTTCCATGTATTAAACTCTAGTTAACTAGATCAGTTAACATTAACTATTAATAAACTGCACTTCTACAGCATTTATTAATATTTATTAATGTTAATTTCACCATTTAGTACCCTACATTATTTAAATGAATTAAATTAAAAGTTGTATTTGTTAACATTAGTTAGCTTAATGCACTGTGTGAAGTAACATAATAAAAATACAGGGTTAGGGTTAACTAAGATTAACAAAGATTAATAAATACAGTAACAAATGTATTGCTCATGGTTCATGTTAGTTATCCTAATACATTCACTAATGTAAACAAACCAAACCACATTTAACACCTCTTAAAATGAGAATTTTGTTTGTTACCTCAATAAATTTAGGGTCATTCCTATTTTATTTGTGTACATTTTAATCATTAACATTAAAAACACTCTTTTTACGACTAAAATAACAGTAAAGAGTAAAAAAAAAACTGAATTCCCAAAAATTAAAACGGAAAAAACGGAATTTGCAAAAATTAAAACGGAAAAAACGGAATTTGGGAAAAAATAAAACGGAATTTGGAAAAAAATAAATCGTATTTTATAGGGCCCTACTTAAGTATACTTCATAAAATGAACTTGAAGTATACTTCTTTTTCGTAAGGGTCATGATGATGCATATAGACTACTATTTAATACGGTTTTAAAAAAAGCCCCAGGAAATCAATTTATAGCGGAAATATCACCTCTTTATGGAAAAGTTTGTTTATGTTGCTGTCAACATTGTTTTTGGAAGATACACTAAAAATGCAGTTAGCTTCTGTGTACAGATCTACAATGCATGGCATAAAATGTGGTTAATAGTGGATAATTTGACACACTTCCATGTAAAGTGTCTGTTATCAGCGGATTCTGCGGCCATGTCCGGAATATAGAGTAGGTATGGTAAACCTATACATACACTTAGGGTGATATTAAAGGACATAAACCGTGATATAAGATTTTGGCCATATTGCCCATCTCTAAGTCATTTATTCCCTGCATGCGTGTCTATGGTGCGTGACCTATAAATTCACGTCCACAAACCTCTTTTGTATTTTTTGGTCACACCACAATGTGTCACTGTGGCCTCAATCAAAGCTTCAGCACTGCCACTCTTGAGCTCGATTGCTATGTCTGAGGTAAAACACGCCCCCCTCATTAACATACAGAGCAATAAATGTATAAATAACTATATAAATAAATAAATGTATAAATAAATAAATGTGGAAATGAATAAATGCAGACAAATACATATATGCATAAATAAATGTGAAAATACATAAATGTGGAAATAAATAAATGCATAAATAAATAAATGAAAAAATAAATAAATAGTCTATAAATAGTCATTTAATTTGTTTTTTTTACATTTCTTCACATATTTATGTATGAATTTATTTATTATTAAGTCAGGTTTGGCATTCCATACTTATCACATTTATTTATCTATTTTTTTATTCATTTATTTTTTTTTTAATTTCTGCAGGTTTGGTTTTCCATACCTTAATGCACACTAAACCCACACTAATGCTGCATCTCAATTCGCCTACTTTTACTACACCCTAAAAGTATGTACTCTTTTTGTTAAAAAAAAAAAAAAATTACTTTTACCCTGACGTGCACCTCTCCAAAAATGTAACAACGCGTCAATTCTACGTGGACACAAGCGCGGTGATTGGTCTGCCAGAACCCCCCCCCCCCCCCCCCCCTCGGGGTTTCACATGCTCCCTAGGTGCGCGTCAACGCGGACAACGACACAGAAGTATAAATTAAAACCAACACGTTGCCTACGGCATAGGCTCCGGCGTAGGTCCGACGCAGAAGTATAATGAGGCCTTAACAGTTGCTCTCTGTCACTTAGTTACACGCATCCTGTCACGTAAACTGACCTGTCAATCATATTGTCAAAGATAAAATCCTCCACATTTAATTTAATTTAATTTCCTACTGTATCAGAGAGAAATGCAGTAGCACGTTGATCTGCAGTCGCGGGTCTTTCATGCGGAGACTCTCCTCATAGTCATTATGCATAACAATGCATTTAAAAGTTAATGGCCAAATAACGGATCTTTATAAAAGTTCACGTTGTTGTTGCAGATGAAATAACATGGATAACATTACATAAATATTTTTTATCAGCTTAACCCTATGGGGTCGACATACGCGTCAGCACGTTTTGCTGGATTTTTTTTCCACATAGCAGCAAAATAGACTTAAAATAGGCCTACTCCGTCATTTATGGTCATACAGACTTAATAAATATGAAAAAAATAAACTGTAATATGTCTACTTTTGTACCGAAACAAAACATTGTGTTTTTGTAAAATAAAGAGAATAAACAGGGTATGCTTTCTGCCTCTCGGTCTCGTGAACTTTTTTTCTGGAGCACATCTCTAAACTTAAACAAAACTCAGCTAATACTCACACTAGTCACACAGACATGAGCAATATATCTTTGTGTATGGGGCGCCGTTTGTAAAGCGGCTCACGCTGAAAATAACAGCAACATTTTGTCACATTTAGCTTCAAACAATGTTTAAAAAAACTGGTATGAATTTTTGACGGTCACTTTTTACCACATTTACAACAATATTTGTCAACTTAGAGATATTTTAAATAGTTAAATCTAAATATTAAATGTTACACCTAAATGTTAAATATTAAATCTAAATGCTAAATATAAATCTAAATGTTAAATCTAAATCTAAATCTAAATGTTAAATCTAAATATTAAATCTAAATCTAAATGTTAAATATAAATGTTAAATCTAAATGTTAAATCTAAATATTAAATCTAAATCTAAATGTTAAATCTAAATGTTAAATCTAAATCTAAATGTTAAATCTAAATGTTAAATCTAAATGTTAAATCTAAATATTAAATCTAAATCTAAATGTTAAATCTAAATCTAAATGTTAAATCTAAATGTTAAATCTAAATCTAAATGTTAAATCTAAATCTAAATCTAAATGTTGAATCTAAATGTTTCGGGTGAAACTAAATATTTAACTAATATGCAAATTCAAAATGCCGGTAAGCGGAAGTGCCAAAATAAAAGCTTGAGGTGGTCAGTGTGTGTTTATAGCATGGTTTTATTTTAGCTTTTATTTTGGCACTTCCTGTTACCGGCATTTTGAATTTGCATATTAGTTAAATATTTAGTTTCACCCGAAACATTTAGATTCAACATTTAGATTTAGATTTAACATTTAGATTTAAATTCAACATTTAGATTTAGATTTAGATTTAACATTTAGATTTAACATTTAGATTTAACATTTAGATTTAGATTTAGATTTAACATTTAACATTTAGATTTAACATTTAGATTTAGATTTAATATTTATATTTAACATTTAGATTTATATTTAGCATTTAGATTTATATTTATATTTAGCATTTAGATTTAACATTTAACATTTAGGTGTAACATTTAATATTTAGATTTAACTATTTAAAATACTATTTAAGTTGACAAATATTGTTGTAAATGTGGTAAAAAGTGATGTAAAAAATTCAGTTTTTTAAACATTGTTTGAAGCTAAATGTGACAAAATGTTGCTGTTATTTTCAGCGTGAGTCGCTTTACAAACGGCGCCCCATATTTGTGAGCATTTAAGTTTATGCTATTAAATTATCTATTTCAAAACAAAAACAAATATTCTGTTTATGTAATCTGTATGAAAAGAGAGAGATGTCAGTCATTCTGATGGCAACTCATTAACTGCTAATGTGAACACGCCTACGGAGAGCGCACGCTATTGAAACGCAAATGATCTGAGGCAATCCATGCAAACCTGTTAACGCCCACATCAGCTCGATAAAACACATCAAGTTTTATCAGATTAATGTACTTTACGTCGTCTTGCGACACTGTAAGGAATAATAATAGCGCAATAGTAATATAATCCTGGAAAAAATTTACCTCAGAAGTGCTGGTTTCGGTTTCATTTCGAGGAGCAACGGATCCAGCTGAGGATTGTGAATAGTAATTTATTCTTAAGTGCTTTGCTCTAATCACGATATGTGTAATATCAGAGAATGTCTAATATGGCGAGAAGTTTCACTCTCAGTACACTTCCGGCTTCTGAACTGGTTGCAGTTCCTCTCTGATTCCATATGAGGGCGCTCACAGGACGAGTGCAGAATGAATGGAGGTCTATGGCGCTATACCAATAAAAATCCACTTTTCTCAGGATATAATTTTTTGTCTAGTAATTTGAATGTTGTATTCGAAAGGAGATGCAAATAAATTACACATTGCTGGGTGTTAGATTTTTTTGAGTCACTTATTTGCTTTAAAACGTCTTTTAAAGTGTCAATGACGTCATATACATGTACGACCAGAGATACTGCTTCACGGCAATCCTTCAGTCACTTTGGTGCGTTCGCGCTCTGCACTTTCTTTTCACTCGAGGCATCGGCAACACAGCTGACACAGGTAAACACACGTGCTAGAAAAGTTTTTGTTTTGTTTGTTTCTGGTCCCGCTGCGGATGACACGATGCCATCAAGCGGTATCTCTGGTCGTAATCAGTCCTTCACTGACCAATCAGCGTTAATTAGCAGAATGCTAGCGTGTTATGGGCAACAACAACTCAACCTGTAAGAAATCGAAAGGACATAAGTACTCGTTCATTCAACTTTCGACCTATAACCCATGTTGAACTTGCAAAATCTACAATCAGATTTGAGATTTATCAACGGCAATCGGGTGAAAGAGACAAATTTAGCCGTCTAGCCCCATTGACTCCCATTCATTTTGCACTCATGGCGATCGCCCCCAGTGGAACTCTGGTGGTACTACAACCAAAATTCGGTACAATAGGACTTAATAGGGAGTGGGCAGGCTCTCCGTAGACGGGCTCTGGTAATATCTTCCACAGGGACGTTTCTTCCTGTTTTCGGTCGATTGTCGAGTTCACGCGCGTGATCATAGGTAACTAAACCTATGCGTGTGAACTCGACAATCGATTACTATGGACTTCGACCGAAAACAGGAAGAAAATACAGGTATGTGCGCTGGCTGAAATAACATCATTTTTATTAATATCTTTCATATCTACTGCAGTCAGATTCACCCGTGATCACTCCGAAGGAATCACTCACATTAGCTGTGCACTTGTAATGACACATCAAGGATGTTAAGAGGCTAAAAGCAGGTTTAAAACTTGCCCCATTGAAGTCAACAGGGTGCAAATTTTAAAAAGAGGATAACACGGTGTAGGCAACACCTATTTTTGTCGTTGTTCTCTGTATTGACAGCACTCCAAATTTACAAAAAAATTAGCTCAATGTTAAAATTGACCGGAGTTCTCCTTTAATATGTGCGAGGGAAGCAAGACAGCGCTTAGTTTGGAGATGGTGAAGTCAGGGGCGGTTTCTTCATTAGGGCGATTGGGCGACGCACCAGGCACCACCAAAGTGTGAAAGTGAAGGGACTTTTTCAATCACATTCATAATCTCATTCAACCACAGAGTTACGCTAGCCGTCACTGTTCTGCCTCTGTCTGGATATAGTCCAATCAGCGTCATGTCACGTTCTGTGGAGTACCGCCTCTTTTTGGGCGATTTCACTCTGGCTGAGAATCGCCCAGAGTCTTCCCATAGACTTACATTCAAAGATGTTTTTTTTCGAACTGCAGGCACTGCAATGCATTCTCTATGGGTTCCGGGAGGGCTCGCACTAACGTGCTTACGTCATCATACGTATCCTTAACTTGTGCAGCGATTGGTGGGAACAAACATACACTATTAAAAATCTTTATAAATAATATTTGAAAACAATTTTAAATTTGAACAACAAGAAAAAATGAAACACTACTTTAATATCTTTATCAAATGTGATTAAAAAAAATAAAAATAAAAAAGAGAACGAGAACGAGAGCGAGAGAGACTGTTGGGACATCTCGCGACTGAGTTGAGGCGGTTGAGGCCAGTTGAACTTGAAGAACGTCATGGCGAACGCAGTTAACATTAATTCTATCGTGTCATTAAAAGAAATACCATTTAGCCGTCGTAGTAATCAGGATAAATTGTCAATTAAAGAGTTAGGGCCACCAAGACCAAATTTAAAAATAAAACAAGTATCTACAAAGGGCGGGAAATCATATAATAGAGGATTCTCGAGGAACTGGTACGAGCGGACAAAATGGCTAGCAGGTTGTGAAGCAGCTAATGCTTTATTCTGCTACCCCTGCATTCTCTTCCATCCCGAGAACGGGACGGACATCGCATGGACAACGACAGGTGTCACCGATATGCATCATCTCTCGGAGAAGGTGAAAAAGCATGAAACGGCGAAGATGCATATGGACAGTTGCCTAAAATTGGCGGCTTTCGGGACGGTCAATATTGCCACACAGTTGGACGACAGTTACCGGATAGCTGTACGTCGTCACAATGACGAGGTTAGTAAGAACCGCCACATTCTAGGCCGTCTTATCGACTGCGTGAAGTTTTGTGGCCTGTTCGAATTAGCATTGAGGGGCAAAGATGAGAGCGAAGGCTCAAGCCACGCTGGCATTTTTCGTGGACTGGTCAACTTGGTAGCATCGCTAGACGAGGTGTTTGAGGAGCACTTGAAAACTGCCACAGTCTTTAAAGGTACATCAAAGACGGTACAAAATGAGCTGTTGGATTGCATGCTATCAGTCATCAGGGAGCATATAATGGAAGAGGTGAAGTCAGCTAGATTCGTAGCAATTCAAGCAGATGAGACTACTGACGTTTCTACACAGACCCAGTTAGTGCTTGTGTTCAGATACATTGACAGGGACCATGCTGTGCAAGAACATTTCTATGAGTTCATCCCTATCTTGAATACAACAGCCGAGTCGATTGCCAGTGTGATTCTGGAGAGGCTGAACAGTCTTTTCACTGAGGATGACAAACCTAAACTCATCGCGCAAGCATACGACGGGGCAAGTGTGATGAGGGGAGAGCGGGCTGGTGTGCAGCAAAAGGTGCGTGAACATTATGAAAATGCACATTATGTGCATTGCTATGCACACCAGCTGAATTTAATCATGCAGCAAGCTACATCTCAAATTCCAGCAGTTAGAGTATTCTTTTCTGATCTGAGTGGCATTACCAGATTTTTTACCCGGTCACCAAAACGCACTACTATTCTCGACGAGATTGTTGCACGAAGGCTGCCAAGAGCCTCATCCACAAGATGGAACTTCAATAGCAGAATCGTGAACACTGTATACGAGAACCTAGATGACCTTACAGAGTGTTTCAGATCTATTGCGACTGACAGCTCATTTGATAGCAACACGGTGAGGGAGGCATCTGGCTTCTTGAGGATGCTGCAAGATGAAGATTCAGTTTTTTCTGCATCTGTTTCATCAAATCATGCCTCACGTTGACATGATGTACCAGCAGCTGCAGAAGAAGAACATTGATGCAGTCTTTATCAAACAAGCCCTCCAGAACTTCACAATGAAAGTGCAGTCCATCAGGTAAGATCATATCATATTGTTCATACCTTCTCAATATAGGGCCATGTCATTTATGTATTTAACATTATGTTTTCAAATATTATTTATTTACATAAAATGTATGCTATATGGTAACAAGATTTAGACACTTAAAAGTGGGGAACTAATTTAATCCTCTGCATCTTTAGAAATTGTAATTACCTTGTCTGTAACAAAGTTTAGCTAGCAATTTTTATATCTTTTGAGCTATTCTGAGAAAATATATCTAAAACAGACTATTTGTGTTGCTTCTGTTTTTCTAAGACATGAATAAGTATTGTCAATGACATGAGATTATTCATAAAACATGTTTTATTCATAAAAACACTGTTGATCTATCTGTGATCTGGGACCAGAGCTCATTTCAGGAGCAGGAGCAAGTAGCAACAGGAACAACAAGATCTAGGAGGGCCTTGGGAGAAGAAGAAAAGCAGAGGCTGTCTAAAGAGGTATTTATTGCTGACCATTTAAATACTCCAAAATAGTGTTGGAAAATCTCACTTTGTTTTAACAATCAGTTTAGGAAAGGATGGTAGCAGTCTTTTTTACTCCTAGCATTGTACTTTGAAATTTGTACATTCCATTCGAACACCAACACAATCTTTATCCTACGATTCAGTCAACAATATTATTTGTCGCCACCTAGTGGAATCTTTAATAAAATAAACTCTCTGAGTGGATTGAAAATACATTTACTGGTCAAAAACCCTTGTCAAACTCCATTTGAGCTTGAATTATGGTAAAATGTTAATTAACGTAATAAAACACACACACACACACACACACACACACACACACACACACACACAAATCATCGCTGTTGGACAGAAGCCTTGTATGTCCAAAACTGTTACTTTTTAGGAAACGAAAGAAAACCTGTTTTTTTCTCCAAAATAATTTCCAAGCTCTTTTAATGCTTTTCATTGTTTAAATATTTGTAAAACACATTGACAGATGTAAAGGGTGACCAATAATAGCATTAATGTTTGAAAATATATGGAGATATAAAATATGGATTCTGCCTGATACATTGTTGCTGTCGGGATGGAAACCTTGTATCTCCATATTTATATTATAATAAATAATTTATTTTATAACTAAAATAAATGTATTTATTTTGTCAGGTCTGCGACACAATCTTGGTCCACACAAAAGAAAGGTTCTCCTTTACCGACCACCTTGTAAGTGCCACGCTGCTACAAGGAGAGATGTTTCAACAGCATGGCCATACATTCCCTGTTGAGGCTCTGAACATCACTGCCAGGGCATACCCTATGTTAAATAAGGCGAAGCTGAAGACTGAACTGTCTCTCATTTACGAGAGTCCAGAATTCAAAGGCTGCCGTGGTGCACTGGCGCTGTACCAGGTTTTGCTGAAGTACAACCTCCAGGATACTTTTTCAGAGACTGTTGCTCTGTTGAACATCCTCATAACCACTCCATGACAACTGCTGAAGCTGAGAGGTGTTTCTCAACCTTGAAGAGAATCAAGACATTCCTGAGAAATGTAATGGGACAGGAACGTCTGAATGCACTGGCTATGCTTTCCATGGAGAGGGAACTAGTCAGGAACATGCCTGCTTTCAATGAGAGAGTAATTGATCACTTTGCTACTTTAAAAGAGAGAAGAGCAAAATTTCAGTATAAGTAAGCAGTGTAATAAGCGAGTAATGTGAAGTAAGCAGTGTAATAATAGTGAGTAGTATTGTAAATAGTGAGTAATGTGCAGGGTCCGTACGGGTGCTTGATCCTTGAAAGTGCTTGAATTTTGATGTGTTTAAGGTTTGAAAAGTGCATAGCTAAAAGTAGTGTAAATAGTGAGTTATGGGATTTCAGTTGTTTTTTTATTAAATTGAAATTGGAGTAAACGTTTTTGGAAATTCGCATCCTGGCTGGGCTTTGTTTGAATTGATTTTGACTTGCTGCCGAATTGTCAACACTCATAGAAAAAAAAAAAAAAAAGATTAATATTAATGAAAAATAAAGTGACTCTTGCAATTAAAGTAGTGAAGTTGCCTTTACATGCTTAAGCTGTTAATTTATCCATTGCATGGGTGGACCTTATCCTTATCAATCATTCAAACATTTGCCCCCCCTGAGAGATTTTGCAGGAGCCGCCACTGGGTGAAGTCTTGTTTACACTTTCGCCTGGCTCCGAAAAGAGAGAGTGCGCGCGACCGGGGCTCTCTCTCTCTCTGCTCGTTCTTTCAGTTAAACACACGCCCTGTCACAAGCGTAGCAGTTCATCTACATTACTCACCGATCAAATAAGACTTTGGCGGGACAAAAATTCACTTTGGCGGGCGCTAAAACAATTAATGCAGGAAAATTCATGCGTGAATTTAACTGAGTAGTAGGCTACATGACCATGCACTCGCACAAATGCGACCACATAAAATTTTAACTCGCACATTCTCAAAAAGTGGTCGCACTCTGGAACCCTGATGATGATCGTTCGTTTGTTATACAGCATAAACTCACCTTTTCCGACAACGTTGAGTCGTCTCACCCGACAACCGCGACAATCTCCTTCTAGGGCCGCTCATGCAGGCTCAGCTCAGGTGCCGGTCGCGTGCATCGCTGCAGCCACGTAAACAGAGTTTTCCCTTCCCGTACTGACTTTCACTTTCAGTGCCCGAATGGAAGTGAATGAGGCTTTTTTTTTTTTTTTTTTTTATCTAGGCCTACGTGAAATTCTGCATCCATTGTACTTTTTATTTATTTATTTATTTTCCCCCTCGGAAGGGCAACGTGAGTCGAGAAGGGCATATGGGCAGTTGCCCGGGCAACCTGAGCAACCCCCCTGTGCACGTCCCTGATCTTCCATATAAATCATACTACCATATGGATTGAGTTGAAGTTAATACTTTACTTTCTGTTTGCAACAGTTACAGCAACAGACATAAACACTCCATGGCTGCGTTCGAAACCGCATACTTCCCTACTATTTAGTATGGGAAAAAGAGTAGGCGAGCGAAAAAGTATGTATGAATCCAAAAGAGTAGGTGAGAATTACCTAGGCAGGGATGGATTACTGACCGGGCCTATGGGGCCAGTGTCCAGGGGCCCTTGCCTACCAGAAGCCCGGGGGGGGGGGGGGCCTGGGGTTTAAGGCCACGCAATCCAGTTTGGTTCAGAAAACCCATTAACAATGAAAACAAATGTTTATTAATTCTGTAATATATGTGTACCATAGCCTACACAAGGCCTCTTGAACAAGGCACTTGGACTATGAGGGCTCCCTGGAACTTACTGTTGGGTCCTATGTGAATATGAAGGCCCTGTGGAGTTACAAATTTAAGAATCTGTATAAGATCTGCTGATCTTATGTCCTTACATAACATAACTAAGTTAGAACAATACTAGGTAGAGCACATTGAATTCAGCATTTAAGGTTATGATGATGATATCAGCTGTTAATCAAAGTTTCCAGCAAGAGATTCGTATCAGTCCTGTTCTCTCTATTGTAGGCTAAGTTAAATGAGTCAGATTGGTAGTCTAACAAAGATATCAATAGCAAGATTAGTTTTAACATTATGTGACCATTGCATATCGACATGATGAAAATATTCATTCAAAATCATTTGTGCATTAATGCTGCATAATTATACCTGAGAATGCTTTGACGAGTTTCCACAGCGCACAATGCTTAAGGGAACGTCTGCCAATTCCACCAACTGCGGTAAACGTAGTCTATAATTTGTATTATTTAAAATTACTTTTAACATTTAAAAACAGTCGTTTTCAAATTCCAAAGCTTGCAGAAGGTTCCTAATGGCAATACCGACTTAGGTTACAGCTTTCCTGGTAGCCTTGAGTGAATTAACTTGTCTAAGAAAATTATTCATAAAACGTATAAATATCAGTTGAGCCTATGTTTACTTTCGTCACTGACACAGACGAAAATGAAAAGACTAAGTTCAGCTTTAGGAGGGGAAGAAATAGGCCAGGATAAGAAGACTGGGAGAAAAAGAAAGATGAAGATGAGGAGAGAGCAGGTATTGAAAAATAATCTAATGACAAGGTTTTAAAGCTAGCAATTTCTTATCATTTTTTGGCCTTCAAAAGTCCTAAAGTCCTAAAATGTAGATCAGAGAAATCCAAATTTTCTCGGGGGAGCATGCCCCCCAACTCCCCTAACTATGCCAGGGCCTTGAGTCTTGTTGCCCAGGGCACAGGACATTGTTAATCCGGCCCTGAGCTCAATGAAATAACAACTTATGATTTCGGGGGTTTAGATAGCAGGCTATTGTCCGGTTTCCCCGGCAAAATCGACTGACGCCGCGTCTGATCAAAAGTAACCTGCCTGGTCTTGTCTGTTGGTGTCAGTGGCCTCTTTGCTTCGGGATTTTTCATTACGTGAAAAAAACGGAGAACAGTGTCAACACGATGCGTGAGATTTGGCAGCCCTGTCTTCACCAACAACATTGTGCATTATATTTATCGAAAAAACGATTTTATTATCAAACTGAGGGGGGGCTGGAGGGGCCTTTGGAGATAACTGGCCCCAAGGCCTTTACAAGTCATAATCCGTCCCTGTACCTAATTATCGCGAGATTCGGACTTAAGTGTGTTCGAATATGCCTACTTTCCTACTATATAGTAGGCGAAAACAGTACGTGATGGAAGCAGTAGCCTACGTTTGAAACATCAGTATTCATAAAAGAGTAGGCGAGAAGTTCCCGGATGGCTTACTGCTTTCGGCCAGATTTTTGAGTGCTCAACCGATGGATACTCTTCTATCCCATGAGGCCAAACAAGGGGATACGTCATTATCAAACATCGCAGAGATCGGCGACGCGGGTGCTTTCAAATGTGAGTAAACACGGTTCCTTGTGCTAAAATCGCATGTGTTGAACTACTGTAGAGTAAACTGTTGAATTGTTGAAGGTGTAAAGACGTTACACAGTATAGTATAGTTGTGATTTTGCTGTAAAAACACGTTTTATTATGTATAACGTTAGCTAACAGTGGAGCTCCAGTAAGGACACGTAAGTTACGTCTCTAAAGTGGATTTACATAAACCATATACATCTTAAAGACGCTTATTTTAAATGTCTATTTACATCTGACAGGAAAATCTTTAGTAAGTATTGCAGAAGAGCACATCACAACATGAAATAGACATCTGAGTGATGAATGTGTGCTATTATGTAGAACAAATCTATAAAGTAACTAAACATAAGTTATCTATTTTATTTGTCCATTAGTAGTTGATAAATTGAGGAACATTTATGTTGGATAAAAAGTTAAAACAACCTCAACATGTAAATGTAGTGTTGAGCTCATAAATCACAGAGGTTATGTGAATCTTGTCTGGATATTAGGCCTACAAGACAGATGAACAGATGTGTGTTTATCCGGTGGAGAGTGGCTCATGAAGCTGAATGCTGCCATCAAAGGCTTTGAGTGACACTACAGAAATTAATAACAACAACTATTTAAATATTAAGTTGTAGTTCATTTTAATTATATTGTAATTTCAAACAGAGCTATTACAGCACTTTTCTGATTCTTGATTTCTGTGCATTTGCTGCACAGCTTTTGTGGTGGAGCAGGACCTACAAGGAAAGATGATGGCGGCATTTGTGAAAAAAAGCATTTTGTCTTCTAAATAATACTGAAATCAAATGACATTGTGCGGTTAAAATGACTGCTTTTGTGTTATGTTTGTGCATTTTGTAGGATCTGAAATGTCAGCAGGCTGGTGTGATGAGCACCGAGGATGAGGAGCCCAGAGCTGAATCCTGGAGATGGTGCCATGGACGAGACCCTCCATCACTCCACCTGCGCTTACGAGACCCTCCATCCCTCCACCAGCCCTTACGAGACCCTCCATCACTCCACCTGCGCTTACGAGACCCTCCATCCCTCCACCAGCCCTTACGAGACCCTCCATCACTCCACCTGCCCTTATTGCCTCAGATTGTTAAGCACGACAACACATCACGCAACAACCTCAGGCACGAAGGCACGGCTCACCTCTGGCGGTCAGCTGATTCATCAGAATAAAGCCGCAGAATGGGAACCGCTGTGTTGAGATGGCAGAAGGATTTGGGGTTCAGCGCCTGTAGCCTACATACATGATTGTAGTTTGAATAAAGCTTTGTTTCATGCGTTGACTTGTATATGCATTTGTTTATTGTGTGATGGTGACTTTCATTCATTCTTTTACTAATTTATTAATATTTCTCATTGTTGTCAGTAAGTAAAATATAATTATTTAATTAATGCCTTATTTTAATTGTTTGAATGAAAATGTAGATATGTTCACTATATACACATCTAGAGTGTATTCATGCATAGCTATGTCATGTGACATACATTACATTTTGTTTGTTTTATTGAATTTTATCATTTTCAGTAAAAAGTAATAGAATTAAGTATTGGTCAGCATTTATCGTTGTTATTATTGTATGTTTTGGGGTGGGATAGCAATGCAATTCATTCTGGGGTAATATTAATTTTTAATATTAATGATACTTAAATTTTTCGAGTATAAAATCAAGAGTTTTCTCCAAAGGTGAATCTTCGAAAAGCTGCCCTTTGTGCAGACATTACAAACGCTGAGGAAAACCATTCTAGGTAGGGCTGTGAGTTACTGATGTTATGATATATATATATATATATATATATATATATATATATATATATATATATATATATATATATATATATATATACATATATATATATATATATACACATAATATGAGATTTTTTTACACAGGAAAAAAGAACCTACAAGGTTGAATATCTTAATATATATTTTCTTAAATAATTCATTATAATACATTTAAAAAATTCATTTTTTGTAATTAGGCCTGAGGGATGAAACGAGAGTTCAGTTCAACAAGAAAAAGAGGAAAACATAAAGCAGTTAGCCACTTTTGATGGTGGATGAAAATGTTTGTATATAAAATAAAGAAATTAACAACATAATCAAGAGATGACAATTTTGGGATTTCGTAATAAAAATAAATAATATAGTTAAGGATAAAACGGTAGGTCACATTAGTAGGGTTAAATATAAGAACTTAAATCAACCCTAAATGTATTCACAAAATAAATGGGCAGCAGTTTCTTCAACAAAGACAACTTGCTCAACAAAAATGAGCAAGTTTAATCAATATCAAGATATTTACTGTACTGATACTGATTATTGTAACAGTTAACCAATAGAGGGCGCCGGTTAGCGGTGTTGCTTTATGTTGCTTGTAAACGGATGTCGAGCAATAAAGCACTCTTGAGAATGGCAGTCTGTGTGAAGAGTTCAGTCAATACATGGTACCAGGAGTAAACTCGTAAAACATGAGTGTAATGAATAATATACGCCCACCGGACGAGTTGAAGCTGACGGGTAACGTCCACGCTAACTGGAAAGCTTTTAGGCAAAGTTTTGAGCTTTATTTGTTAGCTATTGGACTCAACGAAAGAAACGATCGACGAAAGATAGCTCTGTTGCTAACTGTAGCTGGACGGGCTGCGCTGGATGTATACAACACGTTTGTCTTTTCGGAAGAGGAAAGAGATACGCTGCCCGCGGTACTGAACAAGTTTGAGGATTACTGCACGCCGAGAAAGAATGAAACATATGAACGGTATGTCTTCAGGAACAGAATGCAAAAAGAGACTGAATCAATAGAACAGTATGTGACAGACTTGCGTCTTAAGAGTCAATCCTGCAATTTCGGCACACTGTGCGACTCCATGATAAGGGATCAGATTGTAATAGGAGTGCAGGACAAGAGAGTAAGGATGCTGTTATTAAAAGAAACAGAACTTACCATTGAGAAAGCAGTTGGTATTTGTCAAGCTGCAGAAAGTACGAAGATGCAATTGAAGTCATTTGAAAACGAAAGTGAAACTGCTGCTATTGATACGGTGCAAAAACACAAAAAGATATTTGAAAAGCGACAGCCACAGAAATCCAAATGGAAACCACAGGGAAGAGACTGTGAGAGATGTGGAAATAAACATGCTCCAAAAGAATGCCCAGCTTATGACAAAGAATGTAGAAAGTGTGGAGGAAAAAATCATTTTGCCAGGTCTTGTCTCACTAAGAAAAGGGTACATGTTGTCGGACAGAAAAAAGAGGAAAGTGACAGTGAGGACGGAGAACCACTGTATGTCGAAGCAGCAATTCTGACTAATATGGACGGTAATGATGATGAGTGGATAGCACCTTTGATGGTGGATGGTGTGACAGTCCCAATGAAAATCGACACAGGTGCACAAGTAAATGTCCTGCCGAGAAAATACTATAACATGATGAACATTAAGCCAAAAGTGAGACCCAAGAAACTGGACTTAACCCTTTCGCACGTACGATCACACCGGTGTGATCAGTCTAGGCTGGTCCCTGGAGCGTACGATCACACCGGTGTGATTAGAACGGTCAGTGCATCACGTGATCAACTGCTAAATTCAAATATGCTTTCGCGCGTTGGCTGGCGCTGAGCCAGAGACAGGCGCGCTCAGAGCTGTCATATATCACACCTTTTCAGTGTTTTCAACCACATAATGTTTATTTTAGGTTTCAGATATATAAGTACTAAAAAACCAATACATTTAGAGTTTGTAAAATACACACTGATGTCAAAGGAAGAGGCAATAATAATCCTTTCCATTATAATTAGACTCGTTTTATTCATATAAGATACACATTGTGTAAGTAACTTTAAAGTTTACTCTATTCATCTCCCAGTTCACCGGCCACTTACTTTCATGTACTTCGGGAGAAGTGGATGAATTCACGTTTTGTAAATCCAACAGATCTGATTCTCTGAACTGCGTCTGCGGCACAAACTAAGATGGCGGCGCCCATCGCGCATACAGCTCAACTAACGCGATCGTTATAAAGGTGTTTAAACAACAAAACACTTCCACTTGCATATATTTGACAATCGGAATATCAGATATTTCATGACATATCTAACAAATTTGTGAATATTTTGAATAAAAAAGGAAAAATGACATAAAAGCAGATCATCATTCATTCAGCTCTGTTGTTGCTGCGGTGTGTCACGTGACAAGCAATGACGCGTCACCATGGAAACCATAAAGTGACACGTTCTAAATAACGGTCGCCTTGAAAAACTCACGCTGGGGGGTCAGCCAGAATATTTTAAACTTACGTGTGAAAGGGTTAAGGGCCTTTAACGATCAGCCGATTCCACATATGGGTGTTTTCAGAGCGAGTCTTTCAGGAGAAGGACGCACCATAAGTGCACTGTTTGTTCTAGTAGAGGAGGATAGACAGCTGATTTTAGGTCTGAAAGCAAGTGAAGGACTTGGGCTTATAAAGAGAGTTCATGTCATTGATAGCGCTCTAGTGACCACTAGGGGCGCAGCACATAGCAAACGAATGGACATATGTGCAGATTCTACCACTGAGATAGTGAGAGAGTACAAGGATGTATTCCAGGGTATAGGTTGCTTACCTAATCAGTACAAAATTCGGCTGAAAGAAAATGCAGAACCAGTTATCCATGCAGCAAGAAAAGTGCCATTATCCCTGAAAGAAAGACTGAGAAAAGAACTGACATCCTTGATAGACAAAGGGATAGTGAGAAAAGTAGAAGAACCTACTGACTGGGTAAATTCTCTCGTCATTGTAGAAAAAAAGAACGGTGATCTGAGACTTTGTATCGATCCAAGGGATCTGAATAAATGGATCAAAAGAGAGCACTATAGGTTGCCAACTAAATCAGACATCACAAGTGCAATGGCGGGAGCACAGTTCTTTTCCAAGCTTGATGCATCATCAGGGTTCTACCAAGTTAAACTGGATGAGGAAAGTGCAGCATTGTGCACATTTAACACTCCCTTTGGTAGACATTGCTTCCTACGCATGCCTTTTGGAATTGCCTCAGCTCCAGAGGTTTTCCACAGGACTGTACAACAAATGTTTGATGGCATGGATGGTGTGGGAGTCTTCCTGGATGATGTAGTCGTATGGGGCGCTACAAGGGCAGAACATGATGAGCGACTGAGAAAAGTGATGGCACGAGCACGAAAAACAGGACTGAAACTGAACAAACAAAAGTGTCAGTTTGGGGTGAGATGCATTACTTACCTGGGAGACAGACTATCTGCTGCAGGGATACAGCCAGATCCTGAAAAAGTAAGAGCTATAAAAGAAATGCCACAACCCAAAGAAAAGACTGAGTTGCAACGTGCATTAGGCTTAGTCAACTATGTGGGAAGATTTATTCCAAATCTGTCGGCTAACACAAAGGCATTGCGCAGTTTGCTGGAAAGCGGAACTGAGTGGCGATGGGAACATGAACATGTGATTGAATGGGACATGCTCAAGAACAGCCTAGTTAAAGAACCAGTGCTAAAATTCTTTGATCCTGAGCTTCCAGTGAAAGTATCTACTGATGCTTCAAAGGATGGACTGGGAGCAGTTCTGCTTCAAAAACATGACTTGGCATGGTTTCCAGTGGCATATGCATCACGAACGATGACAGAGGCTGAAAAAAACTATGCACAAATAGAGAAAGAGACATTAGGAGCAGTTTTCGGATGTGAAAAGTTCCATGAATACATTTATGGAAGAGAAGTGGTATTAGAAACTGATCATAAACCACTAATTGCGATCTCAACGAAGGCACTAGGAGATGCTCCTCCTCGCATCCAACGGTTAATGCTCCGTCTCCAGAAATACAGCCTGACGTTCGAGTTCACTCCAGGGAAGCACCTGGTAATGTCAGACGCACTCAGCAGAGCATCTTTGAGCCAAACAGGATCAAGTAACACAGAACATGATGTACAGGTTCATGTAGACTGCATACAAAAACACCTACCAGTGTCTGAGGATAAATGGAGACAGATTGCTGAAGCAACGGCAGGCGACTGTGAGCTGCAAGCTGTAATAGACAAAATCCACCTGCCAGGAGATCAGAGGTTGACAAATCCATATCAGAGCTTTAAAGATGAGCTGTCAGTTGTGCATGGTGTTCTCCTGAGAGGTGAAAGGATTGTCATACCTACCTCCATGCGCTCACAAATGGCAAAACTCACACATGAGGGACACTTAGGCATTGAGAAATGCAAGAGACGTGCAAGAGTTTTGATGTATTGGCCACACATGAATAGGGACATTGAAGCACTGGTGCAGCGCTGCGAGACATGTCAGCGGCACAGGTACCAGCAACCTAAGGAACCCCTTATGGCTCACAGTAAACCTGAGGAACCATGGAGAAAGGTCGGCACAGACTTATTTCACCTAGCAGGGAGAGACTACCTTGTCATCATAGACTACAAGTCAAACTATCCAGAGCTAGCGATGCTGACTAATACAACAGCACAGCAAGTGATAAAACACACTAAAGCCATCTTCGCAAGACATGGAATTCCGGTAACTGTGGTGAGTGACAACGGACCACAGTTCAGCAGTCAGGACTACAGAGACTTTGCAGAGACTTACGGGTTTGAACATGTAACATCAAGTCCATTGTACCCGCAGTCAAACGGCTAGGCTGAAAAAGGAGTGCAGATTGTAAAGCGTCTACTGAAGAAAGCTGCTGAGATTGGAGAGGATCCTTATTTAGCACTGTTGAACTACAGAGCATCCCCTCTAGAATGTGGACAGTCTCCAGGAGAAATTCTCATGAACAGGAAGCTGAGAACACGGCTACCCTCAGCAGAACACCTGCTTCAAAAGAGACATGGAGATTATACAAAGATAAACAGCCAGAGCAGAGCCTATGACAGGAGTGCCAAACAGTTATGTCCACTGGAACAAAAGGACACGGTACGTGTCAGATGTGATGGAAAATGGGGACCTGTAGCGGAGGTCATCAAAGAGACAACACCAAGATCCTACGAGGTACTTACTGAGTATGGTAACACACTGCGAAGAAATCGCCGTCACCTGCTAAAAGTGCCAAACACCTGTATTGAAAGTACAGACATAGTTATATCTGATGGACTAAATGAGCAAACACAAGTAGAGAGGAACTCACCTAGCTCTACAGCTGTCACAGAAAACTCACCTTCCACAGAACTTGGTCGAGGAAGACCACGTCGTCACGCAATGAAACCTAAAAGACTGATAGAAGAGTGTTAAGTTAAAAAAATAAATAAAGAAGTTTGCAAAAGTTCTATGCAAAATATGCAACAATGTTTTGTGCAGCTAATGTTAGAAACACGCAGCAAGATTGTTGTTTTTTTTGTTGTTTTTTTGTTGTTTTTTATATGAGTAAGTGCTGTTAAAGTTGACAGACCTTGTTAAGTTCTATATATATAAAAAAAAAAAGGGAGATGTACTGATACTGATTATTGTAACAGTTAACCAATAGAGGGCGCCGGTTAGCGGTGTTGCTTTATGTTGCTTGTAAACGGATGTCGAGCAATAAAGCACTCTTGAGAATGGCAGTCTGTGTAAAGAGTTCAGTCAATACATTTACAGATAGATGAATTAAACGTGTCGTTCAAATCTTTTAAGTTGTTGCGCGTGTGATAACGCGTCGTAGGTCACATGATAACGTCAACATGGCAGATGTCCGGTTCGCATTCATACTCAACGAGATCTGGCTATAAAGTACCTACTCTTTTAGCGCTCGTTAAGTAAGTACTTATTGAAATTAAGTACCTACTCATTGAGTATGCGGTTTCGAACGCAGCCCATGCCTCCCGCATGGCACATCTTCTTCAACTTTTCCAAGAAAGAACACAACAACTTTGATACACAAATGACACCTAGTGGTTACTCCAGGATACTACATCCCCTCCTCCTTAAGCTATCAATTGGTTTGCCTTCTTTTTTTTCTTTTTTTTTTTACTATTACATAACCAATATCACCGACTAAATACCAATAACATTACTTACAGAATATAACACTGTATAACAACCACATTCTTAATATCTTATTGATTAGCATTTTTTTTTTTTTTTTAGAAACTCGTCAACAACTATCAGTTATATTGCATTGATTGTCTTTTACTGACTTGACTTATGCAACATAGTCTTTCAAGTGAGCTGGAGAACGTCTCTCTCTTGCAGACCTTCTCAGATTTGTAGGTTGTTTAGTCTCTTTTTCTACAACAGTCAATTCTAGCGAATCTCAAGGGCAGTCCTTTCTCAAGGGCAGACATCTCCTTGTCTGCAGGTGCATTGACAACATCCACACTAGGCACTGCAGGAGTGTCACCATCCTGTTCATTCTCTGTGGGTAGTACAGTCTCAAGCATCTCGTCTGTACTGCGATTTCTTATTTGGTCCAGATGTCTTTTCACAGTTTGTCCATGCCCCAGAGCAGTCTTGTATGAAAGAGGTCCTGTAAAACATTCCACTACTGCAGGAATCCATTTGGGTCCACCAGCATAATTCCTCACGTACACTGAATCTCCAACTTCAAAACTTCTGAGTTTGCAACTTTTGTCATGGCCTTCTTTTTGTTTCTGCTGTTTTTTCAGAACTTTTAACTTCACATCAGGAATGAGTAAGTCAAATGTGGATCTCAACTTCTGTGACATTAGCATTTGAGCAGGTGATAACCCAGTTGTTGCATGAGGAGTGATTCTATAATTAAACAAGAATCTTGCTACTCTTGTCTTGTTTTCATCCCCTCCTTGAAAGTTTGAACAGCACATTCAGCTAGGCCGTTTGAAGAAGGATGATAAGGAGCTGAGGTTACATTTTGAATGCCATTTCTCTCCATGAAAGTTTCAAACTCGTTACTGGTAAAACATGTTCCGTTGTTGTCTGACACTAACATTTTAGGTAATCCATGTGTATTGAAACACATTCTCAGTTTCTCAATTGTAATTTGGGAAATGGCCTGCGTGACAGGATAAACTTCCATCCACTTGGAATGAGAATCTACCAGAATTAGGAACATTCTTCCTAAGAAGGGCCCTGCGTAGTCTACATGAAATTTTTCCCAGGGTGAGCCTGGCCACTCCCACGGGTGCAAAGGAGCTTGAGCAGGTGCTTTTCTGAAACTTTGACACACCTCACATTTCTGAACCACTCTCTCTACATCCTGATCCATACCAGGCCACCACATGTATGATCGGGCCAATCCCTTCATTCTGGACATGCCGGAATGAGTCTGATGTAACTGTTTCAATACAACCGCTCGACCTTGCGATGGTATGACGATTCATTGACACTCAGAGCATCTCTCCTGTGATGGTACGGTAACACATGTGGCTCTACTTTCTCAGGCCAACCCTTTAAGATGTACTCATGTACCGTGGAGAGTGTTATGTCGTGTGATGTCCACTTCTGAATTTGTGCTGTGCTTACAGGCGAATCGTCCATTAAGTCCATCATCAGCACTTGATCATTAGTGTCATCAGGTTCTCCCTCACCTGGCACTGGAAGTCTACTCAGCGCATCAGCATTTTGGTGGTACTTTCCTGGTTTGTACACAATGTTGTACTGATATGCTTTTAACATCACAGCCCACCTTTGCACTCTGGGTGATCCCATTTGAGGAACTGCCTTTGTTTCATTAAACAAATGGATCAAGGGCTTATGATCAGTGCAAATTGTGAATGCACAACCATACAAATACTTGTGAAATCTATGGATGCCAAAAATCACAGCCACGCCTTCTTTGTCCAGTTGTGAATAACGCTTCTCCGCAGACGTTAATGTCCTAGACATGAACCCAAGGGGTTTCTCCACACTCTCTCCTTTTACACGCTGCAAGAGCACTGCACCAACCCCGTAGGGTGAGGCGTCACAAGCCAAAACCAGTTCTGAATCTGATGAGTAATGCGCTAGCACCTCTGCCGATTTTAGTAGAGCTTTAGATTCCTTAAAAGCTTCTTCTTGTGGCTTTTTCCACATCCACTGAACATCTTTTCTCAGCAGCAGATGTAGGGGGGCTAGCAGCGTTGCCAGGTTTGGAAGGAACTTATTATAATAGTTCAGCAGTCCCAGGTATGCTTTAAGCTCTGTGACATTCCTTGGTTCTGGTGCTTCTTCAATGGCTTTCACTTTAATTCCCAGAGGATGTAGACCCTGTGCATCTATTCTGTGGCAAATATTCCACCTCATCTGCCAGGAACATGCATTTTACTCGTTTCAGTCGCAAACCAGCTTCTTTCAGTCTCGACAGCACTTCATCCAGTGTCTTCAAATGACTTTCTTGGTTTACGCCAGTCACCAATATATCATCCAGATAAACAACTACTCCAGGAATACCTTGCAACAATCCCTCCATTGTTCTCTGGAAGATAGCAGGAGCTGAAGCCACTCCGAAGGGCAGACGATTATATGTGAATAACCCTTTTTGTGTATTCACCGTCAAGTATTTCTTGGAGCTTTCATCCATGATGATTTGTTGGTATGCGTGACTCATGTCCAATTTTGTGAACTGCTTTCCTCCATCCAATAGAGCAAAAAGATCTTCCACCCTTGGTATCGGATACTGTTCCAATGTTGACATTCTATTGACTGTGAGTTTGTAGTCACCGCATAATCTTATACTGCATCTGGTTTCAAGATAGGAACAACAGGAGCTGCCCACTCTGAATACTTAACATGTGAGATGATCTTGTCCCGTAGCAGTCGATTAATCTCTTCCTCCACCTTTGTTTTCAGGGCATACGGCACAGATCTAGGTCTGAAAAACCTTGGTGTGGCATCAGTCAGCACATGAAGAGAAGCAGTAGTACCCCTTAATGTCCCAAGCTCCTCTTTGAATACTTCCTCATGCTTGGATAGCACCTGTTGCAATGTCATCACCTCCGACTGTATCAGCTTTATCTCACTCCATTGTAGTTGAATTTCTTCAAGCCAGGCTCTGCCTAGTAAGCATGGTCCTGTTCTTTTCACTATGACAAGTGGCATTTTATTTTCCTGCTGCTGGTATTTTACTTGTACATCATCCACACCCACTATCTCTAATGGCTCTCCTGTATAAGTTCTCAACTTGATTTTTGTGAGTCTCAGTTTGGGAGCTTCTGAGTCTTTCCAGATGTCCTTGTACATTCCCTCATTCATAAGAATGACACTACATCCTGTATCAATCTCAAAGTTTACAAGTATGCCATTAACATGTAACTCAACAGTGAGGGGTTTCACTTTCTTCAATGCATCAGTTTTTACACATGCCAAAGTGAATGTTTCTTCAGATTCATCACTCTCATTATTTTCACTTACATTGAATGCTCGATGCGGATGCACTCCTTTTCCAACTCTTCCAGTTATTGCGTGTCCACTCTGTTTGCTTTTGTTGCGACAGGCCCTGGCGATATGGCCTATTTGTCCTTCTTAAATCTACATTCGTTGGCTTTTTCCCACTGCATCTGTGACATTCTCTGATTTCTTTTTGTTCACCAGATTCTCCTTTTTTCCAGTGATCCGGTTTCCTCGCTTTAAACATGATGCTGTGACATGCCTGTACCCCGGATTTATATTGTAAATTGAGCACATTTTTGCTTGCGGCTTCAGTGGCTACTGCAATTTTAAAAGCAGTCTCAAATGTCAGATTTGCTTCTGAAAGCAACCGTCTCTGAATCTGATCATCATCTATGCCACAAACAAGCCGATCCCTCAGCATTTGGTCTAAAGTTGCTTTGTAATTACAATCTTGTGCTAAGCGACGCAACTCTGCTACATACTCTGTCACAGTCTCTGTCAGCTTCTTCGTTCTCGAATCAAATTTTAAATCTCTGTACAATCTCACTTGGCTGGGGATTGAAATGATTTTTTAACATCGTTACCAGTTGCTGATAAGTCCTTTCACTTGGTTTTGTAGGCCTAAGAAGATTTCGCATCACACTGTAAGTTTGTGGTCCCACAACACTTATGAGAATAGCTCTTTGCTTACCCTCATCTTCGATTCCATTAGCCACGAAAAATTACTCCAGTATTTCAGAATACTCTTCCCATGTTTTAGCTTTTGCATCAAATGCTGCTAGTGTGTCAGGAAGCATACAACGGATCCAGTAGCGAGTCGAAATAAGGTTTATTGTAAACAATCAGTAGAACAAACAGGTTGGCTGGCAAACAACAAGCTCTCAGCAGGTCCTAGGAAACACGAGAACAGTAGAATAGAATCCAAGCAGGGTCGAAGAGAAGTGACGCGTCGTGAATCTCCTCAGCACAGGCAGAACGACAAACAGGAGATCTGTGCAAGCCGAGAGCAGGACCAGAACTGCACAGAACAGATGTCAGCACAAGAACCAGCAACCAAAACGATCTGACACAGAACATGAGTAAGACAGCACTACATATAGGACAATTAAACGAGACGCACCTGCGACTGATCTGATCGCTCGTCAGCACAGCTGGTGCTGATAGGCAATCAGATCAGCGCAGTACACACAGAATGAGCAAGCAAACCCATGAACCGTGACATAGTGAGCCAATAGTTCCTGTAGCCATGGTTAATCTTCTTCTCTTTATCCTTTAGAATCTTCTGTTTCCCCCACAACCAGTTATCAGCACTTTGCTCCTTTTCATAATTTCAATCTGTTGTCATCACAGGCTTTACGCTTCATCCTTGTCGCCAAAAATGTTATATCTTCCATATAAATCATACTACCACATGGATTGAGTTAAAGTTAATACTTTACTTTCTGTTTGCAACAGTTACAGCAACAGACATAAACACTCCGGTGCTGCGTTCCAGTCCAAAATTGTCATGCCCTTCACTCGCTAACTTCCCTCCGTCTCGTTCACTCGGATGTACGTCATTGCTTACGTTGCACGAGTGCCCACTACTGGCGGAAACTGCAATGGGCTGAATTGGAACGTCCTAAGCCCTTGATCACTTGGAATCAGCTATGGAGTTGATGTATTATTTATTTATTTTTTCTCCTTTAAGAATTTGTTTAATGCAGCATCCAAATGTGTATAGGTGTGTCTGGGTTGTTTTAAATTAAAAAAAATATATAATTAATATATCATAGAGTTGTCTGTTGTGGTGGTGATTAGACAAGATATGTGTTGACGTCACAATCGTACTGCATTGTGGGACATATAGGTGCCTGAAGTGTACATTTGAAGTAGACTTGCTCCCTCTGTCAAAATCGAGGGAACGAGGGTCTGTCCATTTAAACTTCCCTCATTCACTTCACGAAGTGGAACGCACTTCAAAATGGCGGCAGGGATTCCCCCAAGGGGAAGTGCTTAGGGAAGTTCGCAAGTGCGTGTCTAAAAGTGGACTGGAACGCAGCACATGCACATGGCACATCTTCTTCAACTAACTTTTCCAAGATAGAACACAACAACTTTGATACACAAATGACACCTAGTGGTTACTCCAGGATACTACAGTATGTAAACCGCAAAAAGACAGCTGCCAGACTAAAAGACCCCCCAAAAACGAGCGTCGAAGTTTGGCGTGCTGGTGATTCGTGAAAATTCGAATCTAAAAAAGTCTACTTTCTTAACCAGTCCTAATTAGGACATTTGGGCCTGATGGGTAAGAAGTAAGATTTGGTTTCTGATGGTTGTATTACGTCATAAACAGCTTGAAAAACTGACTTTTTATTCTGACTGTGTTTTTTGTTTTTTTCTGTTTTTGTTTTGTTTATTAATATTGGTACACACTGTGTTTATCTATACTTTTTGTCACTGTTTATACTCTTATTTGTGTTTATAATCAATAAAAAATAACACAGAAAATAAAACAGGTGGTGTGCCAAAGTTGTAGGCTGGGGGTAGTTGTGGGTGGAGCTGTGATTTCACATGAAGGTGAATTTATGTCTACACTTCTGTGAAGCCCTGACTCTGCCCCAGTACAGTTTGTGTTAAGCCATCGCAAGTCTGGCGAAAGGGGTCATATAATGGTACATGCACTTTTACAACTTGATTGTACTGAAATGTGTGTTGGCAGTGCCTGTACACAACCATCATAAAATGATAAAAATCCATCCAGTGGTTTTTCTTTAATCTTCTTATATGTTTTCCCCTGTCTCTAATCAAGCCGTTTGACCCTGTGACGTCACACGGTCGGACGCCCCTCCCACGATTGTTGATTGACAGCAGCGTTTCAAATCAGACCTGCCCTCGCTCATGAGCGAGCTGTCAATCATACTCCGCGCGGACCGGCGCGGTCCACTGTCTATGGCGCGGTCATTGTTGATACCATAGTAGACAGTATAAGAAAAGGTTAGTAAAGCTGGTTTTGCTAAGAAGCTGCTCCTGAAAAAAGGATCGGTACCAACTATTCGTGTTCCTGCTGAACCTCCAGAATAACTGAAGTGAGTGTAACGTTTTATTAACCTTTATATTAATATTTAATTAATCTTTGCAAATCGCTTGCACGCTTCATGATGAATGCGGCTAAGGTTTACACTCAGGGTACATTACGGCATGTTTTCTATGTACGACGTTCTCAATATAATTCATAATCCCACGTTTATAATGAACAACGCGTTATGGTTATTGTGTTATTATTTCAAATGGTGTACGCACAGAACAGAGGGGCGGGGTGAGCAAAGCTCATTATCATTTAAAGACACATGCACTTAAACGGCGTGCTGAAAACAGAGCTGTTTTTGACCAGGTAAAATGAGTGTTTTCTTACAATACTAATGAGAATTTTTAATTAAAGGGGTCATATAATGGTACATGCACTTTTACAAGTTGATTGTACTGAAATGTGTGTTGGCAGTGCCTGTACACAACCATCATAAAATGATAAAAATCCATCCAGTGTTTTTTTTTTAATCTTCTTTTATGTTTCCCCCCAACTCAAATCAAGCTGTTCGATTTTGTGACGTCACAAAACCGACGCCCCTCCCACGATTGTTGATTGACAGGAGCGTTTCAACACAGCCCCGCCCTTGCTCGTGAGCGAGCTGTCAATCATAGCCCCGTGGACCGGCGCGTCATTGTTGATAGCTGGAGCACTGAGCAGAATGGCATCTAAGCGATTGTGGTGTTCTGTTCTTGGGCGTAATAAGGAACACAGCAGTCATATTGATTTTCCTAAATCCGAACCGCTAAAGACGCAGTGGCTGAGTTTGTTTTCGAAGGGAATATTCCCCACGATCAACGTCAATGCTTTCATGTTTGTGTCAATCATTTCACCAGACTGCTTTACAAACGAGGTCAGTATAAAGCTGGTTTTGCTAAAAGATGTTCCTGAAAAAAGAATCGGTACCAACTTCGTGTTCCTGCTGCACCTCCAGAAGAACTGAAGTGAGTGTAACATTTTATTAAGCTTTATATTAATCTTTGCAAATCGCTTGCACGCTTCACGATGAATGCAGCTATTTTTACAATCAGGTACATTACGGCATGTTTTCTATATACGACGTTCTCAATATAATTCATAATCCCACGTTTATAATGAACAACGCGTTATGGTTATTGTGTTATTGTGTTACAAACAGTGTACGCACAGAACAGAGGGGCGGGGTGAGCAAAGTTCATTATCATTTAAAGACACATGCACTTAAACGGCGTTCTGAAAACAGAGCTGTTTTTGACCAGGTAAATGAGTGTTTTCTTACAATACTAATGAGAATTTTTAATTAAAGTATATTACAAACATTTAATTTAGACCCTAAAGAATCATATTAGCTTGTACAAAAATGGCATTATATGACCCCTTTAAAGTATATTACAAACTTTTAATTTAGACCCTAAAGAATCATATTAGCTTGTACAAAAATGGCATTATATGACCCCTTTAAGAATCCGAACAGCTGTTGCAGCGGAGGAGGACTATTATTCTGTTGAGAGGAACCATAGAGAGGAACTGATGAACAGCTGACGGCACGGTTTGATGTCTGGTTGACCAATCAGCGGAAAAATGGCCGTTTCATTCCCGCTCAGATGTAGAGATGAATATTCAAGCTGATTGTTTTCAACCCCAGAACGTAAAAACTAAATATCAAGCCAAAATCTTTTTTTTTAAATGATAAATGAAAAAGGCACAGTGTTCTATATTTCTTTCAATATTAAGTAAAATGAATGTTCAGAAGATATCGTGTTATTCCTGATAAAGCTATTATATACTTTTATAACTTCAGTAAAATTAAATATAAAAAATAAATATTTCAGTACTTAAGTGATAATGTCATTATTTTGATCAATTCATTATTTTTTATTTATTTGTGAGTAACATTCCTCTAAAGATCCCTCCAAAACAAATGTTTGCACATGGTAAGGACAGATTTATTTCAAAAAGAATTTTAAAAGTAATTCTACAGAACAATCATATTATATGACTTCAGTAGAGGCTCCCTTTGGGTTTGGGGGTTTCACTCTTCTTTGGCCTAAAACAAAATGAAGCACATTCATAAGTCATGTAAATAATCAGTACGTTTTCAAGAATAAGCTGAATACTACATATGTTTCTACTCTGTAAATGTGAAAACGAATCTACTGAGTACAGACTCTGAAATTATGCAACTGACCTTTCCAGCATCACGGCTCTTGGCTCTGAGCTTGTTGACCTGAGACTCAGAAATGTCAGCACGCTCCTCAGCCTCCTCAAGCTCATGCTGCACCTTCCTCAACTTGGACAGGTGAGTGTTGGCTTGCTCCTCCTAAAGAGTAACATTTTTACCATGCTTGTTAACTAAGCTGTGGTGCAGCAGTGATATGTCACCAGTAAATAAATTACTAATTAATTAATAATCAATGTCCAAAAAAATATACATACCGCCTCCTCAGACTGCCTCTTGTAGACTTTGACCTTCAGCTGCAGCTTATCAACCAGATCCTGAAGTCTGTTGATGTTCTTCTTGTCCTCCTCAGTCTAAAAACAATTTCATAGATTTATTCTAAATATTTGACTATAAATGCATGTATGAATGACTCAATGGATTTAGTCAGACATGGTCATACCTGATAAGAGAGCTCTTTCACTCTCCTCTCATATTTGCGGACACCCTTAACAGCATCAGCTCCACGTCTCTGCTCTGCTTCAACTTCAGCCTCAAGCTCACGGACCTTTGATAGCACATAAAAATTCTCAGACAAGTACTAGTGTAGTTATTGGGAACCTGAGATACTGCTTTAATTTTAAAATGATGTTTGTTGTGATCCCTTAAAAGTTCTCACCCTGCTCTCCAACTTCTGGAGTTGTTTCTTTCCTCCTTTCATGGCCAGGCTCTCAGCCTCATCCAGACGGTGCTGCAGGTCCTTCACTGTGACCTCCAGATTCTTCTTCATCCTCTCAAGGTGAGAACTGGTGTCCTGCTCCTTCTTCAGCTCTTCTGCCATCATTGCAGCCTTTTGTATTAATACAGAAAGTCATTAGATCCACATTTTTCAAGTATGGAAACATCTTTTGAAACATTTGGCAGCTACTGTTGCTCACATCAGTGATGGCCTTCTTGGCCTTCTCCTCTGCATTTCTGGCTTCCTGTACAGTGTCATCAACTTCACTCTGGACCTGAACAAGGTCAGCCTCAAGCTTCTTCTTGGTGTTCAGGAGACTTGTGTTCTACAAAATTAAAAGCAATAGTTTAACCATTTTGAAAGATGCTCTCAATTTCCTTCATTGTAAGTAGGGATTCTCCAATCAGGATTTTTGTAGCCGATCCTGATCATTCAGGCTTTACATAGAATGTAAGCTCTCTGTTGACTCCTTACACCCTGAAAGGCATTTTTAATGATTTCACATCTAAGTGACATACTTTTTCATGCTTGACATGATGATTATTAGAAAGTATACATGACATGTCATGAAATCAAGTTTGAGCTTATTCACAATCATGTCAACTGCATCTGATCCAAATTCTGTGTTGAAATCTCCAAAGCAATCAAAAGTTATGGCATTTAGAACCATGGTAGCCTTTTATCAAAAGTCCAAAAACCTCTCCAAACAAGTGATCGGAGTGTTTTACTGAACATAAGAACTACTTACATTGTGTAAATGCCACAAAGCATAAAAATATTTACAATAACATAGAATAAGTAACAAGCAATAAGATCCCGAATGATGACTGATGATCTTTCAGCGCTGTTTCAGCTGTGCGCTCCAATTCTATGGCACACAGTAAATCTCCTGTCAATCTGAGCGATCAAACCAAACAAAGTGTGCTCCACATCATCTCTACCTACCACCCAAGAACCAGTTTCCATTTTTTGAACTTTCAAATGACATTGGAAAAACTGCGTCATTATCGCGACATGATCAGATCCTGGAAGTCCTATAGCTTTAGCCAAGCAGCATGTCATGTTACTCCATTAGGATTTTCTTAAGAGCTACGCATCATGTTATGTTGTGTGGGCTCATTTGAATCGAGATAGCCTGTTCTCAATAAATATGTGTGATTTACTATGTTTTACTGATGTTTCGCGAAGTTGCAAAACAAAGCGTGGCACAAAAGCCTCATCTGTATACTGTTTACATGTTTACAACATTACTGTTTATCATTTTTATTATGTCAATAAATTGTGATTGGTTTGTGAAATCGGCCAAATTTAGTGACTACCAATAGACTATCGGCCGATAGCGATCTGCAGCTGATCGATCAATGCATCCCTAATTATAAGAAACAAAATGCCCTTACCTGAGAGTGCAGCAGCCCAACACGCTCACTGGCGTCCACCAGCTCTTGTTCAGCCACTTTGCGGCCTCTCTCTGTCTGCTCCAGAGCAGCTCTCAGCTCCTCAATCTCAGACTGCATCAGAGTGTTTCTGCGCTCCACCATGGCCACCTGCTCCTTCATGTCTTCCTGTCCTCTCTGGGCATCATCAAGGTGCAGTTGGGCATCCTGAACATAACAATAGCTTTAGAATAAGCTTTCAATTTGCTTTCTGGTGACCTTAACCTGACAAAAGTTAGATTACACAAACATATTACTACATTCCAAAGTCGAACAGAAGTCAAATACCTTGAGTTGTCCCTGAACGTTCCTGAGCTGTTTCTGGGCCTCAGCAGCCTGGCGATTGGCGTGACTCAGCTGAATCTCCATCTCATTAAGGTCTCCCTCCATCTTCTTCTTGATTCTCAGGGCATCATTCCTGCTCCTGACTTCAGAGTCCAGAGTGCCCTGCATGGATTCAATGACTCTCTGGCTGTTCCTCTTGATCTGCTCCATCTCCTCATCCTTCTCTGCAAGCTTCCTGTCAATCTCACTTTTGACCTGATTTAGTTCAAGCTGGACACGAAGAATCTTGGACTCCTCATGCTCCAGTGTACCCTATGAAATATAAAAACAACATGTAATTTCAGAATTAAAATAATATTTAACAACACAGTAAAATGGTTTGAGCAAGAATGCCATATTAATCTCCAGATACTCACTTAGGCCTCTTCCAGGGCGGTCTGAATCTCTGACTTCTCAGTCTCCACTGTCTTCTTGGCCTTTTCCAGTTCATGGATGCTCTTACCAGTCTCACCTAACTGCTCTGTCAGATCTGAAATCTCCTCTACAAGTTATAAAGAAAATATTATCAACATAAATATATTGTGAATCATTACAGATTTAACACCATAAGACATTGAATCTTACGCTGCAGATTCTTGTTCTCTCTCTTGAGGGTCTCCAGCTGATCCAGACTCTCCTCATAGGAGTTCTTCATCTTGAACAGTTCAGTGCTGAGTGAACGAGCCTCTTTCTGGGCACCTTCCAGCTCTGCCTGACCTTCCTCATATTTCTGCTTCCATTCTGCCAGGACCTTTGGTCCAGATATTTCAGGGTCAGGTTTCATATGTAACATGTTGAACAAAGCCCATTCTGGCCATGCTTTTCAAAGAGAAATTGATTGTACCTTGTCAAAGTTTCTCTGCTTCTTGTCAAGGTTAGCAGCCAAACCATTGGCTCTCTCCACATCAATCATGAGGTCCTCCACCTCACCATGGAGTCTCTGTTTGGTCTTCTCCAGAGATGCACATTTAGAGTTTACTGCCTCAACTTGTTCCTCTGCCTCTTGCAGACGCTGAGCCAGCTTCTTTCTGTTATATTTTTTGTAACATTTAGTCAGAAGATGCATGCAATTGCACAAATTATTAACACATATCACTTCTTTTGATGTTCATACTTGGACTCTTCAAGCTCCTCAGTGCGCTGGATGGCATCAGTTTCATATTTGGTTCTCCACTGAGCAACCTCACTGTTGGCCTTTGACATTCCCCGCTGCAGCTCAGCCTTTGCCTCCTGCTCTTCCTCAAACTGCTCACGGAGCAGGTCGCAGTCATGGCGGGCAGATTGCACAGCATGGGCCAGTGCGTTCTTAGCCTAAAGGACAAAGTCACATAATATTTACATTAATTAATTTAGCAGACACTTTTATCCAAAGTGACTTACTAATTAGCAATACAAAATGTGATATTAGCTTTATTGTATTACATTAGCTTTGTTGTATAGTGTTGTATTAAGTTTTCTGCATTATATTAGCTTTGTTGTGTAGTAAGTGGAAATTATGTGATTGTTTTTATTATACTATATTACCTTAACCTCCTCTTCAATATGCCTCTTAAGCTCCTCGATTTGCTGAGTGAAAGCTTGTTTGCCTCTGGTGAGCTGAGAAACCAGAGCCTCCTTCTCCTCCAGCTGACGGCCAAACTCACCTGTATAGATTTAGATTCACTGTGTCAGATTGTGCTGTCTCTATCAGTTACTATCAAAACAAACTCTTTGAAAGCAAAATGTAAATAAGTGTGTTTTCTTCTGATAAGACTGTCAGAAATTCAGTGCTATATATAATCTTAATACACCACACTCAGTTACTGTTGGAATACTATTAATTTATTCATGATTGTCATTAGTTACCATTTTCAGTTTGAAGTCTTGCTCTTTGAGCACTGAGGTCATTTAACTGGCGAATATTCTCATCATTCTTGGATTTTATTTCACTAAGTTGGTCCTCAAGTGTGCGGCACATCTTCTCAAGATTAGCCTGCAAATACAAAAGTCATTAGATAATTGAAAAACTTCAACATGTTATGTATTCTTTAAACATAAAATTTCCTACTTTTCCTTTGGCAACAGCTTCCATGTTGCTGGAAAGATCGTCAATCTCCATTTTGAATTCGCTCTTCTCTTTCTCAAGCTTCTGCTTAACACGCTGCAGGTTGTCTATTTGCTCTCCCAGCTCGGCCACACTGTCTGCCTGCTTCTTGCGGAGGGCAGCAGCAGTAGCTTCATGCTGGAGGGTGGACTCTTCAAGATCACGACGCAGCTTCTGGAATTCAGCTTCACGCTTCTTATTCATCTCGATCTGAGCAGCAGTGGCTCCTCCAGCCTCCTCAAGCCTCTCACTGATCTCCTCAAGTTCCCTGGAGAGATCAGCTCTCTGCTTCTCAACCTTGGCACGAGCAGCACGCTCAGCCTCGATCTCTTCCTCAAGTTCCTCAATGCGAGCCTGTAGTGGAAAGTAGTTAATTTGATTTTTATTGTTCAGCATTTAATTATATTAATCGTAATGTTGAGAAGATCTCAAAATACCTGAAGCTCCTTGATCTTCTTTTGGAGTTGAGCACCCAGAGATTGTTCATCTTCTATCTTGCTAAGCAGCTGGCTTGTTTCAAAGTCTTTCCTGTGGGTGTTCAACAATAAGTGGTTTGGCAAAACAAAAACAAAACTTAACAATAATGTTTTCAAAAATGTTATGCTTTAATTACTTTTTTATTTTCTCCTCTGATTGCTGCTTGTCATTCTCCAGGTCCATGATGGACTCTTGGGCTAATTTCAGGTCTCCTTCAAGCTTTCTCTTGGCTCTCTCCAGGTCCATGCGGAGCTTCTTCTCTTGTTCAAGGGAACCCTCAAGCTACAGGACAATGATAAATAAAATATGTTCACAGCTAAAAAACCCAAAGCTAATTTGATGAATTAATAACATGTTTACATTATCAACTCACATCATCAACTTGCTGCTCAAGCTTTGTCTTGGATTTGGTCAGGGTGTTGACTTTGTCCTCCTCAGCCTGAAGATCATCCAGTGTCTGCTGATGTGACTCTTGGAGGGCTTTCTTCTCCTTCGTAAGCTTGGCAATGCTCTCATCCTGAGCTGCCATTTCCTCTGTCAAGTTCTTCACCTGTGTGATTTTTGTTCCAAATAAGCTTATATTTTACACTTCATTTACTATATCAACACATAAAAAAGAGATTAAATCTAATCTTAAACCAACTCAATCTCCAACCTTATTCTCAGTGGCATGTTTCTCCTTCTCCACTTTAGCCAAGGTGAGCTCCAAGTCATCAATGTCTTTCTTCAGCTCAGAGCACTCATCCTCCAGTTTCCTCTTCTTGGCTGTCAGTTCAGCATTGATTTCTTCCTCATCCTCCAGTCTCTCAGTTGTCTCTTTGAGTTTAGCTTCAAGCTGGATTTTGCTTTTGATCAGACCCTCACACCTCTCCTCAGCATCTGAGAGATTCTCAGCTTCCTGTTAAGAAAATAGGTTGCTATATCATTGGAAACCACATTGCTCATTTTAACGTGTCAGACTGCAACTCATACTGTGTGTGAAGAAAATCTCTCTTGTGTTAAATTTAGGGCAAGTTAACGCGACAATAACGCTTTAACAGTTAAAAAAAAATAGTGACGTTAATGTAGGCTTTATTTGACGCTATGAAATGAATCACCCGTAGGTCAAGCCAGGGTTGCCAGATCTACGGTTTTTCCCTATATCAAACATTATTTGTAGCTCCTCCCGTCCAATAACAGACCAAATAAGTATATT
Organism: Scardinius erythrophthalmus; assembly: GCF_964197995.2. Classification (NCBI taxonomy): domain Eukaryota; kingdom Metazoa; phylum Chordata; class Actinopteri; order Cypriniformes; family Leuciscidae; genus Scardinius; species Scardinius erythrophthalmus. The sequence goes on along the minus strand of NC_138225.1, from coordinate 21,658,995 downwards.
CTTTCACTTTAATATATCTCGAAAAACATGCATGAATCGCAGAAGGTATTCTGATTTCATATATATATATATATATATATATATATATATATATATATATATATATATATATATATATATATATATATGAAAGATACAGTATACAACTTACCGAAATCCGTATCATGACTCATAATCACTCAATCTGTGTTTCAACCGCGGAAAGACGTCAATAAAACAGCTTGTGAACAATATCACTTAATGTTACATTTACCTCAGGAAAGTTATCAAGTTGTCCCTCACTGTTTGTTAGTTAGCTATGAAAACACAAGAGAAGAGCTTTTTTACTGTTAATTATATATGTATGTTTGAATAAATTCGCCATAAAGTGTTTATGAAAACTACCTTATAACTGAGTTGTACAAACATTTCAGCTTTTATTTGAGTGTAAATAGCCTATTATATCTGGATATAAATAGTAGCTGAATATAATAGCTCTGTTGTTCATTTAAAATTATAATATTATAGTGTAACAAATGAGAAGGTTCCCTGAATTGTTTGCAGCATTATTTGGGAGAGATTTTTTTTTCCTTAATAAAAATCTAATTATTGGTATCAGTATTGGCATTGGCCAGTATCATTCTGAATAATCAGCTATCGGTATCAGCAGAGAAATTTTGTATCGGTGCATCTCAAAAAATACTCACAGATGCTACTTGTAGCTGTAGATCATTTTTCTCTTGCAGCAGTGCTACCATCTTCTCTTCAAGTTCCTTCTTTTTGGCTTCAGCCTTGGCAAGATCTTCTTTGCATTTTACAAAGTCCTCTTTCATGGTTGCCAGCTCTTTCTCAGTTTCGGCACTCTTCAGTAGAGGCTTAACCTTGTAGTAAACCTTCATCCATGGCCAGTGTTTGACATTCATGAATGAACGGATGTTGTATTGGATGGTGTAAATGGACTCCCTGTGAAATATTCAGCATTAAATGCCATAATCATTATAATTATATAAATTATAATTAGTTTTGGCAGTTATTGTTGATGTCATCTTTACTAATGACAATACTCACCTCCTTTCCATCATCTTCACAAATTCCCTCCTCATCACGTAGCCACGGCAGAGAGCCTGAGTCATTGTGACCAGAGCAGCCAATTTCTCATCACGCATCTCCTCAAGAACACCCAGAAGACCAGCTTTGAAAAACACCTGAATTTATGTAAAACAGTAAATCAAAAAATATTGATTTAACCTGTATAAGCTAAATGACCATGATCACCGAATCTTTGAAATTTGTAAAGCTAAATATGAACCTTTGTGGTTCCAAATCTGTACTCGTCATGATTCACGTCGATGGATCCCAGGAGTTTCTCACTGGCCTTCTTGTTATCCATAAACTGTCCCTCTGGGATAACACTGGCATTCAGCACCTTGTATCTATGGAAGATGGGAAGATTTATCAAAATGATTTATATCTTCTAATAAAGAGTCTCCAACAGGAAATTGTATTTTCATGTGGTGTCATTTATACCTCTGTTTGAAGTCACCATAGAGGATTCTGCTAGGAAAACCCTTTCTGCAGATTCTGATACCCTCCAATACACCGTTACATCTCAGCTGGTGGATAACCAGGAAGTTCTCCATAAGACCTTTAACGAAGTTTACACCATTAACTTGGTAAATTAATTTCATCATATAAATTGAGTGGCAGAATATCTGTAAACTTGTTAATACTTTACCTGGAGTCTTGGACTCATTGGGAATCAGGCAACGCACAAAGTGAGGGTGAGTGCTCCTCAAGTTGGTCATGAGTTTGCCCAAGTTCTCCTGTGAAGAATAGAAAGGGGTTGCCATGCTTTGTATTTCTTTTTTTCTTCAAATACAGAAATATTGCTGTGATGTCATCTCTATACATACCCTGAACTGGGAGGAAACAGTCTGCATGGAACCACCCTTCTTCTTGCCTCCTTTTTTACCAGTCTCTATTGAGATAAATATACAAAAGAACATGTATAAATGCAAAAACAAGAAAGAAAGTGCAAAGCTAAATCAAAGTTTGGTTAAATAGATTTTTTCTTTACCCTCAACAACAGGTGGGTAGAGAGTAGCCAGCAGTTTAACAGAAGACTTCTGGTACAGCTGCACAGCAGACTCATTCAGTGGATCCTTGTTCTTGTCCAGCCAGCCAGAAATGTTGTAGTCCACAGTTCCAGCGTAGTGAACCAGGGAGAAGTGGGCTTCAGCCTTGCCTTTGACAGGCTTTGGTTTCTGGAAAGCATTGTTCTTGCCAAGATGCTGATCATATAACTTGTTCTTGAAGGAAGTGTCTGAAGCCTTGGGGAACATGCACTCCTCTTCAAGGATGGAGAAGATACCCATGGGCTGTTTATAAAAGAATGTTGTTTAAGTATTACAATTTTAAGATTTCAAGCATAGAAATTGGAAATGAATAAGTTCATAAACCAGTAAAAACCTTCTCAATGAGCTCAATGCAAGCAGCCAAGTCCATGCCGAAGTCAATGAACTCCCAAACAATGCCCTCCTTCTTGTACTCCTCTTGCTCCAGCACAAACATGTGGTGGTTGAAAAACTGTTGCAGTTTCTCATTGGTGAAGTTGATACACAGCTGCTCCATGCTGTTGAACTGGATGAAGAAACAGAACCATTTACTGACTTCTGAATATCACTCAATGTTCTGTTAAAAAAGAGATAAAAGAATCATTCTTACATCAAAGATCTCAAAGCCAGCAATATCCAGCACACCAATGAAGAAGTTTCTTTGTTGTTTTGTGTCCAACATCTGGTTGATACGAACGACCATCCACAAGAACATCCTCTCATAGATAGATTTGGCCAAGGCGCTAACAGAGTTGTACACCTGTAAGTAGAATACAGTGGATAATTTATTCTGCTTCTGCAATAATTAGCCAGAATTTTAGTTTAAACACATGGCATGCTGGGAATGTTACTATACCTGTGGCACGGTCTGGCCTTTGGTCACAAACTCATTTCCGACCTTGACTCTGGGGTAGCACAAAGCCTTCAGCATATCAGCAGAGTTCAAACCCAGAAGATAGGCAACTTTGTCAGCCTCTGCAATTAAAAAAGTTGCACAAAAATCCATCTCTTCTCTTGCCTTGAAAACTAAATGAAAACCACCCTTTTCTTTGTGAAAATAGAAATAAGGATATTTCCATTCAAAGCACCGCATGTTATGACACATATTAGTACAATTTAGTCTCACCCTCTGTGCCATCAGGCTCAGCCTGCTCCTCACGCTGCTTCTGCTTGAACTTCATGTTGCCATGATGCAGCACAGCTCCAGTGAACTTGTAGATCCCCATTTTCTCCTCATTAGTAAAGCCCAGAATGTCAATAGCAGTCTGAAAAATACAGAGAAGAATGCACTCTAGGATCTTTTCTGTCATATATAAACATACAGTATGTCAATATTCAAATAGCAATGACTCACATCAGTAGCAACCAGCTCCTCTTTATCATCAATGCTGGCCACTGTGATCTGACCCATACTGCACATAGGGTAGTCATAGGGGTTGGTGGTGATTAGCGTCATTTCTGTAAAATACACAGATTTTTTGAAACAGTGTCTTACAATATTATCTGGCATTTAACACTGAATGTAATGTGTGCACCTACCAAGCAGCTCAGGCTTATGGTTGGTCATCATCTGGTAGAAGATGTGGTAGCCTCTCTCATCTGGAAGCTGGAATGTCACTCTAGACTTCTCCAGCAGATCTGTTGAGACAATGTACTTGAGTCACAATCATCTGAAGAGTGACAGAATCAAGACAAATGTTCAGGATGGATCAATGAAATCGTGTCCACCTACATGTCTCAATGTCAGCACTAGCCAGTTTTCCAGTGGTGCCGAAGTGAATTCTGATAAATTTACCCTGTTTGAAACAAAATGGCACAATAGATAAATAATCTCTTTATATAAAACTCTGTATAGAAAAATCCAACACAACTGACTAACTATATTGTAAATAAAAAGTGGTTTACTTACAAAACGAGAGGAGTTGTCATTTCTCACAGTCTTGGCATTACCATAAGCCTCAAGCAAAGGGTTGGCAGCAATGATCTGGTCCTCAAGAGAGCCCTGTGATGTTTGAAGGGTTTTCAGTTTTTTTCATTTATTTTCTATTTAATGACTAAACACAATTTATAGGCATTTCACAAATTCACATATCATGTGAGATGAGTGTAAATCACCACCATTCAAAATAAAATGTATGTAGTTTTATATATCATACCTGCATTTTGCCAGGAGTAGGTTCTTTCTTCTTTTCACTACCTGCCACTGCAACTGTGGCAAAGTACTGGATGACACGTTTGGTGTTCACAGTCTTTCCAGCACCAGATTCTCCACTAGTTTATGAGAGATTATAGAAAACAGAAGTTTAAAAGACATGTAAACTTTTCAAAGTGTATTCAGAAGTTCATTCTCATTCTTAAGTTCACTCAGCCAGCAGCCATATCACCCTGTAGCCCAAGACTGGTTGCCCACTGAAGCTAAGCAGGGCTGAGCCTGGTTAGTTCCTGGATGGGAGACCTCCTGAGAAAAACCAGGTTGCTGCTGGAGGAGGTGTTAGTGAGGCCAGCAGGGGGTGCTCACCCTGTGGTCTGTGTGGGTCCTAATGCCCCAGTGTAGTGACGGGGACACTATACTGTCAAAGAGCACCGTCCTTCGGATGTGACGTAAAACCGAGGTCCTGACTCTCTGTGGTCATTAAAAATCCCATGGCATTTCTCGTAAAGAGTAGGGGTGTAACTCCGGTGTCCTGGCCACATTCCACACATTGGCCCTTACCAATCATGGCCTCCTAATAATCCCCTTACATTGAATTGGCTCTATCACTCTCTCTCCTCTCTCCACCTATAGCTGGTGTGTGGTGAGCGCACTGGCGCCGTTGTACTATGGCTGCCGTCGCATCATCCAAGTGGATGCTGCACACTGGTGGTGGTTGAGGAGAGACCCCTGATATGATTGTAAAGCGCTTTGGGTGTACAGTAGTACATATGAAAGCGCTATATAAATGCCTCATTCTATTCTATTCTATTCTTAAATTCTGTTTTGTAAATATCTCCAAATAGATTTGCCATTTACATTATACTTTAATTTTTGTCATGGTCTGAGATTAAATGAAAATACTTACGTAATCAGGACGGACTGGTTTTCTCTATCTGTTGATTGTAATGTGTAAAATATCCGATAAATATTTCATATATTAACATTATCAAATTCACCTTAATGAATTCTATAGAATTCAATTCCATAATGTCTTACCAGTCAGCATGAACTGATATGCGTTGTCAGAGACAGAGAAGATGTGGGGTGGGGCCTCCATACGCTTTTTGCCTCTGTAGGCAGACACCACTTCTGCATCATACACTGGGAGCCACTTGTAAGGGTTCACAGTTGCGCAGAAGAGTCCAGAGTAGGTCTGAAATGAGCAGAGACGTGGTCAGATTGCAATAACACAGACAAAAATAACTTAAATGCTTTTTTATGTTGTTTCAGAATTTACGTAGATCATCCATGCAGCATAACGCTCTTTGAGGTTATACAGCACAGAGGCTTCATTGAGATGGGTCATCATGGCCATGTCCTCAATCTTGTCATACTTGGGAGGATTCATTGGGTAGACGTCATCCTCCTTTACTGTTCTCTCCTTTAAATTTGATAAATTAGATATTAGATAAAAAAGAAAACAATGTAATAAGTAATTTAATGAGCATCTACATTAAGTAGAAATTAAAAATTAAAAACTCGCCTCCTTAGTGTCAAGCAAAATAACTGTGGCTTTGCCACCCTCTTTGCTCTTGATTGTTCCCTTGAGGTACAATTCTTTGTCATCAGCCACATAGCAGGCAGTCTTGGCATCAAATGGTTTGCTCTGAGCCTCGATTCTCTCTTTCTCAGGCTTACGAAGGTAAATGGCAGCCTTGCCATAAACGGCCATCTCAGCGTCCGTACTCATGGTGGCGGCTTACTAAAATTTGGATAAGAAACATTGACATGCTTTTTTAATCAATAAAATAAGTATTGATAATCAAACATACAGTCCACAAACAGTAGAGGGTCTCATGTAGTTAAGGTCTTTATAGAATATTAAAGTGAAAAGGCCTATTCAAATGTAAAAAGTGTGAATACAATAATCCTTAATAATCCTTAATTTATGGCGTCTCTAATTAAATCATCTGTCACAATATGCATTTTGTTGATACATTATAATACATAAAAAAACTGCATTAACAAATGAAACTAAACTTTTTCAACAACTTGTTTTTTGTTTCAGTTATGTACCACATGTTATATCAGTTATATACCACAGTGTCCATATTTATAAGAAGTGTCAAGAGTCCCACTTAAAATCTGCCAATAGACAAGTATAAAATTCTTAAGTAATTTATCACAAAAAAACAAACAAAAAACAGCACATCTACGATAAACTAGAGTCTACGTGCATCTGAAAACATGCAAATATTCAACCACGTCTTTTTAATGCAGTAATGCAGTGTGTTGCTACCACCTACCTTCCTCCTTTTGAAGACCAGATGAAATTTTAACACCCTGTAAAGGAATTGAGTTAAAAAAAAAACTACATTTAGGCATATATGGTAATAATATATTTTTAAAGACTTCTTCTGTCATATCAATTCACTTAGTATAATCTCATACTAATACCAACATCAAATGCAAAGTATTTCAGCTTCTTACCACAAGCAGGAACTCCTCTAGGCTCCTATGAGACTGGCTGTGCTCTCCTCAAAACTTATATTGAGGTCAATTTGCACACTAAGCAGAGGCTATAAATGGATAAGCTTTAGAGTCCTAATTTATGGTAAGAAGCTACACCTATTCTCAGTCATCAACAGATATAACATCATTTTACACATCAGTTATAGGTATCACATACATTTGACAATGCAATAGTTTGATAATGTGTCCATATTTTGAATAAATTACATGATATTCATAGTCATAATCATATTTTCTTTTAATTTACATATTTTTAAATATCTTTTTACATTTATACTTCATAAATATTTCATTTTTTAATTGACTGACAAGAAAAAAAATCTATTGATTTTAATTTGTGAGGAATTATTTTCAGTTGCAGATTAAATTGGAATAATATTAAAACAAACATATAAAGACACATTTGATATCTAATATTTTTCACAAAGACAAGCACGTATAACAGAAAGTGATTGACTGCATGGAAGATTGCCATCCAAGCTGGCTCATAAAAGAATACCATAATAGTTCACTCCCAGTGTATGAGTCTAGTTTCTATTTATACCTAATGCTTTTTATGATTGGGATGGGTAGACTGTATTACTCGATGAGGGGAAAGATTCAGTGATTTTTCCATTTGCTTTGTCGTGAACACTGCTGTGTTTCCATTTTATTTCTGTTTATTGCAATGTTTCCATATTTTAATGTTAGACATCTTTAAACTTAATTAGAAGTGGTACAATAATTTGGACTCATTCAAAGTTTATACTTTAACATGAATTTTAAGTTAACATGGAACAAATGACAAAGTATTGTAGCAATTAGTCATCACAACAGTAAAGAACGTCTAACCTCAAATGCCAAAGATATTGTCATGTATGAATAAAAGGAACTAAAGGATTTTTTTAAAATCATTGCTCATTTTAAGGTTTTAAAGACTCACTTGTATTTGATTAAAAACACTGAATTAATCTATTCAATCTTACATTTCCAGCATCACAGCCAGAGGCATTGCTTGTAGGGTGAAAGTTGTGAATGAGTACAAGGGGCCCAGAGCTTTACATAATATTGACAGTGACAAATATACAATCAGGATAATAACATGAACAGGCAGACAGACAGTGATTATATCACTGTATAATTATTATATATTTTTTTAAAGTAAGGCATGCATTCAGATCTGGCACCAGCCACGCGCTGATGAGGGGGCGTCTGAAATACCGAGAGGGGGCCGATCACCAGATATGCAGTGTATATGAGGCCTACACAATCACGTTACCACGGCACGACAACACCACCAAAATCAATGTATGCCTGCTTAAAGGAGAACTCCGGTCAATTTTAACATTGAGCTAATTTTTTGTACATTTGGAGTGCTGTCAATACAGAGAACAACGACAAAAATCGGTGTTGCCTACACCGAGTTATTCTATTTTTAAAATTTGCACCCTGTTGACTTCAATGGGGCAAGTTTTAAACCTGCTTTTAGCCTCTTAACATCCTTGATGTGTCATTACAAGTGCACAGAAAATGTGAGTTATTCCTTCAGAGTGAACACGAGTGAATCTGACTGCAGTAGATGTGAAAGATATGTATAAAAATGATGTTATTTAAGCCAGCGCACATACCTGTGTTTACATCCTGTTTTCGGTTGAAGTCCAAAGTAGTCAATTGCTGAGTTCACGCGCGTGATCATAGGTACCTAAACCCAGAGCCATAGAGAGAAAGAGTTGCGACACTCTTTGATGTCGCCGCTATGGCTGTCACGTGGTTCATGTAAGCCCCAATAGTTCCAAAACATACGCTGGCTGTCATGTTCTTCTATGGGACAGACAGCAGCGATTGCATTATTGAACGGTAAATATAAAATAAAACACACACCCAAGTACTTTTTCAGCTGTTATTGCATTATTGCATTTTGTTAATGTCAGTTTTGCATTTGGAGATAAGTTTTAGGCTATATTTTTGGAGGGAAAAGCTTAGTGTTCATGTTCGCATGGGTAGTAGCACTGGCTTTAGCGGCTCTAACTTAACTTTTCCATATCATTCATCTGATGATGGACGTCTCATGATATTTATTTTAGCACAACTGGGCTGTATTAGGCTATTGATTCCTGTGATTTTGCTTATAAATTTTGATTCAGCCATTAGCCTACCTTCGTGATCACGCAAAGAGGTCTGCCGTGGCGGTCCGTTCAGAGTTCGCATAAATATTTTTTATTAAACAATGACAGACAACAAAAATGTGTGCTTGTGTGGGTGTGTGTGAACAAGAAAAACAAAAACCAGGGGCAGGTGATTCATGAAACAGACAGGACTGGTGATCCATAACAATCCTAGAGGTCCAGCATTGTTCTCACAAGCCGCTTCACTCAAGACAATAAAACATAATGAAAAGTTAGTATATAATATATTTAATTAAAGGTGCATAACGCAAGTCTCTGAGTTTTTGCAGAACTATGCCCCCCTCTGGCGACAAATAAAACTGCAACACTGCAACTGAACGCGCATGACGTCATGCCCAGTCTCAAATTCGGCCCGAATCCCTCTTATTTATTTTACTGTACAGGATTATAGAGGCAATCGCAGTGATCAGAGAAGGGCTCATTCAGCCCATCAGGCAATTGTTTAAGCATGTATGGGTTAGAAAAACGGGTATTTTTAACATGAAAAGTTGCATAATGCACCTTTAAATAAAAGTTGCTATAAAGGTGGTAGCGATTAATTACCGAACTCTTACTGTCACAGCTGACGAAGTCGCACTAGCTAGCAGGCAGTGCTTGAAAATTGGTTGAAACAACCAACATAAAATATAAATAATTACGCTGTGCATGTACAAATGAAGACCAGTATAAGCATCGCAAAGGGCCTCTGATACAATATAGACAGTTGACAATTCAAAAGAGGTCGATATTTCAGCAACTTAACTCTGGAACAACTCGACGCGCAGCAATGTAAGTGAATGGTGTCCAACGCCCAAATGACAGTGTTTGGAACTAATTAATTAAATTATAAAGACCCCAAACACACCATAATCCATCACTCAGGTCTAAAGATATTCCTTATAGCGTTCTGACACAAAAAAATACCAGAGGCGCACCTATGAAGTAGCAATAGCAGTGATGCTATGTTGTTTTGATGTGACGTTTCAGCTCATAACTCAATGAAACATGCATAGATTGTGAAAAATCGAACATCTTTATTGACAACAGATTCTCACGATTACAAAGAGCCCACACACAACAGAATCCATTGCTTTGATCACGAGATATTCCTCACGAAGTAATGCATACTTGGATAAAAAACAAGTCTCTTGTTGTGGTCTTATTGTCTGACCAGGTTCGGACCGTGGGTCTCTACATTAAGTTACTGAATGATACACACAGAGACAGGACTGTGGTGACTCGTGCTCTTTTTAATGGCCGGAGACTTTTCACTCCAACAATAACACAGGGAAGGCTAATCTGAGGCTGCGCACATGATGTGCTGCAGTCATAAACAGTCGAGCACCGAGTGCTCGATCAGATGTATCACATCCCCCTTTTCCGAGAACGTGATGTGTAACGTACACTTAATCACACCAACTTCATTAACATGAAACTACTGTGTCCAATACTAAATAATATATATATATATATTCTTGAAGACTAGAACTTACTTAGCATTCACAAATCACTTTACAATCTTTATGAGAACGCATCAGATAAACAAGTTTCTTAGGTTTAACTTTAACTCTAACCACAATAATACAATAGATTGCCAACACATGTCTGTATTCCTTTTTTTTTTTTTACAGACTAAGCAATCAGTCGCAGACCACGAACTAGTCTCTGAACCTGACAGGACGTCTCACTACTCTGCCTCTTCTGGTGATATACTCTGGTGAACAGTTCACACCCAAAGGAGACAAGACCTGTGGTGGTGGATCTTGGGGTAGCAGGGTAGTAGACTCATGTGTCTCAGAGTGGGTTACATCTGTATCTTCATCAGAGTCAGTGTCTCTAAACAGACATGGATGTATCTTTCTCAAATGTCTCCTATTCCTCCTTAAAGTCTTTCCTGCTGGAGTCAGCACGTTATACGAGCATGGCTCCAGTCTCTGGCCTGTCACTATGGCTGGTTCCCAACCACGTCGTGTCTGCATGTGTACGGTGTTACCCGGATCTAAGGCAGGCAACGGCCTGGCATCACGGTCATGATATAGGCGCTGGCGAGTCTGCAGATCCTGAATCCGTCTTTGTATGTCTGGTGGAGTGGATGGCTTTAGCGAAGCGCTGGAACATGGAAGTGTGCTGCGCAGAGCCCTTCCCATCAACAGCTGTGCAGGTGTCATGTTCAGCCCTGTCACTGGTGTGTTCCTTAGTGACAACAGTACCAGATGTGGATCTGTGCCGGTATGGATCGCTTTCTTCAGAGCATGCTTTACTGTCTTTATGGTCCGTTCCGCGAGTCCGTTGGACTGTGGATAACCAGGGCTTGAGTGTGTTAGCTTGAAGTCCCAAGAGGCTGCGAATGACTTCATCTCGTAGCTAGCAAAAGGAACGTGATCACTCACCAGCTCTCTGGGAATTCCATGTCTAGCAAACACAGACTTCATTTTCTGGATTACTGTGAGAGCTGTTGAGTCAGGTATATTCAGCACTTCTGGATACTTGGTCAAATAGTCTACTAATAACAAGTAAGACTGACCGTTCATTTGAAAGATGTCGGCTCCAACTTTCATCCACGGGAGCTCAGGGACTTCATGGTTGATGAGAGGCTCCTTCTGCTGTTGTGGCTGAAATTGTTGGCACTGCCTACATTTCTCCACTGTCATCTCTATGTCACGCGACATGCCTGGCCAATAGAGGACTTTCCTTGCTTTTGCTTTTGTGCGCTGGACACCCTGGTGAGCCAGATGAAGTTTCTCTAAGATCTCTCTCCTGAAGCCTTGTGGTATGACAATTTTGTCTCCTACCATGATGATGTCGTTCTGGATGCTGATGTTGTGTCGCATTGGCCAGTAGCTGTGAAGACGTTTATCCAGGCCGCATCTCCTCGCAGGCCAGCCGTTCAGATGTTTCTCACACACAGCTTGCAATACACTGTCTGCAGTGGTGGCTGTTTTCAACTGGTTAAGCGTCTCCTCGCTCAATGAGTCTGTGGCCTCCATGGCGTACACAACTTTCTCATCGCAGGGATTTTCGTCCACGTTGTGACCGTCTCTGCTCATCGTAGCTCGTGACAGAGTGTCTGCAATATACATATTCTTGCCTGGAGTGTAAGTTATGTTCAGATCATATTTTTGCAGTTGCAGCAACATACCTTGTAGTCGTGCTGGTGCTTTGTTCAGCGGTTTTCTTACTATGGCCTCCAGAGGCTTGTGATCTGACTGCACGGTCACTGCTCTGCCAAAGACGTACTGGTGGAATCTCTTGGCTGCAAAGACTATGGCCAGCAGCTCCTTCTCTATTTGTGCATACCTCTTTTCAGTATCCGTGAGCGATCGTGAGGCATAGCAGAGAGGTTGTCCTTCCTGTAGCAGACATGCTCCAAGTCCGTCCTTTGATGAGTCTGCCTGTAGTGTAAGTGGTTTCCTGTGGTCGTAATACCTCAACACCGGTGCCTGTGTCAGAGCAGCTTTCAGGGCCTCCAAAGCTGCAGTGTAATGTGGACACCACTGCCACAATGTGTCCTTCTTAAGCAGCTGTCTGAGCGGTGCTGTCAGTGAGGCCTCATTTGGAACATACTGCGCCAAGAACTTGGTCATGCCCAACAGGCGTTGGAGGCTTTGTTTATCCTCAGGGGGCGGCATGTCAATGATTGCCTTGATCTTGTCATCATCAGCCCTCTGTCCTGCTGAGGTGATTATGTGTCCCATATATTTCACAGTGTCAACCTTGTATTGTATTTTGTCTTTGTTAAACTTCACATTTGCTGCCATTGCTCTCTCCATCACTTCATGAAGGATTTTGTCGTGTTCATGTTCTGAAGCTGCTGCTATTATCATGTCATCAGCGACAATATGCACACCTGGAATGTCACCAAAGGTCTCACAGTTCTTCTGCTGGAACACTTCGCTGGCTGACTTAATCCCGAAGGGAAGCCTGAGGAAGCGGTATCGGCCCCACGGTGTATTAAAGGTGCACAGTTTTGACGATGGCTCGTCCAGCTTAATTTGCCAGTATCCATCCTTTTCGTCCAGGATGGTGAAGATGGTTTTACCTGCAAGTTTGCTGCGCACATCTTCAGGTGTAGGGATGGAGAAATGCTGGCGTCTGACAGCTTCATTCAGGTTACAAGGATCCAAACACACCCTTAGTGAACCATTCTTTTTTTTTCGTGGCAACGAGACTGTTCACCCATTCAGTCGGCTCTTTGACAGGCTTTATCACCTCCCTCTTCTCCAGATCATGCAGCGTTTGTTTCAGTGTGTCCATGATCGAAAGAGGTATGTTTCTACAACCATGAATCACAGGAGGAACAGATGAGTCAACATGTATGTGATGTACTCCAGGAAACTCACCCAGTCCTGTGAAGACCACTGCATATCTTTTAATCAGCTCCTCTTTGGTGGATGGAGGCTGTGGGGGCTTTGTTGTAAGTTCTTCAACCCTCTTCACCAGCTCCAACCTTGCACACGCTTCACCTCCCAGAATCGCTTTGTCTGCCTGTGTTGTTACATGGAACTTTACAGTGGCACTGTGTCTGGAGGTTTTACACTGCAGGGAAGCAACACCGCATGAGGTCAGGCGGGCTCCACCAAAAGCGATTAACACAGTCTTTGTGGGTTGTAGTTGAATGGGACCTGGCAGTTGCTTGAAAATGGACATGGGCAGCACACTGGCATCTGCGCCTGTATCAAGTTTGAATTTTATTGCTACGCCTCTAATGCTGGCTGTTTCGACCCATTTGCTGTCATTTGTGTGGCTTGCTGTCTTTTGATCATTACTATTTATCATGCCAATATACAAGGAGTCCACTTCACTCTCTATGTTGTTTACTGCCTTACTCTTAAAGTTGTCACGTTTAATACTCACTGTGCGACATACTTTGGAGAAGTGATTATTTTTTCCACACTTGTGACACACCACTCCATAAGCTGGGCACTGACGAGGCTCATGCTGTCTCCCACATTTCAGGCAGCTTATTGTTGTTTGTTTTCTTGCATTATTGAACCTGCTGCTTGTTCGCTTGTGCCCCCTCGATTTTTCCACAGCGTCGACTTGAGTATCACGCGTGATAGGGGTCATCTGCATTGCCTGTATTTGTGTCTTGGCGAGTTCTGTTGATCTGCATATGTCAATGGCTCTTTGAAGGGTTAAACCGTTTTCACGGAGCAGTCTTTCTTTCAGACGAGAATCATTAATGCTGAACACTAATTTATCCCTCAGCATATCATCTTCACTTCGGCCAAACTCACAGTCTTTACTTTTCTGACGCAGTTCTGTAATAAATCTGTCCACTGCGGTTCCTGATGACATCGCATGGGACCAGAACAGATGTCTTTCAAACACAACATTCTTCTGTGGGCTACAGTACTCTTTGAATGCCGTGAGAACATCTTCCATCGATTCCTTGTCGTCATCAGATGGAACAATATGAAGCGTGTTATACACTTCTAATGCTTCTTCACCTATAGTATGAAGCAGGATGGCTACTTTAACCTCCTCCTCTTTCTCAGACGCACCTGAAGCAGTCATGTACAGGCGAAAGCGTTGTTCCCATCTGCGCCAGTTCTCAGCGATATTGCCGGTGAGTATCAGCTGCGACGGCGGCTTAAACTGCTCCATCCTTGCACTGTTAGCTGTCCGGTGTTAGCAGAATGCTAATCCTTTTCCGCTCTTTTTTTTTTTTTTTTTTTACACACAGCCCTTTGTTTACTCCGTAACTCCGTCTTCTGACACCATGTTGTGGTCTTATTGTCTGACCAGGTTCGGACCGTGGGTCTCTACATTAAGTTACTGAATGATACACACGGAGACAGGACTGTGGTGACTCGTGCTCTTTTTAATGGCCGGAGACTTTTCACTCCAACAATAACACAGGGAAGGCTAATCTGAGGCTGCGCACATGATGTGCTGCAGTCATAAACAGTCGAGCACCGAGTGCTCGATCAGATGTATCACATCTCTCATCCTTCCTGGGTGCAAAGTGTTTTCCAATTTTCCCGGAACCGTCCGTGCTCTTTTTCAAACGTGGAATAACACAAAATATGTATCATTTTAAAGCTTAGAATCTCAGCTTTTTAAAGAATCTAACCACTTCGATCAACTCTGAACGAGTGCTGACTAGTCTCTCTAAACCGGAGTGTACCGCCCGTGTGCGCCACCCATGGCGCCCCCTAGCTGCGAAAATATTCATTATCATATTTTTCACAAATATTGCCTTGATTCAAACAAAATTGGTGTCATTTGAAACCTTAGAGTCTGAACTTTACAGTGAATGTAGCCTATTTGAAAAACTCCAAAGTATTGCTGAGTTATTTGCTGATAAAGATATAAAAAAAAAATCATAATCTATAAAATACTTTTTTGTACTATGTACTGCAATGTGTCAAAACATCTCACGAAACATTCAAAAATCGTTGAAAATGGCACTTCATTTTTTACAGCATATTCATACAATTAAAATGAGCCCAAAATTAACTTTATCTATTGCTTTTATGACAAGATATTCTTCATGGTGAAACACTATAAAAAATGCCCATGAGGGGGCGTCAAGGTCTCAACAAAAATGCTATCTTGGTTCCAAAGGCTGTAACGTTTGATTACTTTATCCAATCACCACAAAATTTTATCCAGATGCAGCTCATATGTAGAGGGACTTCCCCAAAAAAGAATTTTCCTCCTACCTTATTTCCTTCCTGAGTTATTCCATGTCAAATAAGAAAGATATGCATTATCATTATAAAAATTATATTTATTTTTTGTCTTTTATCAGCAGTTTCTCGGCAGAAGAATGTCCAAATGTAATTTAATTTATATTTTCAAAAAATGTGAAAAGTGTTCTTTCAAACGATACCTACCTTTTGACTCTCCTTGCTATAGTTTTGAAGTTATGAGTCTTTAGTTTTGTGTATGTCACTCAGAAAACTCTTTTTTTTTATTGCTTTCCAAATGTGTGAGGACTAAACAAAAAGGCTACCTTTGTTCCAAATGCTGTAACTTTTGAGTACTTTATGCGATCACCACAAAATTTGATTCAGATGCAGCTCACATTTAGGGGTACTTCCCCAAAAAAGAAAATTTGTGCTACCATATTTCCTCCCCGAGTTATTGCATGTCAAACAAGAGAGATATGCAAAATCATAATAAAAATTATGTTTTTTTTTTGTATTTATCAGCAGTTTCTCGGCAGGAGAATATCCAAATGTAATGTAATTTATATTTTCAAAAAATTTGAAAAGAGTTCTATCAAACGATACCTACCTTTTGACTCTCCTTGTTATAGTTTTGAAGTTATGAGTCTTTACTTTTTTGTGTGTCACTCAGACAAAAAAACTCCAAAAATGGCTCAGGGTTTAAGGGGTTAACTGAAGAAAGTTTTGGCACATCCAACTGTTGACATCATCAGTGCATTGGCACAGGGAGTCAATGGGGCTGAAATCGTTAGGCGATAGGGCTAAGTAGATCTGAGTGTCGTCTGCATAGCTGTGGTAAGCAATTTGGTTCTTTTTCATTATTTGGCTCATTGGGAGCATATACAGGTTGAACAGGAGTGGCGCAAGAATTGAGCCTTGAGGGACTCCACATGTCATGGATATCCACTCAGACTTATGGTCTCCTATACTCAATAACCTCTCCCTCCTAAGTATGACCTAAACCTAAACCAACCATATGTCCAGCCTTTCAAGAAGTATGTTGTGATTGACAGTGTCAAATGCAGCACTGAGGCCGAGTACCAGCACTGATAATTTGCCTGTATCAGTATTTAAGCTAATATCATTTATTATCTTTATGAGCGCTGTCTCTGTGCTGTGGTGTGGTCGGAAACCAGATTGAAAATTGTCAGAATTTGTTCAGCTGATTGAAGACAACTTTTTCAATGATCTTGCCTATGAAAGGAAGATTTGAGATCGGTCTATGGTTGCTTAATATGGTCTTATCCAGATTGCTCTTTTTCAGGAGGGGCTTGACAACTGCAGTTTTAAGGGAGTTTGGAAAACTCCCAGAGAGAAGTGAGGCATTTACCACTTTTAGAAGATCTGCTTCTAAACTGTTTAACACACTTTTGAAAAAGGATGTGGGAAGTGTGTCAAGAGCACAGGTTGACTTTAAAAAAAAAATTTGGGAAGTGTGTCAAGAGCACTGGTTGTTGTTCCCCAAAAATTTTGGGAACATTTTAAAAAAAAAAAATTTGGGAAGTGTGTCAAGAGCACAGGTTGATGTTCCCCAAAAAATTTGGGAACATTTAAAAAAAAAAAAAATTGGGAAGTGTGTCAAGAGCACAGGTTGATGTTCCCAAACGGCTTTTCTTCCCAAAATTTTGCCATCAATTTCTTTGAAATCAGACATAGTAACTACTTTCTCAGGTGGTCTGATCTGTCTGACCCCAGAGCAACTCAAGGATGTGCTGATCACCTTTCTGATATTATTGATTTTCTCAGAGAAGAAAGAAGCAAACTCACTGCACTTGCTGTCTGAGAGCATTTCACTGGGAATCTGGCTTGGGGGGGGGGTTGTCAGTCTCTCTACAGAAGCAAAAAGAGTGTGTGTGTTGTTTAAATTGCTGTTTATAATATTTGAGAAGAAAGTCTGTCTAGCTTTGGCTAGTTCCATATTGAAAGCATGGATGCTGTCTTTGTAGATGTTATAATGGACTACAAGTTTTGTCTTCCGCCACATGTGCTCTGCTTTTCTGCATTGTCTTCTCATATTTTGCACTGCTGTTGAGTTTCTCCGAGGTGCTTTTTGTCTGCCACTCTTCTTCCTGACTTTCACAGGAGCAATATCATCAGTTACACTTTTAACTTTTGAAAAAAAAAAAAAAAAAGAATCAAGGAGAAAGTCAACAGTGTCAGCAGATATGCTTGGTGGTAAAGATATAGCCTTCATAAATAGTACACTAGTGCTCTCATTTAAGCATCTCTTCTTGACAGACACTGATCTAGCTTCAATGGCAGGAGAGATCAATATATCAAAGAAAATACAGAAATGATTGGACAGTGCTACATCCTTAATAACAATCAATGAAATGTTTAGACCCTTACTGATAAGTAAGTCTAGAGTGTGTCCACGATTGTGTGTGGGTCCATGTACATGCTGAGTCAGATCAAAAGTTTTTAAAACTGTTTTGATTTCTTTTGCCATATTGGTTTCTGCATTATCTATGTGAATGTTAAAATCTCCAGCAATGGCAAAACAGTCAAACTCTGAGGTAATTGTTGATAACAGTTCTGTAAAATCGTCAGCAAAGGCTGGAGAGTATTTTGGAGGCCTCTAAATAATGATAAGTAAAATGCGTGGAGCACCTTTTAACATAATACCCAGATATTCGAAAGATGGGTAATTCCCAAATAATATTTGCTTACATTGATAGATATCTTTAAAAAGAGCAGCTAGACCCCCACCTCTCCTACCCGCTCTGCAGACACTCAAGTAAAGTTAGGAGGGGATGTTTCATTGAGGACTGTTGCACTGCAGCTGTCTTCTAGCCAGGTTTCCTTTAGAAGCATAAAATCCAGGTTGTTTGTGGTTAAGTTGTTGACTAGAAGTGAATTATTTTTAAGTGAGCGGATGTTTAAAAGTGCCAACTTAACAGTCTTACTTTTTGTCCCCACATCAATCTTAGTTTGACGTGTAATAGGCACCAGATTATTTGGGTTTGCTGTACGGCTATTAAAGGCCTTAGACTTTCTATCTTGTAATAGAACAGCAATAGAGAAAGATAAAGGCACACTGGGTTCCCGCTTGTTCTGTAAACATCTGAGATACTGAGTTACTGTTATCATAGCGGGGACCCAACACATATCACTGAGAGCATAGTTAACGAAAACTATGACGGAAATTGTTCATTGACGACCTGTTTTTCCCTGACTTAAGGCCCGTTCACACCAAGCACGATAACTATAAAGATAACGATAAAGATAACTATATGCGTCCACACAATCGACCGATAACGGTCTTTTTATTCTAAGTACGCGCGCGCCCGCGCTGCGGTTTCAAAGTAGCAAAAATGGATGACCTGCTAGAATGGATTCTGATTGGCTGTCAGTGTTTTATCATTTGACAGCTGGAAAAAAATCGTTCTGAAAGTGATCCCAACAATATCGTTCGTCATATCGTTATCATTATAGTTGTGGTGTGAACTCTGTTATTCTTTAATATGGAGAACGGTTTTTAGAATTATATCTTTATCGTTATCTTTATAGTTATCGTCCTTGATGTGAACGGGCCTTAAGACAAGACGATGAGAGACGACACCCACGTCATTAAACGATAATTGTGACTATATCAACACATGCAATATCGATGACACAAAAAAGACAAGACTGAAATGTGTTTAAAAAATAAAAACTTGACCAAAACTACTTGTTTTTGTCATATAAATGAGACAACAACACATTGACTGTTTTTACGAGCTTCATGCTTACGGTTGCCAGATTTCAATCGTTTAAACCCCCAGTCAGAGCTTTTCTGTTAAAAGAACACGTTTTTTTCCTGGTCTTTTCAATAGTATCTGGCAACCATGCGCGCACACTCTCTCTACACTGCTGAAAAAGCGCAGATGATCTGAAAACACAGTGCGTCTCGTCGCCATGCCTCCTGGCTGCCTGCACAGTCCCTTCAGACGAAGAAATGGATGACATGTTCTCTAAGCACCCTTTTAAACTTCCTGGTAACACTAGTAGTGACGTCATGGCTGTCGCCGCCGATTAGAGTGATTAAACTTCAGTCATCAGTCACGCTGAGGCGTTCCCCAAAGTGTCTCAGGACTCAGTGTCTTGTTCCCTGTTCTCAGGGAACAAGAGTTACAGTCGTAACCCGAGACGTTTTTGAACGATGGTGCACAGAGAGACGAATCCTTTCGTTCTTATGCTCTGTATCAGATGTTCTCTGCTTTCTGCAGGAACTATTAGATAAAGGTAGAGCCTTTTCAACAGTAAAAGTGCATCTCAGCTTGTCATGTGGGGCTGGATTCAGAAACAATAAGCCAGCACCCCTTAATACAGTAAGACGATTTATGAAGGGGTGAGACGGTTACTTCCGGTCACTAAGTTTCTGATCCCATCCTGGGATTTATCTGTGGTTCTGGACGTGTTCTTCCAGCCCCCTATTGAACCATTAAAGAGTATTGATTTACAGTGTCTTTCTTTAAAGACAGCTTTACTGCTTGCTCTCACTACATCAAAGCGGGTGAGTGAATTACACGCTTTGTCTGTACATTCTCACTGTATGCGGTTTTCAGTGGGTGGATCGAAAGTTACACTGAAAACTAATCCGGAGTTTGTTCCTAAAGTCAATGAGACATCAGAAGCACACCTTTTTCTAGCAGCGGTTAAACTATCTGTGCCCGCACTTACGTGCAGAGGATGAGTTTGTTACGAAAGAGCAGTCCGCTCTTTATCTCTTGTGCTGACAATTATAAGGGGTATAATCTCACTGAGTGGTAAACGCGATTGTAATGTGTTACAAAGACGCAAAAATTTACAATGTTTATCAGGGCTTCGAGCTCACTCCAGGAATGGTTACCTCTTGGGCACTGTTCAGGGGTGTTTCTATATAGGACATTTGGAGCTGGGCATCACCGCAAGCATTTGCAAGATATTATAGACTGGATGTGACTGAGCCATCTCTGGCTCATTCAGTGCTTGGTGTGGGAGCGTTGTGTACATCATAGTACTCCACATGTGTCATTCACTCATATTTTTGTATTTCAGAAAAACACATTGTTGCTTGCTCATTATATCAATATATGCATGCATTATATTATAAATTAATTAAATTAAATTCTAATCGAGCACAGGTTAGTTCAGACAGGCCACGTAGGCATAGGCTGCGATCAGCTGACGCGGTCAGCTGTCAAATTGCTCCAACCACTACCGTTCTCCTATTAGACCGGAAGGATATATATACGCGGCACTTCCGCCTGGGAAATATGCTTAAACTGCTCGCACTGCTTAAACTTTTCGACGGATAGAATGTCCAGGTTCATTTCCGTATACAGTATGCTTCACATATCTAAATGACCTATGAAAAGTTGTGAAATCATGTCATCTGATTTTCACGTATATCCATTTGGTGTCAATGCTGTCAATCACGCCGCGTATCTCCCGCCCTGTGGAGGCATCTCGCGGTCTAAGCGTCTCTGGAAGCTCAGCATTGGATAGCCGAATAACTCTGAGGTAAAGTATCAGCAAACGTTTGTTTTTGACAACTGTTCAAGTTTATTATATATTCGCAATATATTCACAACTGTCATTTACCAGTAAATGGTCTAGACGAAGTAATTGTCACTGTTTATTGTGGAGATGTTAACGCACGGGTCTGTTAACTTAAGCAATACTTTTAAGGTAGTCTAATATTTTTCTGACTAATAAATTACTGACACGGTAAAGGGTAGATTTAAATAAAGTATAACTCATTTTAAATAAAGAAAAACAAAATTTAAATAAAGAAAAAACTAAATTTAAAAAAAGAAAAATTTAATTTAAATAAAGAAAAAACTAAATTTAAATAAAGAAAAATGACATTTAAATAAAGAAAAAACGAAAATTAAATAAAGAAAAAAACGAAATTTAAATAAAGAACAACGAAATTTAAATAAAGAAAAACGAAATTAAGTTAAATTAAAAACGAAATTAATTTAGATTGATAACGGGTAAAAAGGCTAATAGCCTACATGTTGGGTCCGTGTACTTTTTCGTCCATTCATTATTCTATTTCGGAATGAAAGATGAAATGTAAAAAAAAAAAGGTGCAGCTTTTTTCTCTTTTTTTTTGTTTAAAAGAAAAAAACAGAAATGGCTGTATTTTTTTGTACATAGCATAGCCTACTTTGTTATGATTTTAGTATCATAATGATTAATAAATGCACGCACAATTATCCGTGAACTTGATTTGAAGCCTTTCAACTTGTGTGTGCAAAATTCTGAATTAAATGAATGTGCAGCAGTTTGTACAAATAGAGTCTGTAGGTCTACAATGCTGTTGAAAGTATGAAAAGTGAACAGCACGAGTAATAGGATGCACAATTTGAGACGGGTCAGACATGATTTTGACCACTTCATTAAGTTTTGTTTTGTATAAAACCTTTCTTTAAAGTGAATTTCGTTTTGTATAAATTGTATCTTAATTTTAATCAATTTTTCATCAACCATGGATTTAATAAATAAGCAAATACCGGTATATAGCAGACAATATAATCATGAGGCGCCCATTATATGGACGCGCCGGCCCTGGGGTCAGCAATGAGTGAATTGATTCATTGTCCCTTCATAGTTTGCAAGAGACATTTAATAAACTGAGCGTATTTAATAAACTGAGACGATAGGCCAGGGGCGGAGTGGGACCAAAAAATCTACCGGGAAATTTCGTAGACCACCGGCCCTCGGTGGTAAAAAAAAAAAAAAATAAGAAAAATAAAAAAAAAACCTTTGCTAAAAAATATAGCGGTGAATGAGAGAATATTAAATAGATTTTTTTTTGTTCCTCTATAGTTTTTTCACAACTTTCTAAAAGAGTAAAAAAATTGCGAGAGATGGATAACGGCAGTCAGAAGAACTCAGAAGAGAGAAATATATGTCACTTTGTCATCACTCCCACAGACGCAGCATTAGAAACCCTCACAGCAGCATTAACTAGTTTTTTTGTAATTTTATTAAAGGTAATATAATATAAAATAGTGTTATAAATGTAAATACATATTTTTTTAAATTGAAAATATTAAAAAAACTTTCCAGGATTTATGCGGATGATGACCGTTAAAACGTGTCATCATCACCCTGTTGAAAAGGGTCCATGGCATTTTCACGGTGACACGACACCTTGCTCGTTAGCTTCTGCTAGTGTTAACATAATCTGTATACACTTAACATAGCAGCAGCAGCCAAGGGAGGTTACTCGTTTTAAAACTAGGAAATCTGCCACTAGTAGCCTAGATAGTC
The DNA here is from genome assembly GCF_964197995.2 of Scardinius erythrophthalmus. NCBI lineage: Eukaryota > Metazoa > Chordata > Actinopteri > Cypriniformes > Leuciscidae > Scardinius > Scardinius erythrophthalmus. The sequence goes on along the minus strand of NC_138225.1, from coordinate 21,636,170 downwards.
ACTCAATAGTAAACTTTTTATTTGTCTCATATTTACCACAGCTACTTTCAAATTACACAAGCTTTTGGCTGGCTGGCTGCATAGCTGGTGCTAATTCCCATCTGTGCCTAGCTTTGACAACATCTGCTTCAGTTTATTTCACCTGTAGTATCTTTGCTTGTTGATGCCCGGAACATGTCTGTTATTTTGGAGCATTTCACTGCCTCCTCCTCCATAATTTTTTTCCTTTTGAGTCTGACCTTCTCAGCGCCAGATTTTTTAACGCTTGTGCTGAGGGGTGCTAGATCATTGACGGGGGAGCTGCGCAGTTATACAAATAATAATTGAGCAAAACTTGGCCACTAAATATTTAATATTCAATTATTTTAATGATCACAATTAAAGTTTTAATTTTATTAAATTGAACAAGCGCAACATTCAGCATTCAATCAAATATTCTAAAAGATGTAGGCTATTATTAGCCTACTAATAAAGTTATTTCAACATAATATTTCGTTATTTCAACATTTATGTGCGTGCAATAAGCAAGATGTGCATTTGTAAATCCGGTAACGCGTGCATTGATTTTTAGTAATAAATTAGTGTTTTCTGACAGTGTCGGGTGTCGGCTGCAAAGATGAAGTTGACGATCGCCATATATAGTGAACGCGCCTAGAGAAATGCATGATTACGTAATCAGAGAGTAGGCAAGCCTTTTTCTTTTCGTTTTGAATTATTTCGTTTAAAGTTATTTCAAGCTTTGTGTATTTGATGTGTTTCGCATGTCTGTGTGAGGCATACACTGGGTTTCGTTAACTTAGTTCGGATGAGATGCGCTCAGTTAACGTGCAATGCAATTGACCGCGCGGGCGCCTCCATGATTAGGCTATATTGTCTGTTTGTTATATTTGCTTATTATTATTAAAAAATTATTAAAATTAAGATACAATTTATACAAAACGAAATTCACTTTAATGAAAGGTTTTCTACAAAACAAAACTGAATGAAATGGTCAAAATGTCTGTCTGACCCACCCACTCCAAGTCTCTTGATATATAGGCATCATATCTTATTCGTGCTGTTCACTTTTCATAAATAAACATAAATGGAAAAGAAATGACATTATAATATTTTAACAAATATGAAACTAAATGCGCTTATTTAATGGCTACAACAGTAGGCCTACAGACTCTCTATTTGTGCAAATTGCTGCACATTCATTTAATTCTGAATTTTGCACAAGTTGAAAGGCGTTTGTTCAAATCAAGTTCACGGATAATTGTGCGTGCATTTATTAATCATTATGATACTAAAATCATAAAAATGCTATGTACTAAAAATCAGATGAGCCCAGAATATAAACGCAACGTTTAATTACACGTTAAGCAATTTCCTCCCATAGAAAACCATTAGGCCTAAGAACGCTTAATGTAGGCTAGCTTAATGCAGATTAGAATGCCCCCTTATTATGTCGAAATAACGACTTATTATGTCGAAATAACGAGATATTATGTTGAAATAACGTCTTAATACCTCGAAATAACAAGAAATTTTTGCTTCAAAATGTGTTCTTTTTGCTTCAAAATGTGGTTCAGGGCTTCCATAGAATAGCCTACAGCCTGAATATAGCCTAATTGCTTCCAGAAATTATTTTTGGGGGTGCTTTGGTCTTTCTTGGGGGTGCTGAAGCACCTGCTAGCCCCTCCCTAGAGCCGCCCATGCTCAGCGCCACCTTTCAGTTTTCTTTTTTGCCTTTCCATCATTTAACTCACTCTTACGGACGTTAGACTTCCAAGACGTGACGAGGAAAAAGAGGTGTTCGGCGGCTTTTTACATCAAAGGCCGACCCGATTTTGGGAGGGGCCGCTCACTGATCCCCCTATGTTTTTGAAAATCCTATAGACATGGTTGGACCTGCCGAACGGGTTGAGCACTTTTATATACTGTGTTGAGCAGAGAGGCTGCACAGTTTGACCAGCGAGAAGCGGCCGCACATCAGGCCGCCAGACGGGTGTTGCTAAAATAACTCGCAATGTATAACTATTATCAGACCGGCCCTCCGCGGCCTCAAAACACTACCGGCCCACCGGGAAAAGTCCCGACTCTCCCGATTGCCACTCCGCCCCTGCGATAGGCTATTTGATAAACTGAGCGTATTCATCTGTCAATATGAAACGCGACTTGGCCATTCTAATTAATGATCGGAAGAACGCGTATCGACCAACGTTACTGTAAAATATGCACGTATGTCCATTTAAACTCGATTTTGGTCAAATGTGGATTTTATCATTACACTGGCAAGAATATGGCTACATTTAAAGATGCCATACCAAGTATGACAACGCTATGCTCATATGCTTTTAAATTACGGTGTTTTTTTCACTTCCTGAAAAGTAACCGTTTTGGACATACGTGATTTTCATCGGGCAGCGACGATATAATATAATATAATATAATATAATATAATATAATATAATATAATATAATATAATATAATATAATATAATGAAAATGATAAATGATAAATGTGATAGGTTACAGATAGCTTTTTCCAGGTATTATATACTTTTTAGATCTCTGGATCATCTGTAGAGGCTTAACTGTGCTAACTGGAAGGCTAGTTCACAGAATATTACAATAGTCAATAACATCAGTCCAGGGTGAAAACTTTATAGCAGAAATGTTTGAGCGAATGCTTAAACATAAGAATTACATTTTATGAAACCTTTTTAACTTTTATGGAACTTTTAAAAGTTCAAATTTGGATTCAAGACACTCTTGATACTCAGCACTCTTGTGATGCGAATAATAAGGTTTAATGTAATCATACAGATCAGATATTAGTGTTGTACTATTGTATCTTGTTGAAAAATCACACAAAGGCTAATTATTTGCTGAAATAAACAGGTTTATTAAGAAAGGTACTTTTACATTAAACATTCATATTATATGACTTCAGTAAATGCTCCTTTCAAGTGTTAAAGATTCATTCTTCTTTGACCTGGGAAAGAAGGAAGAGTTAAACATTAGTCTTATTAACAAAAATGTTCTTCACTTTACATAATGAAGAGAACACGGATGTGCAAATGTCATACAGGATATGTAACATCAGCAAAATGCAATTATTAGTTCCACTACTACTTCTAAGAGGTAGTTCATATATTTGGATAAACAAGTTGAATAAATAATGCAAAAAAACTCATCTACTTAGTCTAACCTTTCCAGAATCACGGCTCTTTACTCTGAGTTTGTTGACCTGAGACTCAGAAATGTCAGCACGCTCCTCAGCCTCCTCAAGCTCATGCTGCACCTTCCTCAACTTGGACAGGTGAACATTGCCTTGCTCCTCCTAAAAGTTATTTTATATATATATATATATATATATATATATATATATATATATATATATATATATATATATATATATATATATATATATATATATATATATATATATATATATATATATATATGGTTCATGTATCACGTTTCATCAAATTAGCATTCCAATATAAATAATTACAGTGTCAAAATGTTCTATTAGATTTTACATACCGCCTCTTCAGACTGCCTCTTGTAGACTTTGACCTTCAGCTGCAGTTTGTCAACCAAATCCTGGAGTCTGGTGATGTTCTTCTTGTCCTCGTCAGTCTTCAGAAAATACACATTTACAAAATTAAGCATTGATCCTTTACTAAAAATAGGCATTGTCAGTACACTATTATACAGACTCTTTTGTCCGAACAAACTTGTGAGGAATATGGTCATACCTGATAAGTGAGCTCTTTCACTCTCCTCTCATATTTGCGGACACCTTTAACAGCATCAGCTCCACGTCTCTGCTCAGCTTCAACTTCAGCCTCAAGCTCACGGACCTAAAGAACATATTATTTTTATTCAAACAAATCATAATATAACATACTTTACCTTGCCCATATCATAACTATAAAGAGGCTTACTCTGGACTCCAACTTCTGGAGTTGTTTCTTTCCTCCTTTCATGGCCAGATTCTCAGCCTCATCCAGACGGTGCTGCAGGTCCTTCACTGTGACCTCCAGATTCTTCTTCATCCTCTCAAGGTGAGAACTGGTGTCCTGCTCCTTCTTCAGCTCTTCTGCCATCATTGCAGCCTTTTGTATTAATACAGAAAATCATTAGATACACATTTATTACGTAAAATGTATGTAAGCGTCTTATGAAACATTTGGCAGCTACTGTTTCTCACATCAGTGATGGCCTTCTTGGCCTTCTCCTCTGCATTTCTGGCTTCCTGTACAGTGTCATCAACTTCACTCTGGACCTGAACAAGGTCAGCCTCAAGCTTCTTCTTGGTGTTCAGGAGACTTGTGTTCTACAAAATGGAAAGCAACAGTTTGAACATTTTGAATGATGCTCTCAATTTCCTTCATTTCAGGGAAACAATATGCCCTTACCTGAGAGTGGAGCAGCCCAACACGCTCACTGATATCCACCAGCTCTTGTTCAGCCACTTTGCGGCCTCTCTCTGTCTGCTCCAGAGCAGCTCTCAGCTCCTCAATCTCAGACTGCATCAGAGTGTTTCTGCGCTCCACCATGGCCACCTGCTCCTTCATGTCTTCCTGTCCTCTCTGGGCATCATCAAGGTGCAGTTGGGCATCCTGAACATAACAATAGCTGTAGAATGAGCTTTCGATGTGATTTCTGCTTGGCTGTACTTACCATATGTTAGATTATTTTTAAAAAATATGAATGCATCCCAAAGTCAAAAAGAAGAATTCCAATGCATACCTTGAGTTGTCCCTGAACGTTCCTGAGCTGTTTCTGGGCTTCAGCAGCCTGGCGATTGGAGTGGCTCAGCTGAATCTCCATCTCATTAAGGTCTCCCTCCATCTTCTTCTTGATTCTCAGGGCATCATTCCTGCTCCTGACTTCAGAGTCCAGAGTGCCCTGCATGGATTCAATGACTCTCTGGCTGTTCCTCTTGATCTGCTCCATCTCCTCATCCTTCTCTGCAAGCTTCCTGTCAATCTCTCCCTTGATCTGGTTTAGCTCAAGCTGGACACGAAGAATCTTGGACTCCTCATGCTCCAGTGTACCCTATGAAAAATAAAACAACATTTAAATATAAGAATGAAAATACACACAGTGTTGATGAATACAACACTGTATGATGGTTCTAGCAAGAATTCCATATTGATCTCCAGATACTCACTTCAGCCTCTTCCAGGGCGGTCTGAATCTCTGACTTCTCAGTCTCCACTGTCTTCTTGGCCTTTTCCAGCTCATGGATGCTCTTACCAGTCTCACCTAACTGCTCTGTCAGATCTGAAATTTCCTCTATAGAGAGTAAAACATATAATATTTATCATAATGCACACGCATTAATCATATGTGCTTACTTTTTAATGTTCACTGAGAATTAGAACATTTAAAGGGATAGTTCACCCAAAAATGAAAATGTTATCATTAATTAATTATAATTACAAAACCATAAGACTTTCGTTCATCTTTGGAACGCAAATGAAGATCTTTTTGATGAAATTTGAAAGTTTTCTGTCCCTCCATAGACAGCTACATAACTGATTCTTTGACACTTCAAAAAGGTTATAAAGAGATCATAAAACTAATACATGTGAATTGAGCTCTCAGATTTCATAAAAAAGATCTTAATTTGTGTTCCGAAGATGAACAAAAGTCTCACGAGTTTGGAACGACATTAGGGTCAGTAATTAGTAAAAGAATTTTCATTTTGGGTGAACAATCCCTTTAAGTTTTTTTTTTCTAATTTAACGGTTATATTCTTACGCTGCAGATTCTTGTTCTCTCTCTTGAGGGTCTCCAGCTGATCCAGACTCTCCTCATAGGAGTTCTTCATCTTGAACAGTTCAGTGCTGAGTGAACGAGCCTCTTTCTGGGCACCTTCCAGCTCGGCCTGACCTTCCTCATATTTCTGCTTCCATTCTGCCAGGACCTTTGGTGGAGATATTTTAGGATAGAGTTTGTTTAAAAAATGTTGAACAAAGCCCATTCCAGCAATACTTTACAAAGAGAATATAATATGACTAAAACTGTTTACCTTGTCGAAGTTCTTCTGCTTCTTGTCAAGGTTGGCAGCCAAACCATTGGCTCTCTCCACATCGATCATGAGGTCCTCCACCTCACCCTGGAGTCTCTGTTTGGTCTTCTCCAGAGATGCACATTTGGAGTTTACGGCCTCAACTTGTTCCTCTGCCTCTTGCAGACGCTGAGCCAGCTTCTTCCTGTTAAGTAATACACATTTTTAATTCTAATCTATAAAATAGCTGTGAGAGTTAGGAATATTATACAGTAATATACATACTTGGACTCTTCAAGCTCCTCAGTGCGCTGGATGGCATCAGTTTCATATTTGGTTCTCCACTGTGCAACCTCACTGTTGGCCTTTGACATTCCCCGCTGCAGCTCAGCCTTTGCCTCCTGCTCTTCCTCAAACTGCTCACGGAGCAGGTCACAGTCATGACGGGCTGATTGCACAGCATGGGCCAGTGCATTCTTAGCCTAAGGGACAAAGTCGCATAATATTATTGTATTATTGTCTCTACAGTAAAGTAATTTACAAGTATGTGCATGAATTGATTATGCTGTATTACCTTAACCTCCTCTTCAATATGCCTCTTAAGCTCCTCAATTTGCTGAGTGGAAGCTTGTTTGCCTCTGGTGAGCTGAGAAACCAGAGCCTCCTTCTCCTCCAGCTGACGGCCAAACTCACCTGTATAGATTTAGATTCACTGTGTCAGACTTTTTTTTATGTCTCTCTCAGTTTATTTAAAAACAAATAGATGTAAGATTGTATCAGTGTTACAGTCAGCAATTTACAGCTGAACAATCTTAATACACTATTATTTTTGATTAAGTATTATTGATAATTATTGTTAATTATTGTTAATTATTGACATTAATTACTTTTGATATAATATTAATTTGTTCATGAGTTACCATTTTCAGTTTGAAATCTTGCAGTTTGAGTACTGAGATCATTTAACTGACGAATGTTCTCGTCATTCTTGGACTTAATTTCACTAAGTTGGTCCTCAAGTGTGCGGCACATCTTCTCAAGATTGCCCTGCAAATACAAAAGTCATTAGATATTTGAAAGACCTTCGAGACTTGTTGTATGTGACCCGTGCTGGCAAATGAGCACATTTTCAAAAATGAGTTATTGTTATTTACTTTTATTCTTATCAAAAAACCTTCATGTATGATGATGTATGATTTGCTGGAATCAGACAAAAAAGGACTGCGCTACACCTATTTGAAGTCAATAGAGTCAGCGAAGTATATTTTGAGAAAAATCTAGTTAAAGTTTTCTGAAGGATCCAAAACAAAATCACCTTGCAACCATACCTTAAAATCCCTGGTAATACCACCAGATTTGGCACACACCAAATCAAAACCAAATATCTATAGGAAAAATATATATAAAAAAAAATTCCACAATACCACAATTGTTTGATTAACATTAATGAGACAGCAGCCTGTATATTGAGACCTACCGTAGTGTACGTATCTAATATAATGTTACATAGCAGATGTTTTTCCCCAACAGTTAACCAAAAGTTCACTTAAGGCATAACAGATAAGGTTTGCGTGAATATTCGCCAAGACAGATCTTTTGAAATACTGCAATTCTGTGGACATGTGTATATTGGGATTGCGTGCTGTCTGAGAGGCGTCTTTGTGCTTTGTGTTTATCTGTCAGTCAGTGCAAGTAAGATCATTTTGTTTACATCAGCATGAGTTTAAAAATCATATTTCATTGGTTCAGACTTAAGCCATCGAGAATTCGCTATGAATATTAAAACTTGTGCTGAGGGGAAGCACCAGTTGTTGAGAAGCGAGTAAAGAAAAATGGCAATTTTTTAAATTATTAGCAATTATTAGAACAAAGAAAAGATTTAGGAAGGTACACCTCTCAGAAAACGTAAAAATAAAGATCATTTTAGATGTTTAATTACAATTTGGAGCATTGTGATCGCTAGAAGAGGGCTTAATGAACCAATTTTTGTGAATGAAAATGAAATTCGACCAAAATTTACATTTGCCTGTAGCTCATAATTAGCACATGCGTATTCCGACACATTTTGCTAGCATGGGTCACATATATTCTTTAGAATATTTCCCAACCTTTGCTTTGGCAACAGCCTCCATGTTGCTGGAAAGATCATCAATCTCCATTTTGAATTCGCTCTTCTCTTTCTCAAGCTTCTGTTTAACACGCTGCAGGTTGTCGATTTGCTCTCCCAGCTCGGCCACACTGTCTGCCTGCTTCTTGCGGAGGGCAGCAGCAGTAGCTTCATGCTGGAGGGTGGACTCTTCAAGATCACGACGCAGCTTCTGGAATTCAGCTTCACGCTTCTTATTCATCTCGATCTGAGCAGAAGTGGCTCCTCCAGCCTCCTCAAGCCTCTCACTGATCTCCTCAAGTTCCCTGGAGAGATCAGCTCTCTGCTTCTCAACCTTGGCACGAGCAGCGCGCTCAGCCTCGATCTCTTCCTCAAGTTCCTCAATGCGGGCCTATGGTGGTAAGTAGTTAATTCGATTTTTGGTTATCTGTATTTGATCGTAATGATGTAATGTTTGAAAAAAATCTCAAAATACCTGAAGCTCCTTGATTTTCTTTTGGAGTTGAGCACCTAGAGATTGTTCATCTTCAATCTTGCTGAGCAGCTGACCTGTTTCAAAGTCTTTCCTGTTCAACAATAAGTAGATGTAAAAAAAAAAACATAACACAACAATAAAAATGTTCAATGTTTTCAAAGATTTCCTGCTTTAATTACTTTTTTATTTTCTCATCAGATTGTTGCTTGTCATTCTCCAGGTCCATGACGGACTCTTGGGATAATTTCAGGTCTCCTTCAAGCTTTCTCTTGGTTCTCTCCAGGTCCATGCGGAGCTTCTTCTCTTGTTCAAGGGAACCCTCAAGCTACAGGACAATGATATATAAAATATGTTCACAGCAGAAAACAGCTGATTTGATGAATTAATATAATTCATTTACATAATCAACTCACATCATCAACTTGCTGCTCAAGCTTTGTCTTGGATTTGGTCAGGGTGTTGACTTTGTCCTCCTCAGCCTGAAGATCATCCAGTGTCTGCTGATGTGACTCTTGGAGGGCTTTCTTCTCCTTCGTAACCTTAGCAATGCTCTCATCCTGAGCTGCCATTTCCTCAGTCAAGTTCTTGACCTGTAGGATTTTTTGTTCCAAGTAAACTTAAATATTACAATTCATATTCTATATCAATATATAAAATAGAGATTAAATCTAATCTTAAACCAACTCAATCTCTAACCTTATTCTCAGTGGCATGTTTCTCCTTCTCCACTTTAGCCAAGGTGAGCTCCAGGTCATCAATGTCTTTCTTCAGCTCAGAGCACTCATCCTCCAGTTTCCTCTTCTTGGCTGTCAGTTCAGCATTGATTTCTTCCTCATCCTCCAGTCTCTCAGTTGTCTCCTTGAGTTTAGCTTCAAGCTGGATTTTGCTTTTAATCAGACCCTCACACCTCTCCTCAGCATCTGAGAGACCCTCAGATTCCTGTTAGTAAAATAGATTGCTATTTCATTGGAAACAACCTTGCTCATTTTTAATATAGCCAAAATTCAGTTAATTATAAAATATACTCACAGATGCTACTTGCAGCTGCAGATCATTTTTCTCTTGCAACAGTGCTACCATCTTCTCTTCAAGCTCCTTCTTTTTGGCTTCAGCCTTAACCAAAGCCTCTTTGCATTTTGTATAGTCCTCTTTCATGTTTGCCAGCTCCTTCTCAGTCTCTGCACTCTGAAGCAGAGGCTTAATCTTGTAATAAACCTTCATCCATGGCCAGTGTTTGACATTCATGAATGAACGGATGTTGTATTGGATGGTGTAAATCGACTCCCTGTGAATAATTCATCATTAAATGGCATAATCATTATTAAGTTTGCACAGTTATCATTGATGTCATATTTACTCATGACAATAATCACCTCCTCTCCGTCATTTTCACATACTCCCTCCTCATCACGTAGCCACGGCAGAGAGCCTGAGTCATTGTGACCAAAGCAGCCAGTTTCTCATCACGCATCTCCTCAAGAACACCCAAAAGACCAGCTTTGAAGAACACCTGAATTTATGTAAAACAGTAAATCAAAATATATTGGTTTAAACTGTATAAGCTAAATGACCATGATCACTGAATCTTTGAAATTTGTAAAGCTAAATAATGAACCTTTGTATGTCCAAATCTGTAGTCGTCATGATTAATGTCGATGGATCCAAGGAGTTTCTCACTGGCCTTCTTGTTATCCATAAACTGTCCATCTGGGATAACAGCGGCATTCAGCACCTTGTATCTGTGGAAAATATATCAAAATATGATCATTACTTCATATCTTTTAATTAGGAGCCTCCTAGGAAATGTTGTTTACATGTGGTCCCATTTACCTCTGCTTAAAGTCACCATATTGGATTCTGCTGGGGAAGCCCTTTGTGCAGATTCTGATGCCCTCCAGAACACCGTTACACCTCAGCTGGTGGATAACCAAGAAGTTCTCCATGAGACCTAAAACGAACAGTTTACACCATGAACTTCATCATATATATTTAGAACCAAAATATCTGTACGTTTTTTTTTTTATATATATATACTTTACCTGGAGTCTTGGACTCATTGGGAATCAGGCAACGCACAAAGTGAGGGTGGGTGGCCCTCAAGTTGGTCATGAGTTTGCCCAAGTTCTCCTGTGGAGAATAGAAAAAGTTTGGCATGCTTTGTATTTCTTTATTTTCTTTTTTTCTAAAATAAAGCAATATTGCTGTGATGTCATCTCTATACATACCCTGAACTGGGAGGACACAGTCTGCATGGAGCCACCCTTCTTCTTGCCTCCCTTTTTAGTAGTATCTATTGAGATAAAAATGCAAAGGAACATGTATAAATGCAAAAACAAGAAAGTTAGTTAAAAACTGAATCAAAGTTTTGTTAAATAGATTTTTCTTTACCCTCAACAACAGGTGGGTAGAGAGTAGCCAGCAGTTTGACAGAAGACTTCTGGTACAGCAGCAGAACAGAATCATTCAGTGGATCCTTGTTCTTGTCCAGCCAGCCAGTGACATTGTAGTCCACAGTTCCAGCGTAGTGAACCAGGGAGAAGTGGGCTTCAGCCTTGCCTTTGGCAGGCTTTGGTTTCTCGAAAGCTTTGTTCTTGCCAAGATGCTGATCATATAGCTTGTTCTTGAAGGAAGCATCTGAAGCCTTGGGGAACATGCACTCCTCTTCAAGGATGGAGAAGATACCCATGGGCTGTTTATAAAAGAATGTTGTTTATTATCAAAAATTTGAGATTTGGAGAATAGGATCAATGGAAATTAATAAATTCATAAACCATTGATAACCTTCTCAATGAGCTCAATGCAAGAAGCCAAGTCCATGCCGAAGTCAATGAACTCCCAAACAATGCCCTCCTTCTTGTACTCCTCTTGCTCCAGCACAAACATGGTGTGGTTGAAAAACTGTTGCAGTTTCTCATTGGTGAAGTTGATGCACAGCTGCTCCATGCTGTTGTACTGGAGGGCAAAAAATGACAGAAACATTTACTACCTTCTGAATATTTTGACATAAAAAGAGATAAAAGAATCATTCTTACATCAAAGATCTCAAAGCCAGCAATATCCAGCACGCCAATGTAGAAATTTCTTTGTTGTTTTGTGTCCAACATCTGGTTGATACGAATGACCATCCACAAGAACATCCTCTCATAGATAGATTTGGCCAAGGCGCTAACAGAGTTGTACACCTGTAAGTAGAATAGAGTGGATATTTTATTCTGCTTCTGCAGTAATTAGCCAGAATTTTAGGTTAAACACATGGCATGCTGGAAATGTTACTATACCTGTTGCACGGTCTGGCCTTTGGTCACATACTCATTTCCGACCTTGACTCTGGGGTAGCACAAACCCTTCAGCATTTCAGCAGAGTTCAAACCCAGAAGGTAGGCGATTTTGTCAGCCTCTGTTAAATACATTTTAAAATAAATTATCTTTGCTCTATAGAGTCGTTTGTGTAAAATTATAATAAATCAGGCACTAGGTACTTTCCCTTTTATTTTTAGATTTATTTATATGCATGCAACTTCTAGTTTATATTTACACTAAACATTGTATACACAGTTTCTGTTATCAGCAAAGTCAGTGCAATGGTTACTATTTCAAAGCCCAGGATAACACAAGTCTCACCCTCTGTGCCATCAGGCTCAGCCTGCTCCTCACGCTGCTTCTGCTTGAACTTCATGTTGCCATGATGCAGCACAGCTCCAGTGAACTTGTAGATGCCCATTTTCTCCTCACTTGTGAAACCAAGAATGTCAATAGCGTCCTGTAAATTACAGAGAATAATAAAATATATGATTTGCCATATTTAAATAGAATATGTCAATATTCAAATAGCAATGACTCACATCAGTAGCATCCAGCTCAACTTTATCATCAATGCTGGCCACTGTGATCTGACCCTGACTGCACATGGGGAAGTCATAGGGGTTGGTGGTGATGAGCGACATTTCTGTAAAATACACAGCATTAATGAAAGAGCATCTTACAATATTATCTGAAACACTGAATGAATGAAATATGTGCACCTACCAACAATCTCAGGCTTATGGTTGGTCATCATCTGGAAGAAGATGTGGTAGCCTCTCTCATCTGGAAGCTGGAATGACACTCTAGACTTCTCCAGCAGATCTGTTGAGAGAATGTACTTGAGTCACAGTCATCTGAAGAGTGACAGACAAAGACAACTGTTCAGGATGGATCAATGAAATCATGTCCACCTACATGTCTCAATGTCAGCACTAGCCAGTTTTCCAGTGGTGCCGAAATGAATTCTGATGAATTTACCCTGTTTAAATCATAATAGCATAATACATAATAAGTATTATAATCTCTTTATAGAAAACTCTGTACAGTAAAATTGAACACAACTGACCATCTGTACTGTAAATAAACAGTGGTTAACTTACAAAACGAGAGGAGTTGTCATTTCTCACAGTCTTGGCATTACCATAAGACTCAAGCAGAGGGTTGGCAGCAATGATCTGGTCCTCAAGAGAGCCCTGTAATGTTTGAAGGGTTTTCATTTATTTTCAATTGTTTTTCTATTTCATGACTAAACACAATTTATAGGCATTTCACAAATTCACATATTGTATAGTTTGTGAGATGAGTGTAAATCATCATCTTTTAAAATAATATGACTAGTTTTATATCTCGTACCTTTATTTTACTGGCCTCTTTCTTGACACCTGACACTGCAACTGTGGCAAAGTACTGGATGACACGTTTTGTGTTCACAGTCTTTCCAGCACCAGATTCTCCACTGGTTTATAAGAGATTAGAAGACAGAAGATTGAAAGACATGTAGACTTTTCAAAGTATATTCAATCTTTGTTCAGTCTTAAATTCTATTTTGTAAATATCTCCATAAATTTTCCATCTATGTTATACTTTTCATTTTTGTCATGGTCTGAAATTAAATTAAAATACTTACGTAATTAGGACAGACTGGTTTTCTCTATCTGTTGATTGAAATTTGTAAAATATCCGATAAATATTTATTATATTAACAGCAACATCTACTGCATCTTAATGAATTCTATAGCATTCAATTCCATAATGTCTTACCACACTGCATGAACTGATATGCGTTGTCAGAGACAGAGAAGATGTGGGGTGGGGCCTCCATACGCTTTTTGCCTCTGTAGGCAGACACCACTTCTGCATCATACACTGGGAGCCACTTGTAAGGGTTCACAGTTGCGCAGAAGAGTCCAGAGTAAGTCTGAAATGAGCAGAGACGTGGTCAGATTGCAACAACACAGAAAAAATTAAGTTAAATGCTTTATATGTCATTTCAGAACTTACGTAGATCATCCATGCAGCATAACGCTCTTTGAGGTTATACAGCACAGAGGCTTCATTGAGATGGGTCATCATGGCCATGTCCTCAATCTTGTCATACTTGGGAGGATTCATTGGGTAGACATCTTCTTCCTTAGCAACTCTCTCCTATAAATTTGATAAATTAGATATTAGATATAAAAGAAAACAATGTAATAAGTAATTTAATGAGCATCTACATGAAATGGAAATTCAAATTTACCTCCTTAGTGTCAAGCAAAACAACTGTGACTTTGCCACCCTCTTTGCTCTTGATTGTTCCCTTGAGGTACAACTCTTTGACATCAGCCACATAGCAGGCAGCCTTGGCATCAAACGGTTTGGCCTGAGCCTCCATTCTCTCCCTCTCAGGCTTACGAAGGTAAATGGCAGCTTTGCCATAAGCGGCCATCTCCGCGTCTGTACTCATGGTGGCGGCTTACTAAAGAGAGACTTATCCATTACAAATTTCATAAATATTCAACAAAGGCAAGACACAAAAAATATCAAAAACATGAATTGTGTTAGGAAAGAGGCATATTCCTAAATGTAGGCTTACACATGAATACAGACACATAAAACAATACTACATTTAGATAGAAAGCAAGAAGCAGGTAAGGGGCCCATTAATGGCAAATATATCGATTAAATATGTCTTTCTGGTGATGAAATTGAAATGCTGGTGTCAGGGGATGGCACATACAGTACAATATGACTTGTGGCATATATGAAGTTTCAGGACAATACAGAGATTTTCACTGCCGACTATGAGTCTCACTTGTGGTCTCTCTGCCTGAGTGCATCCTCCTGCTACGAGTATGTATGAAACAGACAAATATTTCCTGACAAATATTAAGAAATTTCAGTCACAGATTTGGTTTCATTATATTAACTTTTCTAATGATTTATATTTATGCAAATCTCATGATGGATTATGATAGCAACACTGCATCCCAAGTTTGAATTTAATCAGACCATCAGTTCTGTAGTTTGAACCAATATCATGTTTTGCTCTATTATAGCATCATCAATTGGCCCTTTCCTGCTTCTGTTCTGTTTCCTCAGACTGAGTCTGCACATAAATGTGTCAAATGTCCTCTGCATTTGGGCCAAATTTGTATAACTTTCCCACAAGGGGTTCTATGGGCTCTCATAGACTCAAAAGTGGAAGAAGAAAAACAGAATACAATACAACACAATAAAAGCGAATACAATAGGTGGTATATTTGAGACAAAAAATAAAGGGTCAATGGGACCCCTTCCTTAAATTCATCTTACTAATACATTTTAAACACATTTCTTTGTAAATAAATTACAGGTTTTTAAAAACAGCATGCTTCACCAGTTTTCGTCTATAATACAGACTATAACAACTGTTTTCCTCTACCCTAATCCACACACTGAATCATAAACTCACTTGCCTTTTGTCCTTGAGACCAGATGAAATGTTCACTACCCTTGGATTTAAAAAAAAATAATCAATTTATTACAATGTATTAATATAAATAAAAACACAATTACTTTGAGTACAGACGCATAAGTGATGATGTTAAATTCCTTTCAGTCACAGTCAGCACAGGCTCTTACCACTTGATGGAACTTCTGAGGTCTTCTCTGCATCTCTTCTGGTCTACCCTCTTGGCTTTTATAGAAGTTGATCATGCACACTAAGCAGAATCTATACATGGGCAGCCTCATATATTTTGATATATGATGCGCTTTCTTGACCCGTTTTTTTGACCCATGAGCTTTCTTGACACAAGAAATGTATGGACAGACTAGCAGACATCCTACCTAATGAAATCAGTTATAAGTCAAACCTTTATTGCTTCAAAATATATAGGTCACAGCTTCCATCTCAAAGTGCATGTGTATTATAATTATTTATTTTTAGTCTATTAATATCTTACTTTGACATATGACACACACTGGAGTAAATAAATCCTTTTTTGTGACGAGGGCACATTCAGCCACCCGTCCCCCTCCCCTCCCCCTGCCCATTTTTTGAATCAGAAAACATTTCACCCTTTCACCCATGGAAGTTCTTGAAGAAGGCTAATATGGCAGCAATTGGGCTAAACAATAAAATATGTTACAGACCTGACAAGACATATTGTTCAAAAATATAGAAAAACACTGTAAAATATGTCTAATACAGTGAAAACACACAACAAGTGTCAGTTTTTCTTTGTAGAAGAAAGCCAGTACTGTGATAAAAATGGCACATTCCCATCCTGCAAAAATCCCTTTGTTATAATTTCTGCAAATATCCAAAGATTGTAGACATTTATTGGTCTTCAACAGCTACAGTTTAAGCCTCAGCCACATGGAGACTAAAATGATTCAAAACCACGTTCACCCTTGAGTGGTCAAAGCCAGCAAACAATGCTAATTACCTGTAAATAGAATATCTTGTCTGTTGTCTCTTATATCTCTTGTTGTACGTCACTAGATGTTCAGTTTTTGTAAAAATTTTGTAAATGCAGTTGTCACTACCTTAAATTACTAAACTGTGTGTGTACAGAACAGAATTAAGCACTAAAAGGTGAACTGACAGCTGAATTTAGCTCCAGTGCTTACGTGGCCTTAGAGCTTCCTTCTAGAGGTTTAAAGCTACATCCACCAAACTCGGCTCAGACCTTCAGACTGTTCTGACTTGGGTTGCTATATCTTTTCTAACTTAATGGACTTTCGGTTTTCCAAAAAAGATGATCAATACTCAGAAAAACCCCATAGACTTACATTGATGGAATGTTCAAGTGAACCATGGCTGATAAAATTATAATTTAAACACCCAGAAGCCCACCAGACTCAATTAAAAGTACCAAGGGTCAGAGGGTGACCACAACCATCCTCTCACTGGCAACACTCTTTGCCTTCCTCTGTGACTACTAATTACATAGCTCTGGCATGAAAGTCTGAATGGTACAGGCTGATAGATCTTTAACTTATTGGTAGCAATCATGTTGTTATTTACATAGCACAGCTGATTGGTTGATGTTGCATCAGCGGCCAATGAGCTTGGATTGCTGCTCAAACATTAAAATAGTTCGCACTGTTTGCTGTTACAGTCTGCAGTGCACTTTCAGAACCCTCCCCCCTCCCTAGCTTCGCCTGTATAAATCTGCTACAGGGTTAATTCGTGTATTTTACGTGTGCAGCAGCAGAAGCATGTATAAACATGCTCACATAAACATCTGTGAAGGTGTTCGCAGTAGCAAGTCTCGGTACTTGCTCTGCAGCAGCAGCAGCAGCGTAGCAGATCCAGAGCTGCCAACTCTCACGCATTCACAGTGAGACTCACGCAATTGACACTTTTCACACGCTCTCACACCAGGGGCGTTTCTAGGTTTTAAAAACATCAGGGGCTGAGCCCGAAACATCAGGGGCTGGGGTGGGTAATAAGATAACATGATTTGATACAGAAAATAATGTATATTTTAGGCCTATATGCAGGGGGCAGACTGGTTAAAAAATTCAGTCCTGGCACTGTAGCCACACCAGCCCATATTACCACACAGACACACATATTCAAATGTAAGGTAGTTAGGGGGGTTCAGGGGCATGCTCCCCCGATTATAGGGCTGGGCAAAAAAATCGATTTTTCGATTAATCGTTTTTTAAAATGTGGTCGATTCAAAATCGATTCTCAAACGCCACGAATCGATTTTTTTCCATATTTATTTATCTATTACCCAAAAGCCAGTATTAGTTTTCCTCCACTGTTCATAGGCTTGCAAACTCCATTTTATAGCTAATGCTGTGAGATTTTATGTTTGTTTTATCTTAATCATAAAATAACCTCAACTAGTGCTGCACAATTTATCATATCGCAATCGCGATGTCAAGCCTACGCAATGACGTGAATGTCCTGTGACACACAGAAAGACTCGCGCTGATATCGTGCGTGCGCACAAGACAGACCAGAATATACAGTTCTCTTTCGTGCTAGAACGAACAATAACACACACAATTATGCCAAAATGTTTTTTTGTCGAGTATCTTCATAACATAAGAGCAGTCTTATGATGAACGTGAATGATGAGGCGCGTGTGAGATCCGCGTCTCTGTTAGCAGCGGTTGGTCTCTTAAAGGGACAGTACACAGTAGCCACTAATTATCTCTGTCGTTAAAGTTAATCAAAGAACAAAGGGAACAGATAAAAACACTCACTGCTCTTGACTAAATAACTTTTGTAACTTTAATAAGGATTAGTCTATATATACTTTAGAATTAATGCATCGCAGACTGTTTGATAACTTTATTCAATCTCTGTAGGCCTATATGTCCTACCTAGACAGATAAAATATATGCAAGTTTTTTTTTTATGGGTTTATATGAGGATTTTTAACCTGTTTGATCAAGGCATGCGACTGGTCTGACTTGTCCAATTTTCAGCATCAATTTTTCATCTTGCATCAAAATTCTGTCTATTTATTGTATGCATTTGAAATATAGAGTTGGGTTCTGTTTTAATGTACCCAAGTGTACCTAAAATAAATAGAGTTTAATATACAGGTTGGTAGCTCTTAATTTCTTTTTATTAATTAACCACTTCCAAACTTATGTTCACTTTACTTTCTTTTTTTCTTTTTTTTTTTTATAAATATAGGATTTGTATTAAATATATAGGCTATTCATTGAGTGGAATCGAAATCGAATTTAGAATCAAAATCGAAAATCGAATCGAATCGAGAATCGAAATCGAAAATCGAATCGAGAATCGAAATCGAATCGAATTGAGAGCTTGAGAATCGAAATCGATTCGATTTGTAAAATCTGAATCGATACCCAGCCCTACCCGATTAGATGCAAATTTTGATTTCTCTGACCTATACATATGTGCATTTTAAGGTGTTTGAAGGCCAACATTTTTTGATAACAATAGCTTTAAAAGCATGTAGGTGGGCAGTAGCATAAATTATTTGTCAAGCAGATAACAGATTCTTAAACATGAGAATGAGGATAAATGTTGAAATGAATGATCCACACTAGAAAATGGAAATGCAAAATGTTTCTGCTTATTGTTGACAATACACAATCACATATTCCAAACATGAGAAATCTTTCAAGGATTATTTTGCATAGATGTAAACTTTTTAGCATTAAAGATTGGTTTCAGCAACTTGTTTCTTTCTTGAGTTAATCAATGTTTTTGGCACTATTAAATCAGTTCAATTAAATTTCAATTGTTCACTCATAAAGACAGTCACTTGTCACCACCTACTGGCTTAATGATGCAAGTTGCGCAAACACAGACAAGCGGAGTGATACAAACTGTGAAAAGGCTGATGCTGGTGAAATATTCGAACACATTCGAGGACCTTATATATACAGGCTACATATCAGAGATAAATAGGAATACATTGTAATAATGTGAATCAAGCAGACTAAATCACACGACTGCGCAGCAATATTTAAGCTCATTATACAAAGGAAATAATACTGATCTAGACAAATTGGGTTGCTTATAGTTAAAATAATGTCATGAACGATCATTTAGGCTAGATGTAGGCCTGTTTTTCACATTTTTGGTCACAAAATATTTAGTCAGTTTGGATGACTTTGCAATATTGATAAAATGTTAGAATATTAATAATGAAAATTGAGTAGGGCTACGGCAAAATCTGTAACATTTATGTAGCCTACAAAGGAATACAAAAGCCCCGACATAGAGTTTTGACGAAGCTTTAATCTCCCTTTTGGTTATTTCAATACTTAATTGACGTAGTTTATTTTGCGTGATACAGGGCGCGCCACATTTGCGCGTGATTGAAGAGTGCGCGCCGCGAGCAAACGGCTGAAACGACAGTAGTTTTTCTGAGTTTTACTGACATATAGCCTGACAACATCTGGTCTGACAGAAGACTGTGCGGCGGTGCTGACTGCGTTATTTAAAAAAAAAAATTTAATTGTTGTGAGATTGTTTGCTGTTACGAGCAAATCCTGGAGATGAACTTGGATAGGCTTAAATCGCTCACATGGTGCGTCTCTGTTTCAAAATCTGGTGACAGATTTCAACAATCACCAGTCAGAGACAACAGCAAAGCCATAGCACAATGAAATTAGGCAATATATGATTTCGGGGGTTTACTATTGTTCGGTTTCATATTTGTCAGTCAACTTTTCAAAATACATTCGGGGCTACACTCAAAACATTCGGGGCTGAAGCCCCGGCAAAATCGGCTGACGCCACCTCAGGGCCACACATTCATTTTCTCATGCACAGAAAAATCGCGAAGCAAAGAGGACACGGAGACCGACAGACTAGACAGAGCAGGTTACTTATGATATAAAAAAAAATCTAAATCTATCTCTATCTCAGCTCTCAGATTCTGTCAATTTTATTACGAAATTCAAACAATAGCTTGTAAATGTGACGTGACAGATCCCTAGCGGCACGTGAACTGATCATCTCTAGCTAGTTAAATAAACACTAATGAACAATGTTGAAAGATACAGTAGGCTACAACTTACCGAAATGTATATTCCTCATACATAGGCCTAATATCAATCAATCAGTGTTTTTCAACCGCGGAAGGGATCAATAAAACAGCTGGAGAACAACTGTCACAACATTTACCTCAGGAAAGCCATTTAATGACCGTAATAGGCTATAGCTATAGCACGTTAGTTGGCTAGGAAAAAAAATAACTATTGAGACTAGTATTTTGCTAAATATGTGTAGCCTACTATATTACATATTTATTATATTTTTAATTATATCATTAAATAAAGTTGTTATTATAATAAAAAACGCATTATATTTAATTTTAGGTATTTTTAACCTTAAATAGCTAATACTACCAGCTGATAGGGCTCTCTGTTTGTTTACAGCATTAGGTGAGTTTTTTTTTTTTTTCTTGAGAAAAATTAACGCCTATCTTGTATACCTAATATTTATCCAAATGAGTCGATATTAAATCAAATCACAAGAATTGAATTGAACTGAAATCGTGAAATTTGTGTCAAGCAATAATAATAAAAACTTAGCTTACCAGAAATTGTACCATGTAAACATTGTAACATTTTGTCACTAAACCTAATAAAATTCATTTTAGTTACTAAAATGTTTTGACAATCACAATACACTTATTGTGATGCAAGATTTTTCTTCTTTTTTTTTTCTTCTTTTTTTTACATAAAAAAATAACACTCATAACACTCTATACCAACAGATACCTTCCCCTGATCCTGCTGGAAAGCTTACCTCATGCAAGTATACTCAGAGTCATTCCCCTTAGCCTGACCTTTCAGTTAACCAAGCTGTAATTTCAGCCTCCTCAATATGCTTTTCCGCATCTTAAGATTCATATCTGTATTTATATCTTTTTAGTTATTTTCTATTAGGACTTTCTTAAATGGAAACATGAGTTTAGATGCTGGAAAATTTCTGGATGCTGGAAAATGTTCTATTCCAGCCAGTGAAACACACATGGTTAGGGCTGAAACGATTCATCGAGTTACTCGATTAACTCGATTACAAAAATTCCTCGAGGCAAAAACTCAGCCTCGAAGCCTCATTAAATTCCTATGACGCGCACTATACGCGCAGGGATCTGATTGTTTCACAAGGACCGTTGTTCAATTTTCAGGAAGCAACATAGCGCGTGATACATTTTGAATTTAGTTGGCGCGATGGCGGAGAGTAAAGATCTCCATAAACGGCAGAGAATGTATACAGTTTGGGATCGCTTCCTTTCAGCGTCGCTGAAACAAGGTAACGATTCTGTCCCCCGCATTTATTTATTTTTTTTGATCCAGCGCCAATATTTCTGCACGTGCCTAGCCTATACATTGATGTTAGCATTTTAATCCCATACTGTATTTGTAGTGATGTCGTGATGCGGTTTGACTAGATATGATGTTTAGCTTTGATGTTTTTAAGTAGTAAACGTATTCACGTTCAATTGCAAGAGAGTATAGCCTAAAAAAAGAACCCCTTCACACACACACACGCACCATCGTCTCTCTCACGCGCCAGTCAGACCAATTGCGGCAATGCATCACATATGCTTAAACTTTTATGTAGCCACGCAACAATAATTTCAGCATTCATTCACTGTATACACCGGGACGTGATGGAGGAACAAATATTGTATTGCAGTCTTTGCGAGACCTTGTTTGTAGGCTGTCACGTCTGCCAAATAGTAGGCTACAGACAACAACAAAAAATGAAACTCCCCAGCCTGCTTCTCCAAATCCACTCGTACTTTTGGGGAAGACATAATCGGCTACCAAAGTAATTGAGCATAGAACATTTTCAATTAACAAAAAAATGTAATAATGCAAAACGTGCTAATATACTTCAACTAGCCTAAGTGAAAAACAAAATGCTGTTCTTTTTCTATTTAACAAAATGCATATTTGCAACAAAACATTCCCCTTTTCAAAGCTACACTTATTTTTTTTTATAAATTGTATACATTGTGTACCTGTTTGGCTTGATATTTTATATTCGTTTCATTTATTTTTGTTCTCCGGTGGGTAATTTGCAGAAGGTGCTATCCTTTTTTGTAATGATGTATTAAGAAGACAAAACTAAGGCCAAATGGCCTTTACTATTTAAGTTTGTATTCATACTTTTACATGTTATACATGTTTTACAGTAAGTTGACTTAACTGTATTGTTATATAATTGTTGGCACTGGCACTTATAAACACTAAATGGGTAAAGATTGCAATAAATAGGCTAAGTTTTGGAGCCAAATGTTGGAGTTGGAATAAATACCTCTGTTTTTTTTTTTTTTTTTTTTTTGAGAAATAAAAGCCAAATGCTTGATCATTTTACAGCCACATCATTTTCGTTATGCATTATTTGTTTTGGTTGTTTAAAAACACACAAAAATGTTTTATCAGATTACTCAATTAATCGATCGATTAAGTGCTAGATTAATCGATTACAAAAAGAATCGATAGCTGCAGCCCTACACATGGTCCTTTTGGACTGCTTTAACCCATAGTATGCCCTTTAAAGGTCCCATGACATGCTACTTTTTGTAGGCTTTAATATAGGCCTTAGTGGTCCCTAGTACTGTATCTGAAATCTCTTTCCAAAAATTCAGCCTCGGTGCAGAATTATAGCCACTATAAGCCAGTCCCAGAATGAGCTTCCTTCAGACGGGCCGTTTCGGTGTCTGTAGCTTTAAATGTTAATGAGGAGGAGAAAGGCGGCGTGAAGAGGAGAAAGGCGGCGTAAGGTGGAGGGTGGGTGTGGCCTTGACCATCTGCGGCAACGGTAGACCATGCATGTTTACATTGGATATATTGCAATGGCACGGAGACACGCAGTCGTTCAAGCATTTCAGTTTGACCCAGAATCTGATCCAGATGGAGAAGCAACGGATGAAGAAGTTGCAACTCAGCGGCTCCAGCAGGACATTTCCGAATGGTTAGTTTAAAATATTATGTCTGGATACGGTACTTTATTCGGATGGTTTAGTTATTATCATGTAGCTAACGCTAACCTACTGTTGCCTTTTCACGAGAGATCTGTAACGTCTGTATTTATCTTTTATTATTATTACAATTACATCAAGCTCTGCGATCTTGAAATGCGGATATCGCGCACGCCGTATAACCAACAGGAAAACGGTTATCCAAATAACAAAGAAGTGTACAACACTCGTGTTACAGTGTGTGTATTCACACACATACTTGATGCTATCTACCTTTACATTAGCGCAAGTAACTGCATAGCTAATGTTAAAGCCACATTCTACGTGTAACAAGCTAGGTAACCATAAACAGTAAAGCAACAACTTGTATCATTAGTTGACTTACTTGTCCGAGTTGTGTAACGTTAGCTGAGCCAAAGAGAGTTGGTACTGATCCAGACTTTAGTTTCAGACGTTCAGCAAGCCCAGCTCGGTATTAACCCTTCGGTGTTCATTTGTACATCCAATTATTGAGCAATTATTATGCTTCGCTCGCTCAAAAGCCATTATATCTCTCGTGGACAAACTAAAATCGCGTGCGCGCGTTCCTACTTCCTATCGCATTTTCTCATGGGCGGAAATATTCTCTGGGCGGGCAAAGCAGAGACAGGGGAGGTAACATTCCTCCTTATAACGTCATAAGGAGGAGATTCAAGATCAGCGCGATTGAGCGTCCATTTTCTCAAAGGCAGAGAAAGATAGCAAAAGCTCGATTTACACCGATTAAAATTTCTAGAAACTTGGGGACCATATACAGGCTAGGGGAACTCATATTAATGTTAAAAAACCTCAGAAAGTGAAAATTTCATGTCATGGGACCTTTAACCTAATAAAAAATGTATGTGTTCTGCTTTAATGTGTTATCAGCTGTTTCCCACGTGTTTATTTATTTATTATTAAGTCTGGTTTGGCATTCCAAACTTATTATCACATTTATCACATTTATTTATCTATTTATTCATTTATCTATTTATTTATTTATTCATTTATTTATTCATTTTTCATTTCTGCAGGTTTGGTCCTCCATAAAAACAAGCTTTAGTAGACTTGTTATTCATATCAAAGTCCGTTCAAATGTGTATAAAATCTTCGTTAATACATAGTATCCTTCAGTAAATCAATCTCTAAAATTGCAGGACATTTTGAAACACTGTCTGGAAGCTGAAAACTCTTCTCTTAAAAAATATCCTTGGTTTTATTATAGTAAAATTGTAGTAACCACGTTTTTGGCTGATTTATTACCATTTTAATAACCACAGTTTTACTACAAATAGGCCTTCCATGTTTTTGTTTAGTTTTTTTCTTTGTAGTTAAACCATGGTTAATTTTCGTAAGGGTTAACGTGGCTAACTCTGTCAAGACCGTTAAAGGTACAATGTGTACGATTTTTGTGATAAAATATCCAAAAATCACTTGCACAGTGTGATTTATTTCCTGCAGTTGTGTACTCAAAATATCCCAAAAGTTCCCAAAGATTTTTAATTTCAGAGAAATTCCAATTTTAAATAATGGCTGTCCCTGGTCACTTGTCCCCTGTCAATGACGTAATATCCGCGTTATCCCTGGTTTCCGCTTGTACTGCAATAGTAACTATGGCGACAGACGTGGACAACTGCATAACGTCTAGCGGCAAGCTCACGCTGTTGTTGTTTCATTCCAACATTATGGATCATGGCAAGCAGACTTTGGGACAAAAGGAGAAATAAAACGAGGATCAATATTGGCATGGCGTTTTCGAGATGCAGAGACTAACTTCGACTTCACAAAGACGACGCTCTTGCATGTACTTTATTAGACAGGTGAAATGTCCTTATTCCTAGTGATGGCAATTTCAAAACAAAAAGGTTCGGAGCGTGTATCAAACTGCCAGAGTCACGTGATTTCAGTAAACGAGGCTTTGTTACGTCATAACTGTTTCGAAACACTTGATGATCTCTGTCAACCCATAAATCATGAGGAGTCACTGAGAACCAATGAACAAATGTCTGTGGGTTTTACCTTTGTAGACGTTTTATACATTTGTAGACGTTTTATACATTTGTAGATGTTTTAATTAGACATTAGTATAATTCAAATGAATAATGGTAGTTAACAGTCTTATTGGCCTGTTTTGCCGAGCCATTCATAGAAAAAAAAACTATTTTGATTGTTAAACCCTGACAATTGATAAAATAATTAATTGATAAAGAACCATCACCTTTTATAATTCTCTGCAGGTGTTTCACATTATGATTACCTCAAAGTCCCCTATAGCACAACCCGCTATAGTAGTACGGGCCTAGAGGCACGTCACAATATACACTTGATATTCTTATTAGATGATTAGATAATTGCATTTGAAAGATTTTACTTTCAATAAAAAATAGATTTGAAATAGATTTGGAAAAGGTGTTTTTATGCATGTTTGGCATGGGTTTCTGTTGCATTTACACTGTTCTGACCACTAGGAGTCACCATGGAGACGGGTGTCGGATTGTTTCGAAGCCTCGACACAATACGGCACATTTGCTTCAACTGTTTCAGTGTTCCACGAAGCCTCGATCTGCCCACCACTACTTATTCCTTTATATCCATGGGACTCGCGTGTGGTGCTGATATATGTCTCTCATTAACAATCGCGATCTGCTTCATACCACAGTCATGTTAAAAAACATCAGTGTATTCACTCATCCATAAACATTATTAGATCCATCGGCATGACGAAGTTCCATAATTCCGCTTATGCGTCATCAACCTACACCTTTGTTATTGTAAGAGGTTAGCGACCCCTAGCGGTGAAAAAAATTACATATTGGAGCTTTAAGAAATCGGATTCAGTAAACTACTGTATTTGTTGATAATGATAGCCTAGAACATGAAGACTAGAACACAGCATGATGAATTGCATATTCTGGCCACATCTGCTTGCCAACACGTAGCTATATAATGCATATAGGTGCATATATTAGGCTTATAAAATAAAAGTTCTGATGAAGAAATTAACTTATCTACATTTTGGATGGCCTGGGGGTCATCATAGGCACCCTTTATAATAGGATACTTTTGATCATTGGTTATGAAAATTGCATTGATCCAGATAAACGGACACTGATGACCTAGGTGTAACTGATGCAGCTAAGTCACAGTAAATCATATACATTTACTTTCTATAAATGTATAGCTAAAATCACATGGCAGCTCAAAACATAACTGTTAGCCTTTCCTGCTCAGCTTCCAGATCATAGTCAGTTGAGGATTTGCATTGTCCCAGTGGAACATATTCTGACATGTGTAAATGTAATACTGAGTTTAAAAAAATAATAATATAGGCTATATATATATTTTGTGTGTGTGTGTGTGTGTGTGTGTGTGTGTGTGTGTGTGTGTGTGTGTGTGTGTGTGTGTGTGTGTGTGTGTGTGTGTGTGTGTGTGAGTGCGTGCATGCTTGTGTGTGTGATTTCAGGTCTTGTGGAAAGCAGGTGATCATGGCAAACAAGGTATGGGAAGAAGTAACTTAACAAATTCGTAATGGCGAGTCTTCTGATTACATATGATTGCACAAGTGGCAAAAAAGTTAATCCGTTTATAATGTATATTTTCCCATATTCATTTGATCCTTGTGAGGCCACTGTGGCTGCACAAAGTTTGGTTTTGCTACAGTAAGACCATGATTGTGTTAGATTCCACCCATCTATTGTTTTTTGTTTGTTTGTTTGTTTTAACTAGGCTCTGTCATTTAGAAACATGGCTTTTCCTATCACTACTATCCTAATGACACATCTATACCTTTCATTCCAGCCAGATGATCTGACGGTAGCTGCTCGCATCTCAGCCTACCTGATGAAAAATTCTTGCTGCAATGACCTTCACCTTCAACTCAACCTTGCCAAGACAGAACTGCTTATGGTTTCAGCCAAACCATCCTTGCTGTGTGATCCTGCTGATTTGCCTTATACAACATCAGAAAGATCCGGCCCCTCCTATCGGAGCTACACAACTCCTTGTCTAAGCTTCTATCCAGACTAGACTATTGTAATGCTCTCTTGGCAGGCCTTCCAGCATCAGTCAAACCTCTGCAACTGATCCAGATGCTGCAGCAAAAGTGGTCTTTATAGGTAGCCCTATACCTAAACTCACTACTTCAGATCTATGTGTCCTCCAGAAGCTTGTTTTCTGCAAGTGGACGGTGCCTTGTGGTGCCATCATCCCAAAGAGACACAAAATCACTTTCACTGACCTTTACCTTGACTGATTCCTGCATTTTCAAGAAACTGCTAAAGATCCATCTTTTTCGTAAACACTTGATCCAATGATACTAAATCTTTGTTTTAATAAAAAAAAAAAAAACTTAAAAAAAACTTGCTATGTGTAGGCTACTGTGCTAGACTAACTGGGACTTGTCACTGCACTTGTTGTTGCTATTGTTCTCTTAATTGGTAAGTCATTTTGGAATCCATCTGGAAACTCTGCTGCCAGACTTTTACCGTTTTTTTTTTACGGGATTTTTGAATGTGACATGGAATAGGCATGGTGTAAATAACTCTGCACACATACCCTTAGTGAGTTTGCACTGAACTGCAAGGCTAAAGGTCCTTGCACACTGAGTATTTGTGATTCGGTGGCTCTGAATTGTCAAAACACCATTCAAAATGCTTGCTACGGATGCGAAAAACGCAGAAAATCGAACCTGATCCAAAAACAATTATGACGGATGAAAGTTTCGGAGGCAGTGTATAAATGTGATTGACACAACGTGAGGTCGTATTTATTTTTTATGTGTGAAAATTTTGGACTCAGTGTGCAATGACCTTAATACAACTAACAATATAATGGGACCCACACAAGGGTCATGTATATATTCAAGGGGTCTTTTAGTAGCTAAATCAACAATGTGAAAGAAATGTAATCAGTAGGACTTAAGAGGACACTGGACTTGCATGATGGTAAAAATGACCTGATGTTACTTGAGGCCAGGGTAAATGGTAAAGGTGGGTAAAGTGTTTTTAGTTCATCTACCACTCTAGCAAAAACATGTGCTTGGAAAACACTTTTGTTTCTTTAGACATACAGGAAGATACTCATGTTGATGTTTCGTTTTCTTATAATGTTTGTGTGTATTTTTGTGAACATTTCAATAAAATGCAACAGAATCCTCAGACTGGTTAAAACAGACATTCTTGATCTGACTAGGTACTGCAGTGACTAGGAACTCTCCAGTGGACTTTCTATCTGTCTACCAGGTACAGTATATAAATACAGCTTGAATATATCTACTTGTGTTATAATGGTGAAGTTACAAATAATGAAAACCATTAACGCACACTTTCATTGGAAGTGTAAGTGAGTAGGGTTCGCCTTTATTCATTTCTGTGGGTGGGAAAATTACAATGTTGTAGCAGCAAAACTTCACAAAAAGAAGACATCAAAAATGTTTTGCATGCATGCCTGGAAAATGTACACTTGACCAGAAATATATGGACATCCTCTTATAAATAATGGGTTTGGCTATTATAGAAATAAAAAAATGCAGATCTACATACTACAGCAATACATTACAGATAATTTTGGGCTTTCAACATTGAGGCAACTGTTTGGGATATTTCAGCATGAAGGGTTCACATACTGTCATTTTACAATTGCTTCTTCTGGCTATCATAACAATAACTGCTCAATGGAAGAGATGCAAAGACTAAAAAAACAGGTGTATTTCTACCCAGAGAGATGACTAACAACCTTATCATCTGCACTCAATTATACCAAAATACACACATAATGAAGGATGTAAAGACATTATTGAGGATTTTGAAGATATCAAAACATTATCAATAAATAATAATAACAATATCAATAAATGATAAAGTATTATTCAAAAGGTTCTTTGCAAAATGGATAGCTCCAGTCCTTGATTAATATAATTGGTTGAGCCATGTTCAAAGCCGTTGTAAATTAATCTACAAACATACCTGTGGCCTCATTGCATCAGTATTACTGCACCACTGTCTCGTGTTGTGCTGCAGCGTCTGTCCGTTGTTTGGCAACCATTCCACTTCTGAAGAACTACATTGCATGGCGGAAGAATATTTTGTTTATCAATAGTTTTACATTTTTGTGTCTGCGTGTTTATTTTATGAAACCTTGCCAGGTATGCAAAAAAAACAGTTTTATAAAGGCAATAAGAACAGTGAAGCTGTGATTTACAGTGAATTTAGAACAGAGTGTTTTAGTTGATTTAACAACGACCCTTAGCTGTTCTAAATTCACTGTAAACCGTGGCTTCTTGGGGCTTATTGCTTATAACAATGTATTGCTTATTACACCATTACCATTAATGTCCTTTATAGCACAGTTCAAAACATAATTCTTTATGGGGAAAAAAAGAGTTGCAAAAATAGCTCTGCTATTGTTACAAGCCAAGGGACCCTAATCGGGTACTGTTTAAAACCATTTTTCTTAAGAATGAACATACTAAGTGGCTACTAGTGGAGCACTTACCCTCTTAAAAAAAAAAAATCATTTCCTTTTCCCTTAATCCTCCCTTGTCTGGCTTATGCTATTCTGAGCAATGCCTGTACTTTGTATTTTGAGCACTTCATGCATTGTTTTTGCCTCTTCACAATGACTCGCTTAATTTAGTCCTAATTTGAAAGTCGCTTTGGATAAAAGCGTCTGCTAAATGACTAAATGTAAAATGTAAATGTAGTAGATGCATGTGTGTGTATTCCTATGGCAGAGGTTATTTGTCACAAAGGCTATGCACCTTTTTCCTACTACTTTTTAGAAGTTCCACTCAAAAACAATGAAACAAATCATTTCAAATCATAAGGTTGTGCTACAAATAATCTTTATCTGTCAGTTGAGGATGACATGTTGTAACAAGAATATCTATGGCAAGAGCTCTTTTATCTTTTTTTTTCTTTTGTATTCCACTGTAACAGTATGAATAAAGACAACATATACTGCACATCTGTGGTCTGCTCCCCCGATTTATTAAATAACAATGAATAATTCACTGGAATGCACTAAGAATCTCTTAAATCCTCAATCTCCTTCCAGGTTTGTTTTCACAGATGCATTAAAATGTAATTGTATTGATAATATTTTTATGAGAAGTGTTTACTGGAATGCTTCTAAAGCAGAAAAACACAATTTATTAACTGTCAAAATTACGGAAATCACTGAAATATTATCACTCAATGTTCCAGTTAATGAACATTTTTGATTAAGGCAACATATGTTACACAATACAGAGATATATTACTACAGTGAAATATTTTAAAATTATTTTTAATGTTCGATGGTTGAAGGGTCAGTAGAATAATATCATCTTATTGTACCCAGTTTTTGATTATAAGTTATAAAAAATGGATATTATTGCATTCACAGAGCAAACCTTTTGCTGATTGTTTACAGTTTAGCAGAAGTTACTCCCATAATTTGAGCAGAGTCATGGGACAGAGGACAAGCCCTTCTGCATAAAAGCTTTTTGTCTAGCAATGCAATGTTATCTATGTTGGTCTCAAACACCTTTTTGCCACATTTAAACTCTTTATAAATCTCTTTATTCATTTTTTTTTTTTTTTGTATCATTCATTGAGTAAACTTGCCTAAAAGCCAGGCAACTTAAGACAATGCTTAACTATATCACTGACCTGAAAAGTTTAACATAAAATTTGTTCTTACATGTCACATTGATTCCTCATACTCACACATAAACACACAGACAAACTTTTCTCATTTGTTTCTGCTGTACTGTAGGCCTACATGTTGTAATTTCATACAAATCAATAACTACAATTTTTGAAGTCCAAAACAACGGCTCATATTTAAAACTTTTCAAAATAAATAAAACAGTTAAATATACCCCATAAACTTGCAATGAAGGAGGGGTCAGAGCCAGACCTAATGAATCTCATAGAGGCCAGTACTTCATCACATAGCAATCACCCAGCACACTCTAGAAACAGCATAGCAATATGCTAACAACCACTGAAGACACATTAGCAACTGGATAGTAACACTATTGCAAGCACCAGAACAAGTTTGCATGGGCATGCACCACTGACATTTTCTTTGTAGATTTTCCTGAAATTCTAGTTGTATGTTACTTTTTCCATTTTTGAGGTTTTACTAAATGTATTTCCACAATAGACTTACATGCTTAAATATTGCTAAAACCTTTCATAAATAAAAAACATTAAAAAAAGTTTGCTGTGTCAACATTCCTCATACACCACTTAAAGGCATTAATCATAAATGGTATATTTTTTCCTGCATGGGCAATAATGATGTTTGTATTCAATAAATGTCATGTTTCTATAAAGAAATTGAAAAAAAAATATATATATAAATAAATATATATATATATATATATATAAGTATAGTTAGATAAATGTTCAATATTTACTGCCAATTAGTAGTCAAAAAAAATATTATTTTGTAATATTTTTTTCCATCATACATTTAATACTAATTGGCTTTGAGTAATAAATTACATTTGTCATTCCATGCAGAAGTCGGATGTTATTGAAGAAATTAAATCCGCTATGCTTTAAGGTCTTTACCGCATTCAGAGCCATTTCCTTAATGTTTCAAAACTTGCTTGGCATCCTATTTGCACGTTCCTGCAAATGTTGCCAAATGCCAACCGTGACGACTGCCCTGTTGTGCCCTGCAGCTCAGTCTTGTCCGAGCCAAACAGTCTACAGAAACATGTACTATATATATATATATATATATATATATATATATATATATATATATATATACTTGCTCTCTTGGTCATTTCTCCTACAGGAGGTGTTGCCTGATGTAAGTGGCTCAAAGGGAATTCAGAGGGTGGGGTCAAAACTTATTCATATATAAAAACTTGCCTTGCCTATGGTAAATAATCCTATAGAAAAATACAACGGAAAACATTATGTTTAAAAATTAAACGCTATTCTGAATGTTGTCAATGTCAGTAATGGTTACAACCCTGCCTGAAACTAAATTAAAATATAGTCACTTTTTTTCTTTATCTCATGAGACAAAAAGTGGAGAAATATGTGAGACATTCTCAATGTATGGTAGTGGCAAGATGTTTGCTAGGGACTGTAGTGGGAATGACCAGTACATAGTTGTGTATAAAGTATATTCAGGCCTACATTGCAATGCCCTCAGAGTGAATGAACTGTATGAAAGTACTGTCAGTAACGTGCCAAAACATTAGAGAAGTATGCAGTAAGGCAGCTTGGCTTCATAGACTCTTTAACATTTAAAACACATTAAGATGAGAGGTTGACAACTTCACACCTGCTGTGTTTTAAACTGTTTTGGAATAGCTCTCATTGTGTAAATAGTTTGAGTTCAGCAGCTCATAAAGGCTTCTCTACAGCAATAATTGATAGCCATAAACAGCCAACAGCTATCAAGCGTCTCATCACTCACAGCCCTAAATACCTTCAGGGGATATAGTGTTTAGCTCAGAAATAAACAGATAAAGCAGAACATGATTTACACAAAGCATATATTGTGTTTTGAGTTTTTAAAAATACATTTTACAAATTAAAAGAAAAGTGCATTAAACGTTTTAACACGTGAAATGTCAAAACGCATTGATCTGAGTTGATACATATAAATAATTTTGCTTTGTTATAATTTCTAACTTTTTAAATCAAAGTTAATATTTTAAATTATCCACAAACTGAATAATTCAGCTGCATAAGGTTGCAATAGAAAGAACAATCTTTTCAATCTACATTTTCTTTAAGCCATAAATGTTTGATTACTTTGTTTATCATGTATGAAGGAAAAACAGTCATCAATACATCCAAAGTTTGTTTATATTGGTCGTGTTCCATACAAGGTCCTGAATTATGACACTTGGCTGCAGTGACCCCAATCAAACGACTCCTGTCCTGACACGTGAAAAGCGTCTAAACCGGACACCCACATTCCTCTATCTGGTTTCCGCTGTCAAAGCTACATTTATTTCTGACCATGCCAACTGCTAACATGGACCATAAGGAGTTCGAACAAACAGCTGCAAGCTTAGATCAGCATCAGCACCAACTAATTATCTGGCATAATTTAGTTAACTGCAGTCTTGAGCTTTGTATATTTGTATATCAAATAATTTATTTCAAATAAATTATTAATAGCAAGACGTGTTATATGACAAATTAGGTCTGAGGCCTTCATAAATTCACTTTCTAAAGGTAACGTATAGTTTAATTTAATGGTAGCTTCTTTTTTGTGTATTGAATTAATCAGTTTAAAGATTAATTAAGATTACTCTTCTTTTCATAGTTTCTAAACTGCTGCAGTTTAAATTAATTACTTTTTATGACTCATGGGTCATTTAATTTTTTAAATAACAAGGGTGTATGAATTCCGAACAACTGTCTATAGGCTATTTTAGACTATTATTCAGAATTTTGAATGCAATTTTTATTTGTTCACTTTAACATGAAAATGTTAAAGAAAGTTTGAGGTAGACCCAAAGGGGAAACAAAGACCAGTCATCCTGTTGACTGATACATTTAGATGACATTTTAGAATAATAGTGAAGACAAAAAAAATTGAAGTAGCCTATAGCTATTATGCAGTGGATTAAAATCACAAAACTAGATTCTTGTAAGTAATGGGTCCTTTATGGGTGCTTTTTCTTCACTCTTGTCCAATTAATTATTTAATTATTTATTAAATTAATTTTATATTTGTAATAAGTCTCAATTTCAAGCACTGAAGTATAAATCTTTAGATCAAAGGGTCATATTATTATAAACATGCAGTGTATCAGAACTTTTGGCTGGAACTGTAAAAGAGAATCAAATACAACCTTTCTT
This sequence comes from Scardinius erythrophthalmus, assembly GCF_964197995.2. Lineage (NCBI taxonomy): Eukaryota > Metazoa > Chordata > Actinopteri > Cypriniformes > Leuciscidae > Scardinius > Scardinius erythrophthalmus. The sequence continues at coordinate 21,602,014 of NC_138225.1, read as the reverse complement.
TATTTAGAAACCTTAGCGTGATCCCTCGTGTGGTCAACAGGTGTAACTCGATGGCGAATGTTACTCGCTAGCAACCATTTCTAATGGGAAGATAGAGTAGTCTTCTGCCAAGGGGCGTAACGGGAGCTTAAATAGCAACATTCTCGATCCAAATATGAGGAGGTTGTTTGTCTCATTGGAAACATTACTACACGGAATTGTAATACCTGTAATCCTATAATAAGAATATAACACCCCTCCCTCCCATTTTAACCCATCGTACCTGATTTATGTGTAAAAACTTCCAGACCGCTAAACTTCTGAGTTAAGCCTAGCTCTCCTTGAGCTAAACACAGCCATTCGCAATTGCGTCCCCCAGAGGGAAAACAGACTTTCTCCAGATGGAGTTGTCCCATATGTTCAAGTTAACATCAAGATATTGATTTGGATTTGAGTAGTGAAAAGGAAATATACAATACACTTCTAATTACATTTATTTGTTACATTTCAGTAATATTTTCTTTAAAATTTTCTTTAGTAAAAAGGTTTGAATATTTCTTAGTAGAATATTACCAAGTTCTGATCTCCTTGTCGGTGTTTCTGTAAGGAATGTCACTATCTTGTGGTCAATGGAGGGACTGCAAATTAGAATTTATTGTTATAAATATTGTGAGAATGTGCGAATGAATTGTTTTATATTGAATGAATTTGCTATCTGCTTTTTTAGGGGCCAAGCACCGAAGATGCGTAGGCACCTATTGTATCCGTTCCCGTTCCTATTATTAGGGGCCAAGCACTGAAGGTGCGTAGGCACCTATTGTATCTGTTCCGTTCCTAATATTATTATTCTTCATTTTTCCGACTGGGAGTCTATGGCAGCCCATAGAACCACTTGCGGGAAAGTTATAAAATTTGGCACACTAATAGAGGACAGTCTGATCTGTCAACATAGCAAATTTGGAGTCTCCAAATCAATCCCTCTAGCGCCACCAACTGTCCAAATTTGCACTCATGTTTATGCTAATAACTTATGCTAAAAAAATTTTTTTTTTCCCTGATTCCTTTCCTCAAGACGATTGCACCTTTGACGTAATTTTCCATCATGAAAATTTGTCCGCCATTTAGAATTTTCTGAAAAACATACTTTTTCAAACTCCGCCTAGGCCGTTGCTCCGATTGTCACGAAAATTTAATCAGATCATCTTCAGACCATATCGACAAACATTTATGGAATTCATGTTTATTCGTTTTAACCGTTCTCGAATACCGCGCAAACTAATTTTACGTAGCACTTGTGAAAACAGACGTAAGGCTGTATGTCCACAACACTTTATCGTATATTCAGACCAAACTTGGAATGTCATCACAACCATGACCTGAGGCAACATGGTGCGTTTTGGTGCAGTGCCACCTACTCATCTCCTTAGGTTCCTGAATCCTTGCCAAGTCCAACGTTACCAAACATGCTAGGTTTCACCTTACGGTTTGTGTAGCGTTGTGATTTAGCGCTTAAAACATTTGCCAATATCTTCGAAACCATTAGACCGATCGAGACGAAACCCACCGTAGGAAGTTTGGAAACATAGGTTGTTGGCTAAGTACTAATGCCCAAATGTCAAATATTAATAGTAAGTGACAAGAAAATGCAAACAAAGTGAGGTGTGGGTCATTTTTTATGTGTTTATACATATAAATGTCTAACTCCAAAATGAAATGAGATATTTTCATATCATGTGATATGTGACATGTGATATAAATGCTATACTTTATAAATGTATTAGCTTATCATTACGAGTCATCGGCACCATGCCTTGAAGGTACTCAAAAAGTTCCGGGGCAGCGCCACCTTGTGGTAAAAAAAAGGTATAACAAAATTTCTAAAAATGCTAATAACTTTTGAAAGAATTTGCCTATTATAATGGCACTGGTCTTAATAGATTCCTTGGGTTATACCGAAAACATAGATACCAGCCATAGTCAGCCAAACTTCCTGTCCGCCATCTTTATTTTCTTTTAAAACCTACTTTTTCGAACTTATCCTAGACCGTTTGTCCGATTTTCACCAAAATCGAATCGTATCATCTCCAGACCGTGCAGATTTTTGGATTTCGTGTCAATAGACAAAACCGTTTTTGTATACAGATGCCAGATGTATACAGATGCCTGTCAATATGTCAATGCCAAACTTTGTATGTGTCATTATAACCTCACTTTGACCACACCACATACATTTCGTAATTGCGCCACCTATTGGTCGAAAGTGATAATTAATTAAATCATATTTTTAGTTACATTATATATGATTATTTAGCTATTTTGCCTTAAAACAGCTTAAAATGTCTTTAATTGCTCCTTGCTGCAGTTGGTCTGACACTCCCAGCCATGTTGGCATGTCTTATCGTCTTCTTGCACTTGGCCCCGATAATTGCTGTTTGCAGCTATATTTATTATTATTATCATTATTGTTGTTATTATTATGTACAATCTTTATTATTAAAGTGATCTTCTGAGCAAGCCATACAAGAACTGAGATTGAGATTTACACAGTTTTTTTTTTTAAATCCTACTTACACATGTTGAAGGGCATAATGAGGTCAGATATCGAACTGTACTGTTAACATCAGCAACCAAAATAAATTAATGAATTATTAAAATTAATTCTTATCACTTTTAAGAAACAAATCAATATTTCCCAGCATGCTGTTAGCCAGTCAAAACTTCATAGCATGCTACTAGCCAATCAAAACTTCATTGTGTTTATTTGTTAAAACATCACTTCATTTGTGCAAGGGCAGTTTTAACAATGGCTTTGTTGGAGAATAAGCCCTAAAAGACAGTAGGAAAGCATCTCAATGATCACTGATAAAACATTATGAGACACTCATGAACAATAAGGGGAAAGGTCAGAGTTTATAAAAGATAGTAGTTGGTCAGGCCCAAAGAATCTTTTATTACACACCACAAATCTGCCTATACAGTACATGTTTTTGTGAATTAAGAATCAACTGAACCCCTTCTACTAGTTGCTGGAGTGGTGTCTTTCTTAAATGACAGCAAGCCATGAACTCTGTTACACAGAGGTGTTCACATTAGCTCCACCAGACATGAAGGCTGTCACATGATGCATGAGAATATAAGTTACTTTCTATTTTACTTACAAAAATAAGTTTGCATTCCTCTGCCTTCACTGAACAAGAGTTCCATAGGTCTTTGTTGGCAATGATTGATCAATACATATGTAAACCCTATTTAGGTTATCATATACAAATATTTATATAAAATTTTTACAACACAAATTGCAACATTTTCCCTGTACAAGAGCAGTGATAAGTCCACATTGAATGAATCACAATTCAACAAATTGTGCAAAATAAGGAAAACAAAAACATTCATCAACAGAACTTAAAGGCATTTGGCAATTTGGCGGGTATTTATATCAAAGATAAAGCTTATGTTCAGTATCAATAGCCATGAAAACAAAACTGTATGACCACTTTTATTTTGTACACGGCTAAAATCTCTGACAGATTCATGCTCCACTTCACAACCTGAATTTGTCTTTTAAAGTGCATGCAATAATACCAGTAACTCTGACAGAACTGATTCAATGTAATAAGTCCACATCCTGATAAAACTAATGCCAATTAATTTAGGATACTGAACGATGGATACATTTTTTTTTCATTTTTTTTCTTTCTTCTTTTTCTAAGTAAAAAGAAATAAAGCGTGGGTTCCACAATATGAAATTAATTAAAAGCTCTAAATGTATTCACCATATTTTAAAATCAGACACTGCTTCAAAATCTGCTTCTGCGTAAAGTTTTCATCAACAGTTGTCACATTCTCTGTGATACATACAAAACAGCTAATAGCCACGGTGAAGACGCAGGACACATTCTACAGTCGCAATGTCCTTTGATGACACCAAAGGCATTTCACACTTCATTTCCACCTAACATGATGGGATCGTACTCAACATATCAAAGTGCTTACTTGTACTAAAATATCCTGAATTACTAATTTAATACCAAAAGTGGGACAATGGCATGGAGAAAAGGTCAGTTTGTCTAGATATTTCTTCTTGGTTTATGAGCTCAATGATGCACCACCAAACCACTTTTGAGTTTGTAGCTGTTTAGTTTCTCCTTTCAGAAATACAGTGAAGTTCTCACAGCCGATATGAGTTATAAGATATTGATCCAGCATGGTCACTGTTTGGATAATCTTGGTAAATCCAACAATCAGGGACAGTGCAGGCACAATGTGTCCAAAGACATCAGTGTTGAACAGTCCCTTTTACCTCTGTTGGATCATCTGGCCTCATCCTTGAGAAAGTCAAACGAGGCCAAGCTTCCGAATCCTAGCCGCGCACTCTCTGAATCAAACATCTCCAGTTCTCGCTCCTGACGCTCAAATAAATGCTTGATTTTTTCGGTCCGTTCCTTATGAAGTGAGGCCAGCTCTTCTTCAATCTGTGAACAGAGGTGTGGGCAGTATTTCAGACAAGATTCCTTCCATTTTATTACTACCAGTTCACAGTTTGGCCAGTTATGGCCAAATCTATCCTATGAATTACAGAGGTTAATAAAAAATAAAAAATAAAATAAAAAAGCAGCTCACCTTCTGTTCCAAGTGAGCCCGGCGCAAAGACGCCTTCTGTTCCAACTTCTGCAACTCACGCTCATGTTGGGCCTCCATCTGTGCCTTGGTTTTGTTCTGGTAGGCATCAAGGAGCTCCATCTCCTGGTGTAGCTGCTGCCTTAAAGCCTGACATTCTGCCTCCTGCTCTTCATCTAAACGTAACTGAGAGAATTATATGCTCCAATTATCATATGTATATATATATATATATATATATATATATATATATATATATATATATATGAAGAGTTCAGATGCAAAAGCCTCTAAGTGCCATCTGAAATTTTCTTCTTGAATGATCATTTTTATCAAGCTCGTATATTTAAGTTAAATAATTTCACTTAAATAACAATGAAAATCACCTATTAATTGTCATTTAAGTGAAACTACTGAACTTAAATATACAAGCTTGATAAAAATTATCATTCTAAAAGAAAATTTCAGATGGCACTTAGAGGCTTTTGCATCTGAACTCTTCATATATATATATCTCTAAAACACCGAGATTTTCTAAACTATTCCATATTGAATAAAAGCAATATTGCATATAAGCAGCAAAATTACACTTAACAGTGTTCATTTGGACAAATGGTGTAAGTAGAAACTTTAGCTTGGTTTTGGAAATTCAATTTGTAAATCGTATTTTAGCAGTTCCTAGCAGAGCCACTAGAGGGAAACCTCTCAAACGGTTTTAGCCAGGAGCTATAAGGGGAATATTAAAAAAGCATATTTTGACTGCATATGAAGACAGCATTTTTTTTAAGAAAAATTAAACACTCCATTTCTGTTTCAACACATTGCCTCCAAAGAGGCAATGTGAGGGGGAAAAAAATGCATTCCAATTTTTGACACACTCAGTGAAGTCCTGTAGCCTACTGTTTCAAAGTTGTAAATAAAAAAAGATTATTAGAGTACATAATACAATTCTATTTCAGTCTTTCAACTTCAAAATGTTGTATTTAATTCAATGTGTTACATGCTGTTTCTTTGTAATTATTAGTGAAATTTATAATTAAATTTATAAATAGAAAGTAAATCATACACCTTTTTTTTGGCAGTATGTTTCAATACATTTATCAGGTGAAGTTTATAACCTAGGCTACAAACTGACTTCACATTCTGAGGACAAATTGTGTTGTTTGACGTAATTTTCCTCTGCTGCTTGTGTACTTTACCGATTGAGAGGCCATCATCTCATTAATGCTTTGCTCATATTGTTCTGCCAGCTGTGCAAGCTTGCGGGTCTGCTCCTCCTTCAGTGACTTCAGGATGGCTTTGTGGTCACTCTTCGGGGAGACTTCCAGCTGATGGTTCCTCAGAGCTTTGTACTGCTTGTTTTGCACCTTACATGTATCTTGGAATTGCTTTTTGATCTGCATCTCCAATGTCTATAATGAGATGAGATTATTTAGGTATAATTTTTGATTATGACTTAAGGCAAGGCAAGGCAAGTTTATTTATATAGCACATTTCATACACTATGGTAATTCAAAGTGCTGTACACAGAAAGCAGTTAAAACAGTTAAAACAGTTATAAAAGGAATTAAAAGAGTAAAAAGATGATAAACTCATAGATAATCATACAAGGGTTAAATACAGGTTTTTCATCCTGTGTTATTGTGTATACTTTCACTGTTTCAAAGAGAGAAAAACATTTAAAGTTAATATTTAAATACATTCAAATCCTTTTCATATTCTATTTTTATATTTATATTTATGTTATGTAATGTTCATTTTACTTCATATTTTAAGTTGGTTCTACCCACCATTACAAAATGTTTACCTTAAGGTTCCTGGGCTGCTGTCGGCGTTCCAGTGCATGCTTTCTGTGTAGCTCCCTCTGCCGGCGACTGTTGTACTCCTCCTGGTTCTCCAACTCAGTTTGATGCTGGTGGCGCATCAGCTCAAAGCGTAGCCTTTGTAAGGTATGTAGATGCCGCTGTTCCAGCTCTTGGGTGGACTCATCCTGCCTGATCATCAACGCATGCTCCATTTCTTTTTGTGTCTTCTTCTTGTTAAGTTCCTTTAACACAAAGAGCAAGTCATGTATGAATAATATTTCATTAGCTTGTGTGACATCAACAAAAAATGATAACGTGTAACGTTATTTGTGTTTGAAATAGCACGAATGCTCTGATCAACACTAAATATCACTATATAAAATCTACACAAACACACGCACACTACCTTTCAAAACTTTGTGGTCAGTTTTTTTTAAAGAAATTAATACTTTTATTCAGCAAAGATGTATTAAATTGATTGTAAATACATTTAAAAGTGACAGTAAAGTCTTTTACATTGTTACAAAAGATTTCTGTTCTATTTATCAAAGAATCCTGGAAAAACATTATCATGGTTTCCACAAAAATATTGAGCAACGCAATTCTTTTAAACATTATTAATAAGAAATGTTCCTTAAGCACCAAATCAGCATATTAGAATGATTTGTGAAGGATCATTTGACACTGAAGACTGGAGTAATGATGCTGAAAATTCAGCTTTGCCATCACAGGAATAAATTACATTTTAAAATATATTAAAATAGAAAACTGTTATTTTCAAATAAATACCGCCATGGTGAGGTGAACATAAGAGACTTTAAAACATTAATCTTAAACTTAAACAAGCTTAAACTTTTTTATTTTTTTAAATTTAATGTTTAAATGAAACCTCAAAATTCACAAGAACAAAAGAATGTGCTTGAGACATTCTTTGTGGTGATTCATATTATTTCTTGCCTCCCGCATTTGCTCTTGTTCAAACTCATGCTTCTTGATAAGGCTTCTTCTTTTTAGAGCACGGCAGCTCCTTTCATAAACCAGTCTTTGCTGGTTCAACAGCTGGGCCTCCTCCTCAGCCTGGGAGCGCTGCATTGTTTCCTTATGCCGTGACAAGCGCTCCTGTTTCTCCTCTTTTGGTGTATCAGAGTCTTCATTCATTTCCTAATGTATACAGAAAAAACAAAAATCTTACTGTAATATTTTACTGCAAAATCATGGTAATCGAATATAAGGGCATAAGGGACAATGTAATTATATACTTGGCTTACACCTATTACAGGTAATATGAAACAATTAGTCTGACATTGTTCAGGGCCCTGTGACAAAGGGACTAACATCATCTATGGCAGTGGTTCCCAAGCTTTTTAGAGTGGTGTACCCCCTGAGGCATTTAACATCCTTCTCTGTTCCACTTAGGCTGCAGTCACACCTTTTCCATTTCACGCGTTCACACTTACAAATAATCAGACAGAAAAAAGACTATTTGGCGTGCTGTCCGAGGGGAGGTCCCCGACCTCGAATTTGGCCCGAACCCAGAGTGCTCCCCCCGTATCCCTGGCTGGGATGGGAACCAGCCAATAGTAAGGAGTGACGGAGTGATGCATGAAAACTATTGGGGTTTTTTATGAAAAAATGTATTAGACCACCCCCCAATGTAAGGTTTGTGCCACAGCTGCCCTAAACTAAAAGTACTGGTGATTACCAAAATCATTTTTTATTTCTGTTACGGTTAATCCACCAGTATGTGTAAGCTCTTTAGTCACAGTTGGCCAAGTCAAAGTCCGGACTTGAATCCTATATGAACATATTTGGGATTTAGTGGATTCAAAGACAGGTCGCATAAAAGTTTCATTAAAAGCAAGTCTTTGGGAACAACTAAACTATTACAGTCATTACATAAAGTCAATAACAACAGAGACTGTGGAAAAGTACATAAAAACAATGCCAGCAAGAATGCAAGTCAAAAGACGCCATTCAAAATAGTTTTTTGGTTATTATGTGTGAATAAAAACTATTTAGTTGTTTTATTTGCCTAGTAATGACAACAACATTTTAAGTTTTAAACAAGTTTTTGACAGATTCCTAAAATATTTGTTTTCTCTTTTATTATGACAGGTGGTCTACTAAGTTTGTTATATATTTGTTATAAATTTGCACTGTATAGGCCTCCTCTCGTGCTGATTGGATAGATCACTTGAACGAGATCCTCATGAACTTTGTTAATAATACATCATTAATGCGCAATATTTGCCCCCTTAAATTGATTTTCCAGTAAAAAAAAGACCTTTAGAAATGCCTTTATAAAATAAATAATGTTTTAAATAAAAACATGTTCATTAGAGAAATATGCAATGATGGTAAAAACGAAGTGATACTTTTAAATATTAAACTAAAACCGCCAGTAGGTGATAGTAAGTCACTATCTTAATGAGTGAGCCATCGAGTCATTCATTCATTCAACAAAGCAAGTGGCTGTAATTATGAATTATGAATGGGATCAAAGCCGAAACACCGCCGAGTGCTGCATTTCTGCTGTGGCTTTTTGTTGGAACTATTATTTCATTGCAAAATAGAGCAAACAATACTGACAACAATACTGTTTTTAAAATGAACATAATATAAACGTACTGTACATACATGTAAAATTGCATTCTTGTTCAGATAATGTAATATCAAAACTAAAAACAAGAACTTACACAAGGGTATGTTTTTGTATCTTAAATAATGTCTATATTTGTTCTTCATGCTAGAAAGTGCTAAATGGCAGTAATGTAGCATGATTTGCTAAGGCAGCATACTCTGCGGCACGCAACCTATCATATGCACGCTACTTGTGTGGATGCAGTCAGTTTTGACCGCAAAAGATTTTAGTATTAAATTAAATGGTAGAATTAAATGAACGGCAAAACACAGCATTTTGTTCGCATGCCCCCTCTGTCACCTCACGTACCCCAGTTTGGGAACCACTGGTCTATGGTATACTCATTGGGCTCAGATGACTGTGGGGCCCATCCATTAAAAGTTGGGTTTGGGGTTTGTCCTGTGTCCTGTGAATTCATTGACTGTCCTGATCTCACCTCTTTCATTCTTTCTCTGCATAGTCTGTACTGCTTTTTCTGTGTGTCCAAGAAGGTGGTCAGTTCCTTCTTCTGCTGGACCAAGATCTGTTGCTGGATTCTCTTCTCCTCAGCTGCCGAGGCCTTCGTCTTTTGAGAGACAAAATGAAATAACATCTGGTTTTGCAACATTACTCATTTACAAATTAATCACGTAGGGCCAAGGGAGGATAAGTATCACAAAAAGCTTACTGTGGTCAGCTGTGCATTAGTAAACTGACAATATTTTGTCATCATGGAGATTTGCTATATTGAATAAACATACTGAACTAAGTCATTTCATTAAAAATCTATTTAAAATAATTAATGTAATCCACATATAGCGGCATACAAAAGTCTGAGACCACTAGTGAAAATCCTTTCGCGAAATCATTTATTACAGTTTATTTTGATTACAAATTATAAAAAATAATTTGAACTGCATAGTATGTTCACCTTTTGTTTTAATCACAGCAGCCTCGAGCTGCTTGAACTCCACAAGTTTGTTGATTTGAGATGATCCAAAGAGATTCTTGTGCTTCAATGGAAGCAAGAACATCTGATCACCTGTACAAAGGAGTTCAAGTGATCAATGTTACAAATGTGCTTATTTGATAATACTGAAAATACTGAAAAACTTAAATATTTCCAATTCATTTTTCATCATAATCTTTATTTGTTTTACATTTTTCAAAATTCTAAAACGTTCTGTTCATTTCCAGGTTCAAATGAGATTTTCCAATCCAAATTTTTACTGTGGTCTTCAACTTTTGGACCCCACTGCATGTTCACAGTAGCAACTTACAGAAAAAATGTGACATCTTGTAAACTTTGCATAACCCTATCTGCTATGTGTAAAGTACAGTAGGAGCAAGCACCTCCTTGTCCAGTTGTGCAGCTTGCTTCTTGGCCAGCCGCTCCAGTTCAATGTAAGTGTTGTTGGCCTGGGTCTCCACTTCCTTCTGCAGCCGGAGCTTGTGCTCATCCATCTCAGCCTTTAGCCTGTTCTCCAGGGCGATCAGCTGCTTCTGGTGCTGCCGCCGCATGCGCTTATACCCTGACATCTGCTCACGCCGCACAGCTTCCTGCTCATGCTCCTGGATCTGCTCACTGACCTGCAAACACAGTGTGTTGGGGGTCAAAGGTCACGTAAGCCAAGCAAGATTATTTTCTCTTTGCACCTTTTAAACCACAAGAGGTAAGATATTATCTTAAGATAAAGATGTTCATTGTTACCATTTAAGTTACCAATTACTTGCATCTTCATTATAATGACCAATTCTGTAAAGTAAGTGACATTCTAGTCATTTCTGTCATATTATGATTAATTCAGAATTTTCTACATTGAAACAAATATGTAACCTTATATACCATATGTATGTAAATTATTATATAACTAATAAAAATGAGTGCATGCATCATTTTGTTTAATGCTGTGTTTATTTGCTCCATCAGAGCAACTGTGTATATAATGATGAATTGTTTGATAAATTAAGCCTTTAAATTTTCCACTAGCATAATGTTATTAGAGTGTATCACTCATTAAACTTTAAAAAATCTGAAACGTCCATTTATAAATTTTGGGCAACAGGAGCTACTGAATACATGAAAAGTTGATGCATAATATGTAGTATAGTGTTGATCAGTATCAGGATTTTAGGTTAAAATGAATATGTATGCATAAGAAAAAGTAAATATATTTTGATTTCAATGTTTAGTGTTTTATAATTCACATTATTGATTAGTTCATTTTAAATCATCCTTGGTTTTTTTACAGTACAAATATACCATGTAGTTTGTCATTTAATTAGAGATCATAAAAACGGCATGCATACAAAAAATAATTAGATAAAATAAAATAATTAAATGCATGTTACACAGCTCATGTCAGATGAAAGTATTTAGGTTCATTATATCATTTTACATTGAAGAAAAATATGATTTTGGAGCTAATCAGATTCATCTTGATGGGTTGAACACAATGTGTCTGAGTAAAATATAATGATTATAATAGTGTCACTAACTGAATCAAAATGCCAATATGAAAGCAAATAATTATGTTATTTTAATGATCATGTAGCCTACTAACCTCTCTCTCACTGTATATATAAAACCTTTGACTTAGTTTGCATTCTGGAAAGGAATCTATATATAAATGTGGGGTAGGGGGGAGAGAGAGCTCTAAGAGCTCTAAATCACAACAAAATGAATATCTTTACTACAAAAAGAAAACGAAGCGGAAAATAAGCCTGCGCTCCGGAGACAGAAAGACATGGGGGGGGGGGGGGTGAAAAGGCGCTTATTAACAGGATGTGGTTGCCATGGCTACTGATGTGGGGTTGAGTGGATGACCATGGCAGGCCTGCATTTCTTATGCAAAAACGGCGAGCAGAAGAAGAGAGATAGGCTGCCTACCAAATATGCTGGTGTGATGATGGCAAAGCGTTGGCGGATGCTGCTGCTGCTGCTGCTGCTGCTGCTGCGATGATGGCGAGCCCGGCTCTTGTGAAAAGAAGAAGGCCGCAGCTCTGGCCTGATGTCCCTGTCTCCAGCCTCATCCCTCACGCAAGCATGCTTCTGCAGGGGGGGAGGAAAAGACGAAGTGAGTGGGGGTGGGCGCTAACCGAGCGCCCTGCTGCTGATGCTGAGGATGAGGATGATGCCGCTGCGTCTCCCTGCTGCCCGCAAACAGCCTGCTGCTTCCAGCGCATCCTCTTCACCCTTCATCTGTTACTGGCGTATGTCGTTCACAGGTGCCTGCAAAAGGCACAGCATCGCGATGGATGGCGCGCGAGTCGCTCTGTACGGCGAGAGCGGGAGTCCGTAGCCTCTCTTCAGACTAGCGGCTGCACTTCCTGAGAAGAAAGAGGAGGAGGAGGAGGAGGAGGAGGAGGAGGAGGAAGCATACAGATCCGGTGGGATAGAGTGAGTTACGCACGGTTACGCAATGCCTACCATGGGCAATCAGCGGAAAGACTGCGCGCGTGCATGCGTCTTAAACTTTTATCGTTTCTAACTCTACATACTTAAAGGTGCAGTCAGTGTTTGTTTATTATTTGTGTTTGTTTTTTGATTTGTTGCTAATCAAAAGTTGTACGTGTAAAGAATCAATAGCCTAGGACTTTTGAGAAATGTGATTAAAATTACATACATTAACAATGAGTGTCATTTCAGTATTCTACATGTCCCCCGTTGAGTGTATAATCCGCTATTTTACTCAGTCGACCAAATTACTAATCATAATAATATAAAAAATAATAAATAAGGAAATTAAACCAAAAACAATGACTTGCTGCATTTGAGGAAAATTGCCGCCTAACACATGCGCGTCATCTTAGCGTCACAGCAAAATGCCTCCAGCATCAACACACAATAAGAACAAGCGACAAAAAACTTAAACCATTTGCGTGCACTTTTAAACACCTAATTCATTAACATGTCAACTGTTTGTCATACATGTTTATGAGTTCTTACACAATATAAAGATTCACCTAACTGAATTATAAGAGAGCTATGCGTATGTGTTGCAGCTACTCTGGTGCAACAGTGTCAAATTCTACGTAAAACATTTTGAGGTGAGTTTAGCCTAATAGGTAATTTTGAGAAATGCATAAAAGAGACTGGGGGATTTCCTTAGGCTCTCAAGTAAAGCATTTCCTGTGTGGTTTAGAGGTTAAGAGAAATTGTCTTTGATCTTTTTGCCCCACATATAAAATGCAGACATGTCTGACACTCAAAAGCATGAATTCTGCTGAATTAACACTAGCACCATTCCAGTGACTGAGTTACAAACATTCCAGAGTAGACTGAAGTTGATCAACATTTGAAGGGACAGAAGGTGTCCCCTTGCTGAGACTGGGCTGACACACACCCATGCACATCCAAACCCCAGGATGTTAAATCAACAGCAGATACAGGAGACATTGACCACAGTCAGCATACAACACTTCCAATGTATCCTTATTCCCTCCGCACTCTACCTAGTGTGCATGGTTTTTAAGAATTGTGGAAAGTACCAGGTACTGGGCTATTACCTGTTTTGCTGAGAAGACACTGATTTCCCCTGTGACACAACTTACCACATCAGTGCCACACTTATGCTTAAACACACAGACTTCTTACCAAAGAAATTACATTTGTCTAAGCATATAAATGTTATGCATATGTGGCTGTGAGATCAGACTTTAATTGGGGGACTATAGGATGTTTGTGCAAGTTCTAAACTTTTTGGCTCTGGGATTTCCCTTGTAGTCATAAGGGGTAAAAATAAAGCTTAGCTCAGATAACATCAGATGTGATTTTCTGACCACGTAAGGCATTCTGCATGCAATAAATGCACAATTGCATCACACAATAGTTGAATAAAAGTGCAGCAAATCAAAGCACGGCAAAGTTTTCGTCATCTTCTGAAGTTGATAGGTGGCTGAAATTCCAAACTGTGCTTTTGCGTCAAAGGTATCAGTGAAAATCTAGTTGAGAAACTACCTTCCTATTACAAGACCACTTCCTGTTGAACCAACAACGGGAACAGAGTTCAGAGCAAGGGTGGAAGAGCGCTGTGCTGGACTGTGGTTATTTTTCTCATTTTTGCTGCTTTTAGCATGGCATTGTCAAACTTAGAGCAATGTTTTCAACTGATGATATGTAAAAATGTTCAAAAAGTGTGATCTCAAAATGCAAGAGTATATTTGTATTAAAAAAAAAATTAAAAAAATCTCAATGTAGATAATGAAATTAACTCAGAGATGTTGTTGTGTGGCATTGTGCAACATCAAAATCTTTTTATTTAAGATTTCAGAGGAAACAGTAAAATGACATTTTTACTTATAAGCTCATTTGACGTCATGTCGGTTGAGTAAATAGAGATGATTACTCAACCTATCCAGACTCTGCATCACATAAGGAGATGCATCTACACAAAACTGGGTGGCAGCTAAAGAAGGAGGGAGCATTACACATAGTACATGTGATAATGAAGACGCAAAAAGAAAAAAGAAATTCTGGGAACTCTTGTTGCCTCAGAAAGCTGGCTGCGTCATTTCCTTCCAATGACAAATGTGTGGTTTCAGTCTTTAAAAACTTTTTCAGAGTTATGATCATGACCAGTTTGAAACTTTGTCTGTGAAAGGAGAATGAATTGTCATGTTAGGAACATGGTCTGCCTATCTCAGAGATCACAAGCAAAATCCAGTAAGTATTACTGCCAACTGCACACATAACAATATGCTTACAAGCCATACTTAAGAATAGTCAGACATGGAATATTATTAATGCTGTGATTCAATTAATAACCCAATTATAATACACATAAACGAAACACGCACATTTGCAAGTGTGTTGCATTTGATAGATTTACATGTATCGACTATATATGTGCACTCATAAGATCATCATCTGGTCATTCTGACTGCAGTGAATGTGAATCCAAAGACTTTTTTTTTGTGTGTGTGTGTGAAAGTGTGCACCATAAAATGTGAATTTCTTTTGACTTTAGCTTAGTTGATTTGTTGAACGTGACTTTAATTGAATTTTTTTTTATTATTATTCAGGAATAATCCTCCCTCTGCTAATTTTGATTGCTGTCGAGTTAGTGCAACCAACAATGTCATGTAAGAATGAAAACTGCAGCCGGCTTCTTCACAATAGTCTCAAGCTCACCAGGTTTACCAGCAAAAAGACGGCACAGCTCTTAGGAACATATGTAAGTACTCTCTTTCTATAGTTACAATAATTAACCTTGCAAATGACGTTTACGTCAATAATCCTAGTTTGGGTTGTGATTGGTATAAGAAAGAGGAGATGCTCTGACAATACATGCCTAATATGGTCAACAGTTGCTTGAGTGGTTTCCACATCCAATGAGGTGATTCATTTCATTGATAAAACTGGTTAGTTTTGAGAGTGGGTGGGAGTCTGTGGGTATGTGGGAAGTGTAAATTTAGCTATTTGACAATATTGTGCATAAAGTGTGGAAATGAGTCGTGGAAACAGAATTATTCATGGTCAAAATAGCAAAAGACACTGATTGGGGCTAGTTGTCACAGAGTGGGTTTTTTTAATAAAAAAATGCAATTCTGTCTAAGCCAGTGGTTTTCAACCAAGGAGTCGTGGCCCTAATAAGACAAACAAAGAAAATATTAAGATATTTCTCATTTTAATTCTTCCCCTGAAAGGTTTTTTTGTTTGTTTGTTTTTTGTGAAAAACCTAAAGAGGTGGCCTACTTTTAAAAGTGTGATTTCTAGATGTGAAAAAGTAATGTAAATGAACTCCAAGGGCATTTTTATAATAAATATATATTTTTCTTGTTATGCCAAGCTCTCAAATATTTTATTTGTATATAGAAATTATGAGTAAAAAATTTTCTCAATCCTTATCCTGTAAATCAAGTCATGGGGTTATTATGTTGTGGAAATTGGGGTCTTGGAATCAAACAGGCTGAGAGCCACTGGTCTAGGCACATGCCTTTAAGTCTTGCCTATGGAAAAACTACTGAACATGTCCATCATTATTGGCCAGGGGAAAAAAGATTTATTTAATAACAGTGGGGCATGTTGTCACAATAGGAACCTGACATTAAATAGCCTTAATTCTGTTCACTGGATTAGCCAAGAGCATTACCCAAGACAATATTGGAATTTAATATAAAGGATACAATTTGAAAGGATAAAATAGATTGTAAAAAACATACAAAAAAACTTTATAGTTCTTATAGACTTATGTCTTCTCTCATTCAGAAAGCCAATCAAGGAGACTCTACAGACCTGATCTGTGATATGCAAATGGACAATGTTCCAGAATCAACAATCTCCGGCCAGACTATATTGGAGCGCATCTTGAGTGTTTACACCCGCCTGAAACAGTTTCTGCCTCACATGAAGACAGTTATGGAGCAGCAGAAAGACTTAAATCCTCCAACCAACCTTGTGGCAAAGGAGCTTAACATAACGATTATACATGTTAACCACACTGCTCTGAGAGTGAACTGTCTCTTACAAATCCTGCAACCAAATATACCCATTCCTGAACCAGCTGAAAGGCCAACGGGAATTCCCCCTGCACAAAATATTTTCCAGCAGAAGGCCTATGGATGCATTGTCCTGTCTCGGCTTCAGGAGCTCCTTAGCAAAGCAGTTCAAGAACAAAAGTCTCTTAAGGGCAAAATGTGCAGAAAAAGGACAAAAAATGCATTCTGAGACATAAAACGATGCTGATGTTTTAATAATAATATTTATTTTTGTTAATCTGTAACTGTTGAAAAGATGTCCTGTGGAGTGTTTGTTTTATGTTATATTTATTAATTTAATTTATTTCTGCCCTAAATACTTTATCCATAATATGTAGACAAAAAAAAAAAAAAAAAAATTACTTCCATTTGGACTAGAATGGATAATCTTATTTGGATGTCATGGACTGCCATGGGTCCTTTATTATTTGACAGTAAAAAAACAACAACAAAAAACACTTGATTCAGTTATGAAGCATCAACTGTCATCAGAACTGTATACAATGAGTATTTTGCCATTCAGGAAAGAAGGCTCAAAACAATTCAAAGCACGTACTCAGGATTTACTCATCAGAGACAATTGTTTTGATTATAAAGTAATTTGCAGTGATAAACTGTGATGCCACACGTTAGCCATATTGGCTTTTGTGGTCTGTGCGTAGCATGTAGCATAACGTAGCATGACCTGAATAACCTTGTAAATGTATATGTACTTTTTGAGACAGCCTTGAGTTGAGACCATTTTAGAAGTCAGGAAGTGCAAGAGACTGATATCAGCCCTTAATGACGCATTCATTTCACCACACATCAGAAAGGGGAAAAAACTGACTAGCCGTCTCCCCTGTCACAAGGTATAAGTGTGTGTTTGTGTTCATGTGAGTGAATCTCAAGCCATTTGCTTGATAGTTTATGCACTTTGGTTAGTATGTTTCACTCAGCACAGCAATGAATGCTTTCTATCATTTTCATTGTTAAATTATGAATGTAATTATTTTGATACTTATTTATATGAAAACTCTATGTACATTATGTCATGTTGTAAATCACTTTGCATTCATATCTTCAAAATAAACTAAACAAAAGGAAATTTCTGTTCTTGTACTTACACTGTGTACAGATGTCGCAAAGTTGCACACATGGACATTCAGAAATGCTTCTTCCTTTCCATTTAATATATTGCTGACACTTTGAATGACAACAAAATCAAAGCATGAACACTAATATGAATTTCATAATAGTTCATAGTATCGTATCATACCAAATAACATGCAAAACAACACAGCCACTAAGGATACACAGCATCAGTAATTATTGTAAAATATTTCATCTGATTTATTCATTTTATGTTGTGAGTGATGGCAGTAAAGAAAATGCCATTTCAGGCACTTTGCCCTAGTCACACGCTTATGTGGAAATGGAAGTAGGAAGATTCATTATAGGTCAAGTTCTGCATGGCAATGTTTTTAAGGAAAAACAGGGAGGGGAGCTTTATCAGCATTTCCCCCCATTTTTTTAAATGTCTTATTATATTGTCTGTTAATATTGCAACTGGAACAAGCAAAATGCCTTTCTACATTCATCTCAATGAAACATTTAGAGGCATAATCATGCTGAATCAGGGGAGGCCCTTCCCAACACAGAAGGTTAGCGATTCAAAAAGTGTCATGATATTCATGCAGTAATTCTACCATGGATCCACCAAACCCATATTCATGAAACGGCCAGATGGTAAAATGGCTGAAAATTGTTGTTCATCCTTGCTCTCATCTGATTTGGCAGGGTAGGAGTACATTTGTGATGAAGAATGCCTAAAAAGGTAAATGTTTAGCACTTTAGCCCCTGTAATTGGTACTTAAGGACTTTTATAAATGAGAAATGCAAGTTTTTCAAGAAAAAAAAAAAAAAGAAAAAAAAGAAAAGAAAATGAAATTCCCCATCTCTTTTTAATGGAAAACATGTTTATGCAGGCAAAATTATCTGGGGATCCACCAAACTCTACCATCATACTGCAAGATTATCCAGAGAGCATTTTCCACTAGTTCATAAAGGTTTTAAACCTTTCTAATGAACACTTGACATTGTGCACCATGATCTCTAGTAGCTGAATGGTCCTGGAAACGTCTGTCCTGAAGTTGTGCAAAACAAGAGCTGCATTTTGGTCATACAAAACAGTTAAAACAGCCACAGTGATATTTGTTATGAGACATTGCATCAAACTTCCTGATGTCTAACAAAGTTGATTTCTCTAGAAACACAGATGGGTTTTTTTGTAACAGTGCCACGCTTACTAACAAAGGGACTGGCACATCTTTTCATGAAACAAGAAAAAAAGGGTAGTGGGTCACAGAGTCTTTCACAGGTAGCTTGTGGTGGGGAGACCCCCTTATCAGATAATATACAATCAAAACAGGTGCTCATGTGAGAACTTCTTTCCTGTCTTGTGTTGGCAACCTCACTTGACACTTTCACACGAAATATGAAAGTGATCATCGCCTTTTTACCGTCAAATACTGAAGAGATCTGAGAAATGCTTTGAATTGTTTCAGAGGGGAAAAAACAGCGCGTTACAAAAAGTGTTGCAAGATGCCGTTTTATTGTGGTAAATGCAAGTTGCAGATTCAATACACCATAAGTGCATGAACAGTCTTTTTTCCGTTTTAAGGTTAACAGAAGAAACATTCATTCATTTCTTCATTCTGAGACATTTTTTGCCCTTTCACATAGTAAATTCTAGTTTCATTTTTGCAACTACAAAAACGCTTTATGCAAAACAAAACTACATTTGCATAATTCATGCACAATTTATAACTGCTAACACAGCACAACTTGAGCTCTATGTCTCAAAGTTTGTTATTACTGAAATATACGTGGCTGCTGATATTGATTGAAGGTCTTTGGTGTCCACTAGCAGTTACAGATCATCAATGCCATGGTGTCATTATTTGTTTTAGAATATTTTGTATTGTTTATAATGTAATTTTGTTGATACACTTCTAGTTGCCCTTCCAAGAACAGGCTGAAACATGCTTATTAGTTGTACATAAACCTGAGTATTTCTATATCCACTGACACAAACAAAGCTGTCACATTAGCAATATCTGCTGGTTGATAAGAGTAACTGCAGTTCTTTATTTCAGATTATGGATTCAAGTAGTTTTATTTTATTTGTATTATATGCAGATCACACATAAAAAGAGCACACAAAATATTGCTATTGCTATATCACAGTGTTAATAATATGAATGGTCTATTCAGTATTAATACTGAATTGCATTTGGTTATAAGCATTCAACGTTGCATTTTTTTTAATAGGAGGGTGTGTACAAGTAAAATAAATAAATCAATAAATAAATGCCTGCATTAGTATTAATTGTATTGGACCATAATTGTGTAATATGTGCATGCAAAGCCAGGAGTTTCAGATATCAAGATACTTTCTTTCTTATTGCTTTTTAACTTTTGTAAAATGCACACTCTGAGCTTCCTATAAATAGTTCATAGAACTAGAGATCTATCCAAACTATTCTAAACCGGCCTCATCTAATAAAGTGCTTATTTTACTAGAAAGTATACATTTAACCAGCAGTATTTAGACAGAATGTTACTTGCACAATACAGTTGTGTCCATGTTTAAGAAGCGAATGTGCATTGTTGTCTCGATTTCAACTCCTTTAAGAATCTGTTGAAACCAGGAAAAAGAGTGAAGGCAGGTTATAAAAGGCAAGTCTTATGAGTTTACACATCACAATATCTTATGTTTACACGTGTTGTATGTGACGATGTTTAATGCAAATACAAAGTAGTGTATTTGCTTAAAAGATAATGGCCACCAAAGTGTAAATTAGACCATCTGGGTTGTGCATAACAATATATAAATTTACAAACCTTCAAAAACTGCTCAAATGTTATTCCTTCAAAGAACTCATCAGGTGCCTGGTAAAAACACACACAAAAAAAACAGATAGATTAGCAAGAGATTTTGTGTGTGTTGTGTGTGCGCTTGTTTAACTATGCCTGTGAGGGCCAAATGACCTTACTTATATGGTAAATATCCTGACATTTTACATTTTTAAAGGCTTATAAATTGGCCAAATCATACTTGTATTTAAATCCAGTGAGTGAGTGAGTGAGTGAGTGAGTGAGTGAGTGAGTGAGAGTGAGTGTGAGAGTGAGTGAGTGAGTGAGTGAGTGAGTGAGTGAGTGAGTGAGTGAGTGAGGGTGGGTGAGTGTGAGAGTGAGTGAGTGAGTGAGTGAGTGAGTGAGTGAGTGAGTGAGTGAGTGAGTGAGGGTGGGTGGTTGAGTGAGTGGGTGAGTGAGTGAGTGAATGAATGAGTGAGTGAGTGAGTGAGTGAGTGAGTGAGTGAGTGAGTGAGTGAGTGAGTGAGTGAGTGAGTGAGTGAGTGAGTGAGTGAGTGAGTGAGTGAGTGAGGGTGGGTGGGTGGTTGAGTGAGTGAGTGAGTGAGTGAGTGAGTGAGTGAGTGAGTGAGTGAGTGAATGAGTGAGTGAGTGAGTGAGTGTGAGAGTGAGTGAGTGAGTGAGTGAGTGAGTGAGTGAGTGAGTGAGTGAGTGAGTGAGAGTGAGTGTGAGAGTGAGTGAGTGAGTGAGTGAGTGAGTGAGTGAGTGAGTGAGTGAGTGAGGGTGGGTGGTTGAGTGAGTGGGTGAGTGAGTGAGTGAATGAGTGAGTGAGTGAGTGAGTGAGTGAGTGAGTGAGTGAGTGAGTGAGGGTGGGTGGTTGAGTGAGTGGGTGAGTGAGTGAGTGAATGAGTGAGTGAGTGAGTGAGTGAGTGAGTGAGTGAGTGAGTGAGTGAGTGAGTGAGTGAGTGAGTGAGTGAGTGAGTGAGGGTGGGTGGTTGAGTGAGTGAGTGAGTGAGTGAGTGAGTGAGTGAGTGAGTGAGTGAGTGAGTGAGTGAGAGTGAGTGTGAGAGTGAGTGAGTGAGTGAGTGAGTGAGTGAGTGAGTGAGTGAGTGAGAGTGAGTGTGAGAGTGAGTGAGTGAGTGAGTGAGTGAGTGAGTGAGTGAGTGAGTGAGGGTGGGTGGTTGAGTGAGTGGGTGAGTGAGTGAATGAGTGAGTGAGTGAGTGAGTGAGGGTGGGTGGGTGGTTGAGTGAGTGAGTGAGGGTGGGTGGGTGGTTGAGTGAGCGAGGGTGGGTGGGTGGGTGAGTGAGTTAATGAGTGAGGGTGAGTGAGTGAGGGTGAGTGAGTGAGGGTGGGTGAGTGAGTGAGTGAGGGTGAGTGAGTGAGTGAGGGTGGGTGAGGGTGGGTGAGTGAGGGTGGGTGAGTGAGTGAGGGTGGGTGAGGGTGGGTGAGTGGGTGGGTGAGTGAGTGAGGGTGGGTGAGTGAGTGAGTGAGTGAGTGAGTGAGTGAGTGAGTGAGTGAGTGAGTGAGTGACTGAGTGACTGAGTGACTGAGTGACTGAGTGATTTGATTTGTGAGTGAGCGAGTGAGTGAATAAGTGAACGAGAGAGTGAGTGAGTGAGTGAGCGAGTGAGCAAATGAGTATGAGAGTGAGTGAGCAAATGAGTATGAGAGTGAGTGAGTGAGAGTGAGTGAGTGAGGGTGGGTGGGTGGGTGAGTGAGTGAGTGAGTGAGTGAGTGAGGGTGGGTGGGTGGGTGGGTGGGTGAGTGAGTGAGTGAGTGTGGGTGAGTGGGTGGGTGAGTGGGTGGGTGAGTGAGTGATTGAGGGTGGGTGGGTGAGTTGGTTTGTGAGTGAGTGAGTGAGTGAGTGAGTGAGTGAGTGAGTGAGTGAGTGAGCGAGCGAGTGAGTGAACGAGAGAGTGAGTGAGTGAGCGAGAGAGTAAGTGAGTGAGCGAGTGAGCAAATGAGTATGAGAGTGAGTGAGCAAATGAGTATGAGAGTGAGTTAGTGGGTGTGGGTGGTTGAGTGAGCGAGTGAGTGAGGGAATGAGTGACCGAGTGGGTGAGTGAGCGAGTGAGCGTGGGTTTTTGAGTGAGTGAGATTTTGGGTTGGTGGGTGAGTGAGTGAGTGAGTGAGTGAGTGAGTGAGTGAGTGAGTGAGTGAGTGAGTGAGTGAGTGAGTGACTGAACGATCGAACGAACGAACGAACAGTGAAACCTACAGCACCATCACAGAACAAGTAGGAACAAATTCAGGTTACAACTTGCAATATTGATATGTTATCTGATATACTCCACACACTTTTGTTGATCCAGCCACTAGATAACATACCATGGGACCTACTGAGATACTGGCAACCTCCAGCATTGCAGCATCTGCAATGCCCTTAGCTGTCTCCCTTCCAATTGCTCCACTACGGGACAACAACTCCTCGACTACCTATAGAGAGACCACAACACTGCTGATAATCTTTGAAGATAATCATGAACTACACACACACACACACACACACACACACACACACACACACAGTAAATGCTTTACTCAGATGGATTGAATTACACAAACATGAGCAATTTCTTACATGTCTGTATTCCTCCAGTGTTATTGTTCCATCATTGTCTGTGTCATGCATGTTGAACAGAACTACAGTTTCAAGAAAGAGACAGTATTGTTTCACTACTATTGTGAATTCATGGCTCAGTTCACAGGAATTTTATCTCCAAGTCTTTTCATATAATTCAAAAAATATTATTTCTGCATGTTCTTACAGCGCAGTTTGGCTCTCCTCATTTCTTCTCTCTGCTCCTCTGTGATATGATGAGTCGGTGCTCTGAAGTACGCCATGACGGTAAGGAATTCCTCAAAACCAATTTCTTGCACAGATCCCACATCATCTTTCTGGAAATTCCTGTGTAGAACAAGCAAGTGCAGTAACATGTTATTGCTCCATATCAGCTTTGTTGAGCCCTGAATGTAACTTCACTATTAACCACAGGTTTGTGGTTGTCAGATGAATGTTTGACTGAAAGGACTTGGAAAGAATAGAAGACACTATTCTAACACAATCTCAAAGCTTGCAAATAGTTTTTGACTTTAAATATTTGTTTTCTAAATGAAATAAAGAATGTGCTCAATCTGTCTATCAAAATTATAGATATAAGTAACAATAAAAAATATCAAAAATCAAACAAAACAAAAAAAAATTCTTAAGCCACCTGCCCAAATGATGCTAGCCATATAGTGAAGAAACAACC